>NC_035440.2:164932602-165304203 GCF_002127325.2 Helianthus annuus | reverse complement strand
GACCACATTGTAAATTTACACGATTTCAACTTTAAATTACGCATTTTAATACAAAAAATGCGACTTTACAAAAACTTAGTTGTAAGTGTTTACATAAATCACTTATAACAAAACAAAACAAGATTTAACGCGGAAGCTTTATTTAACGCGTGTTCGGTTCTTGTTCGACGCTTGATCTTCATCCGGGACTTCTTGTCATTCACCTATGATCAAAACCAACTTAAAAGTTAGCTTTGATAATTAAATAACAAGCACAACAAGGTAAATGGGTCAAATAATCAAAATAAACAAAATTTTCAAGTTTTTACGCCGTCGCCGCGCGCCACGGCAAACCCCTTTGGCCGTGGCGCGACGCCACGCCTCCAATTTGACAGAATGCTTTGATCTGCAGCTGCATACTCCCAGCCAACCTTAAGTTTACGGAAACGAGCATAACTCTTTCGTTATTCGTCCGTTTTACACAATTCTTTTTCCTACACGTCCGTAATTTAATTCCCCATCACATGGAGATAAAATCTGTCATCCGGATTAAATAAATTCGAGACTTTTAAACCTTCGGCTTATTATATTTTTACCAAATTTTGACCCGTCTATGTATTTATCAAACAAACATGTTTGTTTGACCCCATTCGTCATGAACCCTTTAATTCCAATATTGTCTATCATATTAGGTTCCGAACACGGGTTTCTACGCATTATTGACCCGCTTTTGTTTAAAATCTTATTTTGACCCATTCGGGTATTTATGTCCTTTTTAAACATAAATCACGCCCATTTCTCGTATGCCTCATAATTTCACCCATTAATATTGAATGGTCTTCCACCACAACTCTGACGGTGGTGGAGTTAATGTATTAGACTACTAATTCTGAATTTTCATCCCTTGAATATATCATTTTACGGCAAGACGCATTTAAGGCATTCAACCCTGGAAAGTTTATGCCTTCAAATTTTATACGCATCTAAGAATTATAAAATCATAATATAAGTTTCTAAACAACCTCTAAGTGTTGTTTACCGGTTTACCCATCAACGGCTTTATGGTCATTTTTAATCCTTCATTTTTACGATGAAAGACTTCACTAAATATTCGACCTTACTTGCACTTTTAACTATAAATTATTATAAGCGTACCTGGCCCGGGTCAACAAATAGACCCGAATTATATGTCGCTTTAATTATCACACAATCTATGGCGACACAATTATCCGATTTGCTAATCGCTCCTGTTAACATAAGACTGGACAACCACATTAGTCGATATTGTCAAATGGTGTTATTACCACCATTCGACCCGTTTGGCCTATATGCCCAACGTTACCTATTTAATCAAAAACATGGTTTTTGATTTCCAATTCATACATCCATCCCATCCCGGATTTTATTACCAAATCCTTTTTCTCTTAAACTCTTTTCTTGCAAATTCAACCAATTTCGGCTTACGCCATGGGTATCCTTTTAACCTCGATTTACATTAGTCGACACCTGATCAATTTCCATTTTACCCTTTTCCACATTATTAGATTACACTACTAGGTAATCTTAACGAAAATACATATTTTCGATATTATCATTATCGCATTTATAACGTATAGAATAAACAAGTATTCTACATAAGTGTGTAAATTTCACTTACCTCGCATCCCGAATACGCTTTTCCTTTATGCTTGACTCGTTTGACCCGCTTTCACCCCAAGCTTAACCTAGCTTGTTTAAGCGCCAACTATTATTCATCATTTCACAAGGTGGTTAGTTTTATCACAACTTAATATGATTTTTCCACCTTACACATTTTATATCCAAAATTATCATTCATCGTATTATAGGCCGGTTTGACCTTTTAAAAGTCAACGGTCTAGTAACATTAGTAATTACACGATGTAGCTTGACTACTCGTTTAATTACTTGGTCAATTACCCGGTAGCATCCTTCTTAGTCTACCGTTTATCCCCTTTATTAACCAAGTTTTATAACCATTATTCATCGAATTAACACTACATTAATCTTTCTTAACACAATGATGATATCAACATCATTTTAAAAACGAGTTTATCATTATTTCCATCTTTTTATACCAAACCCAATTCATGGTAATTATGATTCATGTACTCAAACACCTAAATGGTTCAAGTAGCTTGTCTTTACTAACTAATATGATGATTCTAATCGCAATTTTAATACTAACATCACCATGTCAACAAAAACCCATTTCAAATCATGTATGGTTAAATACTCAAACTTGCAAATTGTTTAAGTATCTCGCATCAACCATCAACTATGATGATTTCTGACACAAACATATCATCATCTTCATTATTTAATCAAAACCCACTTGTCTAAGTGTGGTGAATCGTCTAATTATTCAAATCATAGCAATTTTACTTCAAATTTCTACTTAGGGTTTGTCCCTAAGCAATCACACTTCATTAATTCGGCCATATTCTTCACGATTCATGCATAGATCGCATCATGCAAAATCAACTAATTTTCACAACTTCGTGAATGTTAAAAATTTAACATACCTTACGGTCCCCTTGACTTGGTGATCATTTCTATGTATTCAAATCCGAATTTGGCCTTCGATTGATCCTCCTATTTGAAGGTTTTGTTGAGTTTAGGGTTAGCTCCCATGGAGCTTGTCTCCTGATCATTCTCACGCAGGCACACACACACACACTGTGTGTAGTGTTTTGTTTTTTTTTTAATAATTAAGTTTTGAATCTTCCATTTTTAGCCCCTCTAGTTTGTAACTTTATAAAAAAGGGTTATTACCCATGTTTTCTTCATTGTTTTAAGACACCTTTTTAACTAGGTTAATAATCCTAGCTACTTGGTGAATTCGGGAAAGTTATGACTTAGTTTATTTTAAGTCCCGTTAATTCGGGCCTCTTATAAACTTATTTCTTTAAAATCTTTTATTCATGTTGTATTTAATATTAGGATTATTTATTTAAATCCTAATATTTACCGGGTTACTTTTACCACTAACGGTACTTTACCCGTCTTTTAGTGTTAACGGGGTTTGATTACCAAACCCGTTTTCGGGGTGTTACAAGTCTACCCCCTTAAAGAGGTTTCGTCCCCGAAACCTTTCTTATGTAGTTCTTTAGGTTTAACTCTACGGACTTAGTTTCGGCAACTACTTGAGCATTGCTCGTAATAAACAACCTTACTAGAAAAGTAGGGTAGTGTGCTTTTGGTTTTAAGGCGTATGACGTATGCGCCTTTCACGTGTAAGGCCTCGTAGGCCGTTACTTTCAGCTTGTATTTCTTATTTTAGTCACTTATTTGACCGAGTTGTCATCTGATCACTCGGTTGTATTTATTTTCAACATGTTTGCTTCAAGCTAATCTTATTTCAACAGGCACTTTTTATAGGTCGTAACACTATTCCGACTTTAAAAAGGTTTTACCGGCTAGACTGATTAGTCGTCGTCACCTTATTCCTCGTCTTTCGGGTATATCTTATTGCCAACCCGGCCTTTTACGTGTTTTCTGATTTTCATATCTCGTAACTCACGTTACGACTTGATTGTATTCTATGTCACTTTTTGTGACCGTGATCACATCACATTTTGTTTAAGTTTATGTCGACTTTTCATTGTCGAAAATCCTTCTTTCAAACGTATCGTTTTACACCCTTCGATGTTGAAACCTATATCCTTTAATATTAACCATTTCCGAGTTCGTCTCATAATATTCATATTTGTTAAAACGTTATTTCTCACTAAAACTGTATTTTAGTTTCACGTTTTCTCTTTAACTCATGTCAATTCCAAGGAATTTACGTCCAAGGATTTATCCCCTTCCGTTGTCATTTCGGTAATGACTTCACCCAATTTTATGACGTAACACAATTTAAATAATTGTGAATTCTTTTGTCATTTTTTTGCTCGTTTAAATGTTTTAGTGAAATTCTTCACTTTTGTCAACCAGACTTTTCACAATCTCTTCGCTTTTACCCCATTTAATTAACTTAGCGAAACCCATCGCTTTTATACTAACTTTATCTCCCGTTATTATTTTACGCGGGAAGTTACAACCAGTTTCCTTGTTTTATACTATTGACCCGTAGGTTCTTTCACTTAGCCTCGTAGGCTATTTCTTTAGATTTTCACCTTTTTACCTTATTAAGGTGAGACCCCAACAATTAGTTTCTTTCTATTTGTGACCCGAAGGTCTTTTTGGTCCCGTAGACCTTAACATCATTTATAATCTCGTAGGTTATGATAATCCCGTAGATTATCTTTTATTCGTGTCTTTATTCAAAGGTATATACATTTATATATGTATATGGCGTTAAGGCACCCTTTTTATGTTCAAAATCATTTATTTTCGTTTTTGTATTTCCTTTGACCTTGACCGTAGTCTAAGGCTACATTTGTTTTCTTTCGGGCAAATTTTCCGACTTTATGACTTCTTACATTATTCATACGTCGGTTTATTCTACGCTTACCATTATCTGGTTCTCACCTATATTTCTTTGCTACCCACTACCCGGGTTCTTTTACCTTAAGGTTTTTAGCGCCCAAAGCCCCTTGCATAGGTTTATTAATATTTCGCGCTTTTATTTATTCGGTTCGCGCTTACTTACGTTAGCAAGCGTTATTCTTTATTTAATTCGTTTGACTTGTTCGTGTGAAATTTCATCACTTATGAATGTCAAACTTCATTCTTTATTCGACCCGTTCAACTTTAAAATAGTTGAACGTAATTTATCAAAATTTCTATTTACAGTATCTTATCATCTTTTAGTCATGACTCGAAACCAGAGTCTTTTGACTTTCCATCCGAGTTCCCGTTTCTCGGTCTACGCATGTGTTTAAATCCTTACCCATCAACCGGGTGTTTTACCAAAGTCGTTATTATTGCAACCCTTCCGGTATGCATTAAGACTTCGCTTCGATTTATTTGGTCGTTTTAGCGAAATCCATCGCTTTTATTCGACCATGTCTTTTATTCTTTATGTGACCATCCTTGACGGCCTTAAAGATTATGAGTTACGATTATCATCGTCATCCTTTCTTTACTATGACCAAAGTTAACAACTTTGATTATCTTTTTCGTGTGGGCAATACCTTCGCTTTTATGATCCGACGGATCATCTATACTTTGGTTTTACTTGCCCATTTTGTCAACCATGGCTCTTTCGTCCCTTCTCTTGGGCTCATTATTCTAACGTAATACAATTCCGTCACCCGGCTTTCATTTACATTATTCTCAAGTATTTTGCTTATTTGATTCATTTGGGTACTTTTAATTTGTCCCATTTACCCTGTCCTTACTACATCGTGTGACACCTGTGTCACTGTGACCGTCAAACAAATGCCAAACCAATGAAATTTTGTATTTCATACTTGGGAATTGTGAAAATATGTGTATCATTTGCACATATCAATTCTTGTTCGATTTCGGGCTTTAAGTCGTTTTCTGGAAGGTTATACACGATCTGATGCGTAAATATAACCAGTTTAATGCAACAAACACTCCGGAATAGTGACATAGGCTTAACATACCTTAAATAACCTTTACATAACTTAGAAATAAGTTTTGGATGGTTTGGTATGCCGAAATCAAGTTTATTCGCTTATAGGGACTATTTGCGTCAACTTGCAAAAGTCTGCCGTTTCGTAAGATAACTTATAGTCCGGAACTTGATCATAAGTTAAACATACCATATATAACCTAAACATGGCTTAGAAATAAGCTTTGATAGGTTCGGTGTGTGAAAACATGCTTATATGATCTTACAGGGACTAAAAGTGTCAAAAGCGGCGTAAGTTTGCATTTTCGCGCATATCTTACGTTCTGGACACATCTGGACATCCAAAATTTTTGTACACACTAAAATATTTTTATTTTAGTGATCGCCATGCAAAATTTCCATTCGTCGCTTAATTTGGATCGATTTTGCGTTCGTTACGACTTCCGTCGTAATTAACCGAACAACGCGATTGTACGATCAAACGAACCGACATCCGAGATATTTTTGAGCATGTTTTGAGTCCCTTATACTTTAACTTCATTTTAGAGCCTTGAAATGAGGTTAACGGGGTTTAAACGCATCGAAAAAGGCTTTAAACACGTGCAGGGACCATTTCTGCCATTTTTGAAACTTGCTGAACCTGATACATGGTAGCGTAGCGCGAGCACTTACTGCCTATGCCGTCGCGCTACGCGAGCATCACATCTGGGCAGAAAGTGTGTTTTCAGCAACAGTTTGTAAATTCAGGGGCCAATCTTGCAATTTCTTTGTGTGGTAACCAAGTTACCACCTCTCCAAGGCTTTGCACCTGCTCCTAACACTTGTATGGATGAGATTTATTCCTTAATGGCTAAACAAACCACTTGTGATGATCCTAGAGCATCACCACAACTATAAATAGCCATCAACTTTCATTCATTCCTTGCTCATTCTTCTCATTCTTCTCTCTACATCTGCTTTGGGAGCATTCTCAAGCAATTGGGACTTTGTCTTCTTGTTGAAAAGATAGCAAGGACCCTTAGTGAGCATTCTTTCATTCTTTTTATGGCTTTTTCCTTATGTAGTGCAGAAAGTCAAACGTATGGCCAACAGTTTGACTTTCGGTTTTGACCATCAATTGGTCAAGTCAAAGTTCAATTGAACTTTGAAACGTGATTGTAATCACGATAGTTATAATCCTTCGCGGTTATAGCTGCTGATTACCACGTTAGCTAGTTGTAGTGTCGAGTCAAAGTTTCGGTCAAAATGCGTTTTAGCACGCATTTTGCCTCGGAACTACTTTAGGGTATCAAAACACTTTGTTTTGATACCAAATCAGTAGGTTAGACATGTTTTGACATGTCTAACACGACACTATTAGTTTGTGCTTGTTTAGGGTCGTGAGGTAAGCGGTCTAAACCACCGCTTAGCCTTTCGAACCCGACCCGTTTGGTCGATCTTTAGGATCCGACCAAGCTTAGTTAGTGATCATAGTTACATAGGGAATAACCACTGAGGTTATACCATATGATCACATAGGATTGGTTAGTCATATGCTTGTTAGCTTGTATGCCCATAGGAAATGACCAAAATGCCCTTTTGAAGCATAAATCCGTATTTTGACTATGTGAACATAATTTTGACATGTAATCTGATTTAGTAACATGTTTAGGGATTATTGGGCATGTAAGACTTGGCATAGCACATAGTTAACCATCCGAACATAGTTTTACGCTAATGACGCATTATAGTGACTTATGTTACCGTAATGGGTCGAAACGGGTCAAAAGCACTTAGGTAGGCTTTCTAATCAGAATGTTGGGACTATTAAATCATACCATATGAGTTCAATTACTCATTTGATTTATAGGACCTCATTCTATCCTATCTCCCGATTTAGGAGCCGATTATTAACATAGTTACCTATACTAGGTGCCGGTTGATTTCCGTGATACTTGGAGCTTAAATTGGTCTTATTCTCAAGACTAATTAGCAATCTCAAGTGAGTACATAGTCCCCTCTTTTACTGTTTTCAAACTGTTTTGGGGTGGAACACATGTGCCTACTTGATACTTTCATGTTTCCCATGTTTTATATCATATACTTACTATGTTCAATAGTACATTATTAGTACACGATTTCATTATGTTTTGCTATGTATGTTCACTTAACATGCTAGCACATTGATTTCCATATACTTCATTTTGTCGCATATGCTCATCCAGCATATGGACACATTGTTTTACATTTTGAACCATTGTAACCATTTGATCATTTGAACCGTTGTAACCATTTGATCATGTGAACCGTTTATAATCATTTGACTATGTGAACCGTTAGTAACCGTTGCTTATGTGAATCGTTTGCAACCGTTAACTAGATGAACCGTTGGACTATATGAACCGTTTGTGACTACTTGACTATGTGAACCGTTTGTAACCATTGATTGACATGAACCGTTGAAACCTGTTTGAACCAATGGGATAGGGAAGTGATTAGGTAACGGGGCGGGTATAATGTGTTAAAAGCATGGTGGATACGCCGCTGGTACTTCCTATATATAAGTGCTTTTAATACATTATATATCGTTGCGTTATCTAGATCACTTGGGCAATGGTAAATAAAACAAAGTTGTAATACAAGGTTTTCCAACAATATATTATACTATTCGAGTTTTATTCCATAAACGATTTACAAATCTGGATTTAATTAAACAAATGTTTTGGGGTTAAGAATCATGGCTACGAGATTTTTATAAATTATAACCAATTTGATTTGAGTTGGTTATTTATGTCGCAATACTATACTTTTCAAAACAAGGTTTTTAAATAAGTATTGCAATATGTAAAACGAGCCATGAATCTGAAACTCATACAAAACCTATGTACTCGCCGGCATTTTTATGCTGACGTACCTATTTTCACATGTGTTTCAGGTACAATAGTTGATGATGCTTGATTGATGATATTGGTGTATTCTCACATAGGAATGGACAAGGCCTTAGCGACTTTAAAACTTGGAGGATAATAGTTGTATTTATCTAATCTGTATCAAAGCATTTAGTTCAATAATTCAATAAAACGAAACTATTTATTCCATGTTTGTGAAACAATGATTCTGTTACAACACTCCCCGACGTTTCCGCCACGTTTTGTTGTTTTACGTGGTCGGGGTGTGACACATCGGATGTAAGTATGTCCATCATAAAAAGTTCATGGTACCACGTGCTCACCGCTTACTTGGCCAGAGTAAGCGATCAATACCCGGTATACATGACCTTTTTATAATTTTCACATTACACCCCATGTAAGTAATGCCTCTATTTGTTTCTCTTGGAACAATATCCCGGATAGGTTTTCTATTCGGGATTTTCCAAGTTTTTAATCTACATATGCAACTTTCAATCTCTACGTGTTTGTTGCATATTACTATTCACGTAATAATTTAAAACGTGCACCTATTAATGCTTGCACTAACAGGCTCTCCTTGCCATTAACTTATTCGCGATCGTTACGCGATTTAGGTCCTTGATGAGCATACTCTTTGGACCGTTCCTTCATCAAATCCGCAATTTGTTAAACTCTCGCTATCTTCAGATGCGAGTGTCCTTCAATTAAAACATTTACAAGAATTAGTAACATCAACTTCAATAATCGCCCATATTATAATACAAGGCTTTTCTACTATACGCGTCAACGCGCGCAATTTCGTCAACTATATTTATCATTTAATTGAGGTAACGTGTATCACATGATAGCCCTATGTGTTGTTCACAACATTTTAACTCATACTAAACCATTAATATACATGTACTTACCGGATTTGCGATCAAGCCTCGAACCGAACACACTTTATTGTTTAACCTTGAGCTCTGATTACCAACTTGTAAGACCACATTGTAAATTTACACGATTTCAACTTTAAATTACGCATTTTAATACAAAAAATGCGACTTTACAAAAACTTAGTTGTAAGCGTTTACATAAATCACTTATAACAAAACAAAACAAGATTTAACGCGGAAGCTTTATTTAACGCGTGTTCGGTTCTTGTTCGACGCTTGATCTTCATCCGGGACTTCTCGTCATTCACCTATGATCAAAACCAACTTAAAAGTTAGTTTTGATAATTAAATAACAAGCACAACAAGGTAAATGGGTCAAATAATAAAAAAAAACAAAATTTTCAAGTTTTTACGCCGTCGCCCCGCGCCACGACAAACCCCTTTGGCCGTGGCGCGACGCCACGCCTCCAATTTGACAGAATGCTTTGATCTGCAGCTGCATATTCCCAGCCAACCTTAAGTTTACGGAAACGAGCATAACACTTTTTTTATTCGTCCGTTTTACACGATTCTTTTTCCTACGCGTCCGTAATTTAATTCCCCATCATATGGAGATAAAATCTGTCATCCGGATTAAATAAATTCGAGACTTTTAAGCCTTCGGCTTATTATCTTTTTACCAAATTTTGACCCATCTATGTATTTATCAAACAAACATGTTTGTTTAACCCCCATTCGTTATGAACCCTTTAATTCCAATATTATCTATCATATTAGGTTCCGAACATGGGTTTCTACGCATTATTGACCTGTTTTTGTTTAAAATCTTATTTTGACCCATTCGGGTATTTATGTCCTTTTTAAACATAAATCACTCCAATTTCTCGTATGCCTCATAATTTCACCCATTCATATTGATTGGTCTTCCACCACAACTCTGACGGTGGTGGATTTAATGTAATAGACTATTTATTCCGAATTTTAATCCCTCGAATGTATCATTTTACGGCAAGACGCATTTAAGGCATTCAACCCTTGAAAGTTTATGCCTTCAAATTTTATACGCATCTAAGGATTATAAAATCATAATATAAGTTTCTAAACAACCTATAAGGGTTGTTTACCCGGTTTACCCATCAAGGGCTTTATGGTCATTTTTAATCCTTCATTTTTACGATGAAAGACTTCACTAAATATTCGACCTTACTTGCACTTTTAGCTATAAATTCATATAAGCGTAACTGGCCCGGGTCAACAAATAGACCCGATTTATACCTCGCTTTAATTATCACACAATCTACGGCGACATAATTATCCGATTTGCTAATCGCTCCTGTTAACATAAGACTGGACAACCACATTAGTCGATATTGTCAAATGGTGTTATCATCACCATTCGACCTGTTTGGCCTATATGCCCAATGTTACCTATTTAATCAAAAACATGGTTTTTGATTTCCAATTCATACATCCATCCCATCCCGGATTTTATTACCAAACCCTTTTTCTCTTAAACTCTTTTCTTAAAAATTCAACCAATTTCGGCTTACGCCATGGGTATCCTTTTAACCTTGATTTACATTAGTCGACACTTGACCAGTTTCCATTTTTACCCTTTTCCAAATTATTAGATTACACTACTAGGTAATCTTAACGAAAATCCATATTTTCGATATCATCGTTATCGCATTTATAACGTATAGAATAAACAAGTATTCTTCATAAGTGTGTAAATTTCACTTACCTCGCATCCCGAATACGCTTTTCCTTTATGCTTGACTCGTTTGACCCGCTTTCACCCCAAGCTTCACCTAGCTTGTTTAAGCGCCAACTATTATTTATCATTTCACAAGGTGGTTAGTCCTATCACAACTTAATATGATTTTTCCACCTTACACATTTTATATCCAAAATTATCATTCATCATACTATAGGCCGGTTTGACCTTTTAAAAGTCAACGGTCTAGTAACATTAGTAATTACACGATGTAGCTTGACTACTCGTTTGTTGGTGCATATTTCTGTCGACTTCGTCTTGTATAGAGTCTTGTTTTAGGTTGATTAGATCAGGGCACGTAATACGAGAAAAGTGTGAAATATGTGGGAAAGACCATTTCGCACGAAATGGAAACTTGGCCATTTCGCACGAAATGATGTTGCCATTTCGTACGAAATGACATTTGTCATTTCGTGTGAACCATCTTGTACGAAATGGGTCTCCCTATAAATACTAGCCTTGACCATTTCATTTGTAACGTTCTGATTCCGGTAGCGAAGCTCTGCCGAAGTGTCTCCAGCATTGTAAGACGATCTGATATCAATACAGAGACAGTTTAAAGTGATTTTGTGTACAAACCAGCTGAAATAACTCCGATACGTTTGTTTCCGCCTCTCGTATTGGATGAGATCTCTTCTGAACGACTCGTTTGGTCATGCTAACGATCCTACATGTGGTATCAGAGCTCATGAGGAAGAGTTCTTACTGATTCAGCTCGATTGCTTCAAAAATTCTGATTTCTACTCACTTTCTTCACATTTTTTCAAAATTAATCAAGATTTTAAGATAAAATGGTTTGATTTTCACATATAACACGTGAAGTATAGTTTTAATCAATCCTTGAAAGAATCAGACCTAAAATCGAACTAAAAGTTGATCAAATTGATAAAAATCCAGCCGATTGAATGACATCAGCATGATTTCGCACGAAATGAATTTCCATTTCGTTTGAAATTGTCATTCCGTTTGAAAGAGACATCATTTCGTACGAATTAACCTCAAATTTCCATTTCGCTTGAAACAGCTTTCCATTTCGCACGAAGTGGGTAAACAGGTCCATTCCGTTTAAAAAGTCAATTCCGCGTGAAAGGTTCATTCCGCTTGAAAAGTGTATTTCGCTTGAAAGGCCCATTTCGCTTAAAAGGATCATTTTGTTTGAAGAGCATTTCGTTTGAAGAAATCCATTTCGTTTCAAAGTGTTTAGTTTGTGATCTTTTGATAATCGAATCATGGAAAACGAGTTCTATAATGCCTTTGCTAGCCCGATGACTATAACTCAGAATACGATGTTAGAAAATGAAACAGGAACCACACAAAAACTGCCTAAGCTTATGAGTATTGAGGAGTATAGTGGATGGGCCGAACGTTTTGAAAATTGGGTTCAAGCATATTACCTAGATGCATGGGAATATACTGAATTTCGATATATTAGACCAGTTAAGGACGACGGAAAGAAGGTTGATATTAAAGATTTAAGTGTTGAAGAGAAACAGAAATACAAAAATGAAAACTTGATGGTTAGTCTCTTGCAGCAAGCTATTAAAGAAGAAATCTTGATTTTACTTCAACACAACGGAAGTGCTCATTCGATATGGAAAGAATTAAAATCAAAGTTTGTTGGAAGTAAAGAGATGATCAAGAACAAAACGTCGCATATGAAGAAAGAATTTGATCTATTCTGAGGATTAAGAACTGAAAACACCAAGCATATTATAGAAAGATATTGCAATTTGGTGAAGAACATGAAGAGATTAAGTATCAATAAAGATAAAGAAGAACTGATTGAAAAGTTGGCCAATGCGTTGCCACATGATGTTTGGGGCACGTATCTTATGATGTTAAAAAATAAACCTAAATTTGACAATCTAACGCTGAGCGATTTTATTGAACAACTCGAAGCTCAAGAGATGGAACAAAGAAAAATAGAGAGAATGAAGAACTATGATGGAGAACAAGACATTGGTCTGTATTACAAAGGTGGTGTTAGTGATAAGACCAACATTGCACCAAAGATTGAAACTGCTTTCAATGCAAAAAGTTCTTCTGAAAGTTCATCTCAAGGATCAAGTAGCAAAAGGAGATTTTCTTCATATCCATCATTCGATCCAAATTTTTTAGCAACAAAGAGTGGCAAAGTTCTACAATGCAACATTGCACTAAATCTTGAGAATGATAGAAATTATTCTGAAGAAGTAGCCAAAAGTCATATGTCTTTGTTGGTGACTGTGTTAGAATCTTATGGAAGTTTAGTTGCAGGAAGGATAGGAAATCCAATGTTGACAAAAGAGGATTACCATCAAATTGATGCTGAGGAGATGGAGTTGATGGATATAAAGTGGTGTTTGGCGAGCGTGTTGAGAAGAGCTGAAAAGTTTAAACAAATTACGGGAAGAGATGATTTTCGTGATGCAAATGTTTCTACTTTAGGATTTGATAAATCTAAAGTTATTTGTTTTCGTTGCAGGGAAAAAGGGCATTTCAAACGAGAATGCATAAATCGTGAAGCAAGTGGAGCTCAAAATCCTTTCAGCAACAATGATTACTATCGGAAAGCAATTTATCATCAAGTTGCTCAACAGCCGTTTCAACAACAACAGCCACAAACTGCACATGCTAGAAAGGAGATTGAAGAATCAAAGAAAGCTTATCTGGTTAATCAAGATGATGGAAGATTGTCAAAAGGATTCAGTTGGGATAAATATATTTCAGCTGAGAGTAAAGCATGTCTGATATGATGAAAGGCTTCCAAAAGATTTTAGTTGGATGATTCTGATCCTAACAGAAAAACAGATCTTAAAGCCTTTGTTGCTCAAAAAGTTGAAGATGATGATAATGATTATTGGGCAAATAGTATGAAAGAGTATTTAAAATATCTAGCTAAGAGAGATGCTGAAAAAGCTCGAATAGCAAAGAAGAAGGTTGAAAAACAAGATGATAGAGATGATGATTATTGGGCAGACAAAATGAAAGAGCATTTAAAATTTCTATCCGAGAGAGATGCAGAAAGAAGGAAAGGTAATAATGATGAAGAAGAGGTCCGAGTGATAAAGGTTAAAGAAGTTCCAGCTTTCGAAATTAAAAAGGAAGCTGATGTAAAAAAGATGTCTGAGAATTGTGAAAATTGTGAGACTCTGAAAAAGTACAATAATGAGTTGATTCACAACATGAACAGGTTGAAAGAATCGTATGATGTCTTCAACAAAGCCATGAATCAATACAATGAGTCAAGCAGTGAACAAGCTACAGCCATGAAGACACTCAATGGAGCATACATGATAAAGCAGGAAATGGTTAATTATTACATTGGGATGTGTGCTGAGCTTGAACAGAAATTGGAAACTCAGAGAATTGAAACTGAGAGAGTAAACAAACTATTGGAAAGTTACTCATGTTCTTCTTATGTGATTGATAGGATTTACCCCACAGTTGAAGGCATGAAAGCATTTGAAGAAGAAACAGCTGAAGTGAAGAAGTTCGAAACAAAAGAAGATATTCAAGTGAAGATCTCTGGTAAGAAACAAAGTGTCAGTTACAACAAATGTCCACCCCCGCTTGAAAATGGATATTCTCCACGAAATCCAAATTCAGAAAGAGTCAAAAAGGCAACCAACTTAAAGTGGGAATCTGAGCCTTCAGATAAATTGGCAGACAACATTGATGTCACGTTCACATCATCTGACACTGATCATGAGTCCGAGTTAATAAAGAAAGTGGTCGATCAGGTGTTGGATAAAGATGAAACGGAGGAGTCAAAATCAGAGTCAAAGTTTGAGTCCGACACGTCAATTCCATCAGTCAAAAAGAATAAACGGGTTTATAATAAAGAATTTCTGTTATCACAAAATAATTTGAATGACGAAACATTTAAAGTAGCTTATACTTTGAATGATTCTGACAAATTATATCCTGATGAGAATTTCCAATAAGAGGTGTTAAAGCTGAAATGATCAAAAAGGTTTTCAAACTAACAGAAATTAATATTTCTGAAATAAAAGATGTAAATCTTGCTGAAAAACCTAAACCTTACACCTCAAGGGTTCAACAAAGATTGAACAAGAAAAAGGGTTACAGTTCTGGTTCAGGTTATCGAAAGAAACCAAACCATAACGGTAATTTCAAAAAGAAGGGATTGGGTTTTATTCCACCAGAAAATTATAAAAATGAGAAAACTTATAAACCAAAAACTGTGTTTGTTTCAGGAACATCATCTGAAGAAGAAAAAGAGCATGTGTTCAGGAAGCTGACAAACAAAGAATTCCTTGCTTGGAAGCTAGAGGAAATGAAGAAGAAAGTTGCTCAGAGGAAGAAGGAGACAAGAATCTGTTTTCAATGCAAAACAATTGGTCATATTGCCAGCAATTGTCCAAAGGCAATCCAAGCAAAACAGGGAGTCTCTGAAAAATTCAAAGGAAAAATGGTTGAGAATGAACCACCAACCAAACAATTCAAAGTTTTTAAAAATTCAAAATTTGAGGTTGGTGAATGTTCAAAGAGTGATTACAAAAGAAAAGCGAAGACTAACAACCTAAGATGGGTTGTTAAGAAATCTGATGATAGTTCTAGCAATGATTCTGATTCGTCAAAATCAGAGGAGCTATTTTCTGGCGATGAATCTGACTCGTCAAAGTCAGAGGAGCCACAAGTTGAGCTAAAAGAAGAAAAATCAGTACCGCCATTGGATGATGCAAATTTTCCATCATTGCGGGCTGAAAAATTAAAATCAAAAGTTGGAAAAGTTGAGATTTCAAATCAATTCTTTTCTGAAAAGAAAGAATTTGATGTTGAAAAAGCCTTTAACCCCACTGTTCAAAATATTTTTGGAAAAATGATTGACGGGAAGGTCAAAGGGGTAAAGGAATTTTATGAGAAAAAAACAAAGAAACCAGATGAAGATGGGTCATCCCAGGTTAGTAACTGGGATAGAACCTATCATGACTAAACTCTGGAATTACCGGAGCTCCCAAGTTGGTAATCGTGGAGCAGGAATTGGCATCATTCTTGAAATATTTTTGTTTGAAGAACCTACAAGTGGTGGAAAAAGAGGTTTTCACCTACAAGTGGTTAATCAAGGTCATTAAGTTGAACTTGATTTAACTTTCATATGAGAGGTTGATAGAACAATGTGATGAATCCCTTAACCTACAAGTGGTTTGTGAATTTCAGCAAAACTAATTTTCTGGAAAAACCATTTTGATTAAAACAAACTTAAGTGTTTTGAAATCATAATGGGAAAATAATTTGTTGTCAGGGGGAGTTCTGATTGTTTATGACAAGAGGATGGAGAATTGAAGCAATTCAAATCAGTTTGTCAAATTTTCTTTAAACGTTTTTGAATTTTTAGGGGGAGTAAGAAATTTGAAAAATCCAAAAACATGATAAAATCAGAAAAAGTCAAAATCATTGAAAAATTCAAAACGAGTTTTGTTGTGAAATAGAGGAAATGATAGTACATCAGTGGACTATCACAACACGCTAAAGAATTGGAAAGTCAAATGTGATAAACGGTCTCACTGTCGATATGCCAGTAGGTTTTTATACATTCAGTAGTTTGTTTTCGAGATATAAACTTAAATATCAAATGCTTACTTATCTTGTGGGAAACATCTCTTGGATATAAGGGTAACCCCCTAAATCTTGTTTGAAGGGCTTTCTATTTCTAACATACTAGGTCTTTGTGCGTGATGATATCTGGGGTTTTATACCTGGACTTCTGATTTTGCGGGAGCAATAGCCTAGTCCTCGTATAATGCTTTGCACAGCTTTAATTTTTAAGCTCACCCTCAGCATAAAAAATGATGAAACATTAAAAAATGCTAATCATGTGCTGTTGAAGAAAGGATCCCCAAACGGGACACACCTAAAGACGAGCCATCATCTCTCTGATTGAACGGAAGTTCTAGCCTGAGCTCTCATGGTCTCTCATTTACCCGTTTACAGATATCATTAGTGTACACTCACCTGTAAGACTGAATATAGAAGTCTGGATACGGGAATATATTCTGAGGTGGGACACGCGAATAAGTCTAAGCCATTAAAACACTAAACTCGTATCTCGAAACAGTTGAACTTTATGTGAAAATTTAAGTAGATCCGTATACTGACAATCTAAGTGAATCGTTTAGAACTTAAAATGTTTAAAGTTTAACGGTGTTAGTGATTTGTCTCAAAAACTGATATGATCCTCTTACACAAACTCACAAAAATATTGTCTGTAAATATTTCTTTACTGTATTTCATTAAAATCAAAAATCCAAAAAGATTTTCAGTATGTTTTAGCATAAATTTTTGAAAATACAAAAAGATTTTCGACAACTGATGATGAAAAGCTGATTTTCAAAATTCCGAGTGCTAAACATGATGAACAGGTTTGGGAGAGTTTGTTCAAGATAAAATGTAAAGTTAAAAGGTTGAGATAATTTGAGAAATGTCATATTATAACAACTGATGTTTTGAGTTTGTTTCTACAAGTGGTAAGCAGAGAATAAATTTGTCAAATTTTAAATTTGTAAAATTTATTGTGAGGTAGAGATTTGTGCAGGTTAAAGCCAGGTTTCTGATCCTGTTGCTACGGAGAGCCAGGAGATATTTCAGAGCCTGAGAAAGCCTGAGCAGAGTGTGAGCCAGGTCACGATCTTGGAACAAGAGCTATTCCAGACTGCGATCCCAGCCTATCGAAATGAGGAGTCTGAAGATGCAAGAGCCAGTTTCTGATTCTGGATCAACATTCAAGAGAGAGTTTGAATGGTAAAGAGCCAGGTTCGAATCCTGTGATCCACGCAAGCTGCTGATGCTGAAGAACTTAAGGAATCAAGAGATCTGATCAAGAGAAGATAGAGTCAGATTGAGATTCTAAAAGAAAGAGAAAGAGATTGATTGAGGATGCTTACAATGGATAATCTTTGGAAAGAGCGAGAAGACTGATAAAGACTGAAGATGTGACATACAGAAGACTCGACACTGAAGACTTCGTCAACATCCAAGGGGGAGTCTGTTGGTACATATGTCTGTCGACTTCATCTGTATAGAGTCTTGTTTTAGGTTGATTAGATCAGGGCACGTAATACGAGAAAAATGTGAAATATGTGGGAAAGACCCTTTCGTGTGAACCATCTCGTACGAATGGGTCTCCCAATAAATATTAGCCTTGACCATTTCATTTGTAACGTTCTGATTCCGGTAGCGAAGCTCTGCCGAAGTGTCTCCAGCATTGTAAAACGATCTGATATCAATACATAGACAGTTTAAAGTGATTTTGTGTACAAACCAGCTGAAAGAACTCCGATACATTTGTTTCCGCCTCTCGTATTAGACGAGATCTCTTCTGAACGACTCGTTTGGTCGTGCAAACGATCCTACATCGTTTAATTACTTGGTCAATTACCCGGTAGCATCCTTCTTAGTCTACCGTTTATCCCCTTTATTAACCAAGTTTTATAACAATTATTCATCGAATTAACACTACATTAATCTTTCTTAACACAATGATGATATCAACATCATTTTAAACACGAGTTTATCATTATTTCCATCTTTTTATACCAAACCCAATTCATGTACTCAAACACCTAAATGGTTCAAGTAGCTTGTCTTTACTAACTAATATGATGATTCTAATCGCAAGTTTAATACTAACATCACCATGTCAACAAAAACGCATTTCAAATCATGCATGGTTAAATACTCAAACTTGCAAATTGTTTAAGTATCTCGCATCAACCATCAACTATGATGATTTCTGACACAAACATATCATCATCTTCATTATTTAATCAAAACCCACTTGTCTAAGTGTGGTGAATCGTCTAATTATTCAAATCATAGCAATTTTACTTCAAATTTCTACTTAGGGTTTGTCCCTAAGCAATCACACTTTATTAATTTGGCCATATTCTTCACGATTCATGCAATGATCGCATCATGCAAAATCAACTAATTTTCACAACTTCATGAATGTTAAAAATTTAACATACCTTACGATCCCCTTGACTTGGTGATCATTTCTATGTATTCAAATCCGAATTTGGCCTTCGATTGATCCTCCAATTTGAAGGTTTTGTTGAGTTTAGGGTTAGCTCCCATGGAGCTTGTCTACTGATCATTCTCACGCACGCACACACATACACACTGTGTGTGTAGTGTTTTTTTAATAATTAAGTTTTGAATCTTCCATTTTTAGCCCCTCTAGTTTGTAACTTTATAAAAAAGGGTTATTACCCATGTTTTCTTCATTGTTTTAAGACACCTTTTTAACTAGGTTAATATTCCTAGCTACTTGGTGAATTCGGGAAAGTTATGACATAGTTTATTTTAAGTCCTGTTAATTCGGGCCTCTTATAAACTTATTTCTTTAAAATCTTTTATTCACGTTGTATTTAATATTAGGATTATTTATTTAAATCCTAATATTTACCGGGTTACTTTTACCACTAACAGTACTTTACCCGTCTTTTAGTATTAACGGGGTTTGATTACCAAACCCGTTTTCGGGGTGTTACAATTTTGATTTTTATTAGGGTTGGTAATAGGTTACATGTTTAAGACATTCTTTTTACTTTTTTTAAATAGAAGGCTAGGACTTATCATTTCTTCTTCTTGATACATAAAACATACAACTGAGTGGGACAAGTAGAAAAGAAGTGATGACATGGAAGTGAGATGGAGAGATACAGGTGAAAAACCACCAAAACCAAATTGTATGAGTGGAGAAACAAAGATGAGAAAGTTGGTTTTTATGGTGTGTGAATTGAGTGGGACAAGAGAGAAAACCAATGTCATTGGTTTGCAGTGGCCAACTCGACATATCAAAACCATCGAAACCCATACCCATTGGGAATCCTCTTATATATCGACTCAAGATGTAATGATCAAAATAAAGTATCCAAAATGCTCATTTAGGAGAATGATGCATGTGTCACGTTATCATGGCGCTTAGACTACTAATCGGGTTCCATTTGTCACACCCCAATATCGGAGTGAGACGAACAAGATTGCTCAAAGAGTTCATAACATTATGTGACAATAATTTAAATCAAAACCGATTTCATTCATAACAATAAATTGTCAAGTACAACAAAAGAAATACAAGTACAACATCGAAAAGAAAAAAATGCAACAAGTTCAACAAAGTAAGATATTTAAATCTAGTATTTCAAGTGTGTTTCTAAGTCGTCCCTACTAGATTCGTCACGAGCATCATCATCAACCTGTAACATGTTAAAAATATGGTTCAACGCAAAAGCATTGGCGAGTACACAAGTTTTTAAATACATAGCATAAGTATAAAAGAATTACTCGAATCCAACATGGCAATTTTGTATACAAGGTTAAACTAGCATGCAATACTAAGAGTCAAACCCGAGTGTCCACGAGAATTATGTGCATCCCTCGCCACTAACGTGAACGAGACCGTTTATGTATAATAAGCTTAACAATACCCGACGGGCGGCATGCTATTCATATAGCGCTATATATGTTAAGATGGGTTTGCTAAGTTAATGACAAGTAGCATGTATGTAATCTAGCATGTAACCTAAGCATAACAAATAACATGTATATCGGATTGAGCGAATAAAGTATGTTTATGTGAATTTGTGTATTTTGGTAAGTTAACATGTTACAACCCAAAAATGCGTTAAAGCGAAAAAGGGCCAAGTGTACCCACGATTTTGCAAGCTCCAAACTTGTTAATCCCGTGAAGAGTTGTTTGATGAGGATGGAACACCGAGTCACCCTACAAGGGTAAACGAAGGTGTGTAAGTTCATGGATTAGGAATGGAAGATTCGGACTTGGAATTTAAAGTAGTAAAAGTATGTATATGAAAGTAATATCTAACTCTAAGATTTCGTTTATGACACTATAGTAAGTGGTTTCATGGGTCCCAAATTGCCCATTAGAATCGTAACAACTATATTAGATTTTTAGATATATTAGTCAAGGTTTATGACGAACAATCATGGCTTGATTATCATCACAAACTCAGCCATGTTTTATATATTTATATGTATGTTTATAAGGTAATAATATAACCTAAAACTATGTCCAATCAAGAAATGTCATATTATCATGTATTGTCAAGCATGAAGGTGAAAACCTCATTATATGATTCACCACTACACACACCATCATGAAGATGGTGGAAGAGTCATGAATAACAAGAAAATAAATCTATTCTAACAAAGTGACCAAGTACACTACAACCAAAGGTGTGCCAACACGATATGGAAAGGTAATCCTAAGTGTCGGAGGCTAGACGGGGCTAAGGTACTTTGATTCTAGCAAGTCACAAGAGTGTTCATACACAAGGTTAAGAATAAAGGAGAGGAACTTAGTTTGGAAAAGCCCAAGCTTCCATTTGTTCACACCTCACAAGTCATAAGTTCATCATATGGAAGATGATGACTTGTGCTTGTTTTCATCATTCAATTAACATGTATGAACATAAATAAAAGGGGTGTTTGAACCCAAAACTTTGATGGAAATCACCCTAGCATAAACCCACAACTATAGACTAAGTTGTGAGCTTGGTGGGAACAAGATTCCACCAAGTTTCTATAAAAAACATGAAGATACAAAGATATAAAACAAGCAGAAAGTTTACTTCACTTTGGGCCTCAAAAATGGTGAGGTTTCACCTTAGTTTCCGAAGCAAACTTGTGAAAACCTTCCTAGAGGTTCTCCAAGTGTTTTAGAAGAAGAAATGAGAAGAAAAGAGTAGAACAAGTGAGTTGAAACTCACTTAGAAATTCAGAAGGTTTCTGCTCAACTTGCTGAAAGGTTAGAGGATTTAGGGAGTGTTTTAGAGAGTGTTTGAATGTTGTAAAGTGGTAAAATGGCTGGGAAATGGGGTATTTATAGTTGGGGATTTAGGGTTAAGGTAGTTGGGTCTTAATTGCAAGTAGTTGGGGGTTGAACTAACAAAAAAAGAACAATTAAAACAGCCATACAAGGTGCGATCGGAACTCACAGCTTGTTTATTTTTATTATTTTTTTAGATAATATGTTATGTATATGTTGTTTAAGTTATGTATTTAACATGTTTAATGTATAACCTAACATGTTTAAGGTCTAATATGTATTTTAAACATGTTTTAATTAAACACAAGATGTGATTTACAAGCATGAATAATATGGTTGCAAGTATTTGAAATGAATTGATCAAGAATCATGTTTAGGTATTAAAACAAGTATTCAATCATGGATTATGTATTGCGAGAAGTATTTGCACATAAACAACGATTTGAGGTTACGAATTCACTGTGTTTGCAAGTTAAAACTACGTTTACGAGAATCATGAGTCATGTATCAAACAAATGTATGTATCAATGTATAAACACGTAACAACAATGTATTTTTCACATAAAAGGTCAATTTCATTACGATCGAAGTGTCGGATTTACCATGGTTTGAAACGAAATACGATTACAAAGGAAACGAGTTTCTGAAAATAGATTTATGATACAATCTTTCTAAAAACGAAAAGCTGCGAAAAAGCGGAGCATTACACCATTGACCGGGTGGGACTCACCATCTGAGTCTGGTTCAAGAGAAGTTGATGGCAAGACCTTTTAGTGGAAGGTTAACAACTTTTGGAGCTTGATAGTAAGACAACACACTAATCAAAAGTAAGTTAATTTAGACACAAAATCATCATCTGAGTCTGGTTCGAGAGAAGTTGATGGCAAGACCTTTTAGTGGAAGGTTAACAACTTTTGGAGCTTGATAGTAAGACAACACACTAATCAAAAGTAAGTTAATTTAGACACAAAATTAGTAAATAACTGAGGCAAGGCGAGGTGGTTCAATTTCATTGTTCTTTTGGCATTGAGATAATTAGCAAGGTGAGATAGTTAATGTCAATGAATTCAAATTCTCTACTTCACAAACTTTTTTTTAAACGGGTAATGTCTTTTAATCTTTGTTGTCTATGAGACTTAAACTCAAGACCTCCCCCTCTAAAATTCAAGTTTTGTCAAAATCTTTTATTTGGATTTAAAATTTATTTTTGACGCTAAATCATCCGAATGCGAATGTATCTCATCCACGCGATATCTAAGTCTGAAATAATATATATATATATATATATATATATATATATATATATATATATATATATATATGAGTTAAGAGTGTACAACATTTTATCTGATAACACCTACATACATATGTTAGTTGTGTGCGCACACACATATGTGTCTGTTTAAATATAGATGCAGAATAAAATATATAGATCTCAATATGAGAAACACATGAAGCAAAGTGTTTATATGTAAATATTAAAGTGTTGATATGTATAAGAAACAGTGCTGATATGTAACAATACATTGTGTAGTCATATAAACATTTTTTGTTAGATATTAGCACTTTATTTATTATATTTTTGATTAAAAGTATATTGTGTATCAGAACCTTCCTCTGTAAATATAAATAAATATACATACACCAAAACTAAGTTACAACTCTCTTTCAATCCCCTTTCCCTTGCATTTTGACATCACCTAGTCTTCTCAAATCAAACAAATTATAAAATAAGATCTTACAAAAATCTTTCATGATCATATGATATAAACAGATCCGTCTTGTAACATATATTTTATATATAAATTCTTGTCATATAAAAGCTACTTTTCTTAGGGGGTTATAAAGTCAAAAAAATAATTGAATGGAATAATTCAAACCAAATCCAAATCCTATAGGTTTTATTCTGTCCAAACTAGAGTCGTTGTCAACAGTATCTCCTACAATTAAATTAACTAAACCTGTCCATTAGAATGTATATAAACTAATTACAACTCAGTTACACTATACACACCCAGGGCCTGTTGAAGTATTCTTCTAAACATTTTATATGTTTCATAGTATAGAAGAAGTAAACCAAATTATATACATGAATATATTATGACAGAATCTCATATTGTTATCTATGTTTTAATGAAAAAATATTAGTAAGAATGGAATATATTATTGTTTAATGAAAAAGTAAGTATCGCTTTATTATTCTTTTATTTCCGGTTGATTAGATATGTCATGTTTGTCATAAGACGTGTTTGGATTCTTTTGAGGAGAATGCAGAGAGCTCACGGGGTTCAACTTCAAGTACCGATATGATTTGGTTAGGAATGTCCTTTTTGACATTCAGACGCGCTGGTATTTCTTTTAAGAAAGAGGCACCCGTTAATTTCTTAACTAACCCATTGGAAGGGAGATTTACCCTTAGACCAACCGACATTATGGTCTTTGGATGGGTAGGAGGAAAACATGCATGTGTAGATCTAACTGGGTTTCCCCGCTTGTGGGTTTAGGGTGTAGTGCTTTCACGATAGGTCAGGCTGCTTCGGGCAAAGTGACCAAACACGAGAAAGCGTGTCTTGACAACCAGCACATGTTTATCTCATTTGCTTTTAATACTTTTGGTTTCCTGGCATCAGAGGTGTGGACCTACTTAGTCGAGTTCAAAGGGTCATGCATAGTAATGTTATGACCCCAAGATCTATGGACGTAGTCTTTAAAAGACTTAGTTTTGCTATTCAAAAGGGGTAACGATGCAGCTTGTTGCCCATTTACCATCTATGACTTAGTAATCGTATTGTTTTAATTTTTAATCTGTTCCAACTGATCCGGTTAAATAATTAGACTGCTACGAAACATGTGTAATATTTCAAAACATTAGCATAACTTTTGGTTTTTAGTATCATCTAACTATCTTTTGGAATTTAGTGTACGTATAATTCCAATTTCAAGAATTTAACTTATTTTGTTCTTTTAAATGATATACAAGAATCATATATTAAGAAAAAACTTTAAGCAAATATTACATAAGCTCTGTGATATTAAGAAAAAACTTTAAGCAAACATTACATAAGTTCTGTAATAAACTATAAAGTTTGATGAACATATACAACGAATTTTACCATGGCTATTTATTGTATACCAGTAAGGTGATCGCGCGATGCAGTGGGAGCACAACACTTGGAGTGGTGCTTTTACTTGTACTGCAATTCGGTTTGGTTCGCATCTGTTCAGTTTTGAACCATAACTATAACGAAAACCAAATTAATTATCAAACATGGGATTCTAACCTGAATATTTATAAACATTTTGTTTTAGATCAATGATCACAATATTTATAATAATTTTTATAAAGTATACACATACTTTATATCTGAATCTATGATATCTTTACTCACTGTATTTTTAGGTGTATATTAACCAAAAGAATATATATTTTTACTTATTATTTATGAATAAGTGATTCAAAGTAATATTTCTAAATATTAAATGGGTAGAGGTATTATGTCATATGAAGTTAATACATTATTGAACACAGTGGCGGATCTAGAAAATCCGTCAAGCCGTAACGTTTTATAAAAAAAGCCGTAGCGAAATCGTAGAAACGTCAAATTTTTCCAAAATTTACACTAATTTTACACTACCGCCGGAGCGCCAAGCCATAGCGGAGGTTGCCCCTTCTTATATGCTAGGTCCGCCCCTGATTGAACTGATTAAATGATTATCGTTATATACTGAATATTTTATTTAGTAAATATTAGTTGAATATTGTATTTTTATTTAATAAATAAATGTGTAAACACTAATAATAATAATAAGTATACAATTTTTTGGATTTATTAATTATAATAAAATAGTTTAGGTTTTTTTAAAATTCAAACTAAACTAAAACGAGTGTTTCATAATTTATTTAAGAGTGAACTGCAAGTTTTGTCCTTTATCTTTATACCATATTTTAAGCGGTATCTTTTATCTTTAATATTAACGAGTTTTGTTCTTTATGTTCCAAAATGTTTCACGGTTTGTCCTTTAAACGTAACCCAGTTTATTTTTTCAGTTAAATCAGATCACACAAGGGCGATTTAGTCTTTTTACTCACCACCAACCACTCTCTCTCCCTACCTCTCTCCATCACCACCACTGTTACCATACCGTCACCATCAACCACCACTCTTTAATCACCACCAAACCTCCACCATCAACCATCACTCTCTAATCACCACCAAACCTCCACTGCCACTATTACCAAACCTCCTCCACCACCACTCTCAACATCACCACCGCTACCACCACTCTCAACATCGCCACCAAACCGAACCTGCAAAACCCCCAAATAAAACCGTCCAAACATGGGTCCAAATAAAACCAATCACCAAACCGAATATGTAGATCGACCACCATGACAAATAGCCTACAAACCTGCCACATCTCACACGTTTCAGTTCTCACTATACTCACTTAGGATCCAATTTCCCCAAATTCATACACCACCATAACAGACGCACCTGAACAACAACAACCACCGTCAACACCATCGTTACCACCACCACCACCACACATCAATCGTTGTCGCGAACCATTTGAATTCGAAATCGGCCTCATTCACCAGAACAACTACAATAACCACCGCCAACTCCAGTGTTGTGTCCGAACACCTCTAGATCTTGCCGGAACAAGTTGGAGTATCTCCGGCGTTCACTTTATCCTCCTTATAAAAAACTAACTGCCCTCGCATTTTTAAACGAACTTAGCTTCTATGTATGTTAGTATTTTTTTTTTAATTTCACGATAAAAACAAGCATTTTATTCTCTTTAATTTAAGTATGATGTATTGATTGTTTGTCCTGATGTTAGTGCTTTGTTGTTTTGATGGTTTGTCTATTGCTATAGCTGTTTTAATTAAAAAAATTGATATATTACGTGATTAATAGTGTCTAGAGGTGAGCAATAACTGAATTGTTAATAAACAATTAAGAACCAAAACTAAAAGCAGATAAAACTGAACCAAAGTCAACTAGAAACTAAAATAACCGAAAACCGATTTACCAAAAATTAAATTAATCAAAAAAACCAGTTATCGGTTTTTTTACCTCCGTTTAACCAAAATTAATTGAATCGAACTGAACAATTCACGTTTCTATATATCTATAGCTTTTATACCTCCAGTTATGGGTGAATAATAAATGAATCGTAAACCAAAATCGAATAAAAAATAGACTATTCCAAATGAAAATCCACAAAAAACTGAATTAACTAAAAACCGATTAACCAAAAATCGAATGAACCAGAAACCAGTTAATGGTTTCTTTTGTATCCCCGTTTAACAAAAATTAACAGACCCGAACCAACAATTCACATTTCTATATATTTTTAGCTATTATACTTCCAGCTTATGTATTTCATATATATATATATATATATATATATATATATATATATATACACCTCAATTTCATATCTTTATACTTCCATTTCATTTTTTATACATCCATTTCACGTATTTATACCTCAATTTCATGTATTTATACGTCAATTTCATTTATATTTAAATAAAAATTTTAACCAAGTTTGATTTTGGCTATTAATTGAAATTAATCGAACTGAACCAAAAACCATCAATTTAACAGAATAAATTAAATTAATTAACTGAAAACAGATTGGTTAATATAATAGACTAACCGATTACTTTTATTTCGGGTTCGGTTGAGGAATCAAAGCAATTGAACCATGCACATCCTTGGAGTATCTTTGTTTTCCGTAGCAACGCGAGGGCACCCTGCTAGTTACTATTAAAAGCTAAATACGATGTTGGTGCATGAAATGTCTGTTGACTACGTTTGTATTGAGTCTTAGGTCTAGATAGGTTGTACGAAGTCGAAAAACAGGATTTGAGATGTTAGAGCTGATTTCGCTCATAATGACATATGTGTCATTAAAAGCGAAATTAGTTCATAGGATTTCGCTCTTGTGTACATAGTTGTTGGTGATTTCGCTCCAAGGGTATCCAAGGGGTTTCGCTCATAAGGAAATCTGATGCCTATAAATACCAAGATGTGATTTCGCTTATGTAGTCTTTGGAGCGAAATTAGAGTCGAGGTGCTGCCGGATTTTTGTCAGAATTCTTGTAAACGACTCAGAATTAAGTAACAGAGAAGGAAATTGAAAGGAAAAGCTGTTGTTACTTTGTCTACACTGATTCCGCCTTTGTATACAAAGATGAACTGCCTTAACTGACTTTTTCGGGTCATAGAACGGTCCAACAAGTGGTATCAGAGCTCAGGACGAGGAGTTCATACTACTACAGCTTGATTCTACCAGATTCTCTTACTTCTACTCACTTCTTCTCATACTTTTCTGATTTGAACTGGTTCCTACAGTTGAAATGGACTGAATTTCGAATATAACGTGTAAAACATAGAAATAACAAACCCTAGAAAGAATCAGGTTAAAATTCGGACTAAAAATGGTGAAAATTAGCTAAAAACCTGATTTCGCTTTTACGGTCATCGAAGGGGTTTCGCTTGTAATTGCTTGATTTCGCTCATAAGGACATAAATTTTCTGATTTCGCTCTTAGACATTGTCTGATTTCGATCGTAGGGACATAATTTGTTGATTTCGCTCGTGTGACATTTCTGATTTCGCTCGAAAATCAGTCAAAAACTGATTTCGCTTGTAGGAACTTAAGTGTCTGATTTCGCTCGAGTGTACATCTGATTTCGCTCGAAACTGCTAATTTCGCTCGAAATCATAGTTTTTCAAAAATTTTGAAAATTTTTCTAAGTGTTTGCTGATCTTTCAGGTACATTCAAGATGGATGACATTTTCATGAACCCGTTTAGCAACATGTACGCATTTGCTGGAAATTCGGGAGATGATACATCTACAAGCAACAACAATGAGAACCCGCCAAACGCCAAGAAGAAATTATCGGATGCTTTGGAGGTTGAAAGTGCTTTCGGAACTTACAACAAACCACCGAAGTTGATGGCTATTGAGGAGTATAGTCGGTGGGCAAAGAAATTCGAAGATTGGTTGATGGCTTTTGCGTTTCTGAGCTGGAAGAGTCTCAAAAATGGATACGATAATGGAGGCAAAGAGGGTGAAACTTTATCAACATCTAATGAGATAGAGTCGTTTGTTGCTGAGCAGAAATGTATTGCGCTACTGTTTCAATCTGTTCGTGAAGATATATGTAACGCCCTGCTTTTTCATACTTTCCATAATTAGAAAGCTCGCCTTGTAATGCTATTTTTGGAAATCTTGTATTATTGTAGTCGTCTTTTCGTTGTAAAATCCGAGACTTGGATCATAAATAAAATTCGTATTTCTTTAAATTCACCATCTACATATTCATACATGTTCATAAGTTCGAATTCATTGTACATCGAATCCTTATTTGTAATTCATACTTATACTTATTCACGATGCACGTCCATGCTTGTCCTTATATTGTTGATACCTAAAAACCCCTAATAATATGCTCATTTATACAACGGTTAATCATCTAATATGTGACATATACTTGTCACTTACAAACATGTTACATACTTGTACATTACACTTTTTACCTAGTTAAATCATGTTTTATTTCATATTTCACCTTGTTACAAGTTAGGGGAAACATTGTTGCATATTATTACACAACTTAATTAACAAAATTACTCATTATAATGTTTTAAAAGAATAAAAAAATAAAGAAATATGGCAGCCCCAATTCAGCAAAATTCAGCCCCATATAGTTGGGCTTTGTGGGCTAGTTTCAAGGTGTAACCCCTTCTAAACACTTCCAAAGCCCAACCCATTGAAACCCTAATCCTTCCCCCTATAAATACCACTTATAACCAGCCTCCCTACCACTTTTGCAACACTAAAAACTCTCAAAACATCCTCCAAACCGTAGCTGAAAGCAAGGGTTCGAGCAGATTGACACCCCTTCACGAAAATGAGCATAACTCACTCATTTCTTAACGAAATCACTTGATTCTTTTTCCTACTTACTTGGATAATCATGGGGTTCGATTCCTAGACTTCTCCTTGGAGAAATCAGACCTGGAAATGCCCCGAAATCGTCCATAAACTTTCTGTTTGTTTTTATGTTCATCAAAAAACTTGTTTAAACCTATGTAACTTGTGTTCGACACATCTCATACCTATGTCCTAATGCTTACAACTTATCCCATGGTTGGTTAAGCTTAAAAACAAGGTTGAGACATTTAAAATCAGAGGATTAAACCTCATAAACTTGGTGTTTTGTTTAGGGTTCAACCCACAAATCATGTCAAACATAGCCTTTGATACATGAGTGATTATGGAACGACTTGGGTTGTCCTACATACAATCCTCACATGATTTGATGATTTCTCTATAGTTAGGTTGTTTATGTTATTGTGCAAATCCTATTTCGTGACCCTCCTTGGTTGTTGTTACACCAAGTAAAGTGGTGAACATTCAAGGGGTTCCTAAATGGAAGCATGTCCTTCCTACCCCATACATGACATCTATGATAATATGAGGTGCCTAAATGAAGATCCTAATCTTCTACCTCCTACTTGAATTATTGGACTAAATAATATGTAGTACCTAACCTAAGTATATATATACACTCATTCGAACCTTTGATGTTGAACTTGTGTTTATATGTTAAAGTAGTAGAACATCACCTAAGACCTAAACCTTGTTGTGATTCTTATGGGTGTTCAACTCGTGAAAGCATTATCATAACCCTTGTGGTTACCAAGTGTCATACAAGGGTTAAGTGTTGAAGATGATTATTTTCACATGCTACTCTCATATCTTACTTTTATGTTGTTTTAAATACCGAATTTCGACTCTAAGCATACTAGAACTTTAACCCTACACATTCAACTTTCTAACCCCATCAACTTCGTCACATTGGATAATCGGAAAGCATATGCAAATTTATGAGTATACTCGCAACCCCCTTTTTTATGTTTACCACTTTTTGGGGTGTAACATGTTTTACTATTAAACTACACTTAAACTTATTCTTTATGCAATGCACAAAACAATCCTTATACATGAATACTATGTTATGATACTTGATGCTTACGTGGACCATACTTATGTGATATGTTTTAGTCATTAGCTCTCACGAGCCTCCCTTCTACATGTATAGCGCTATAGGAGTAACGCACCGCCCCCCTTAAACTTGGGTCATGTTGAATTAATTAAACTTACTTGCGTAAACAGAGGTTGGCTAGAAATATTGCATGCCACGATAGGTTGATCTCGTATAAACTAAGTTGCCATGTGGATTCGTTTTAAACTTTTATACTTATACTTATACTTATGCTTAAACTTGTATACTCGCCTTTGCTTTTGCATTGAACTTTAGTTTAAACATGTTACAGGTTGAGGATGATGATGCTATGAAATGAAGTAGCGTTGATGCCTAGATACACATATAGACGTTTAGGTTTAATCGTTGTATCAATTTTGATTATGTTGTATTCTAATTCCTTTGAACTTGACGTTATTTGATTTCTTTGTAACGTTGACAAATGAATTATGAAATGAAATCGGTTTATTAAATATTGTCACAAATAGCGTTATGATGTCTCTAGCAATCTTCACACTTCGTCTCATCCCGATGTTTCCGCCATTGGTTGGGGTGTGACAGATTGGTATCAGAGCCATAACTATAGGGAATTAGGAAAAGTAGGAATGCTTTAACCTAGTCTATAGTTCTAGAGCCTTATTCGTACGTTTTACTAAAAACTACTTGCATGCTATCTTATTTGCTTTTATTTATTCTCTTGATCTTGTAAGCATATGTGTCACTTATGCGTTAACACTTAACATGCTATACTTATTTTTGTTATGTGTTAATACCTGTTTCATCGTCTTATCCTTTATGTGTGTTCTTGACATACTTTTTATGCATTAATATTCGTTTCATCATTTCACTTTTATTGTGATATTCTTGACATGTTATACTTGTTTGTTTAATCTTTAATATACACTTTTCCTCACGCGTTTTACTCGACTATTCTAAATCCGACAACACACATATTGCACAAACGAGACGAGTCCACCAAAATAGGCGTGAAACCCACAATTTGGTGAATGACTCTCAATCCTTCTACCTTTCTTTTTACACGGAATTCACCACCAAGTTAGGAGTGAAATCCTCACCTTGATGGAGAAATTCGAATTTCAAATTCTAGTGGACCCTCGTCAACACGTCGAAATTAAATTTTGACCCGACGAGTACCAACCACACTTAGGATACGAAATCGTCAAGTTAGGGGTGAAACCCGCACCTTGTCGACTAGTTCCACTCCTTGGCATTTTTTTTTTCATAAATCCCGCCAAGTCTCGAAATTTCGATTGATTTGGGACATGTAGTAACCGGAAGGGTAAATACCGTTAACCGACTTGTCGGCGAGAGTATTTTACCTATTAGGCCAAAGCATGCTCCTCAAATTCAAAAGACTTTTCGACCACATTGGTTAGTCAAAGTTCCGTTTTGGACCACTCCAAACTTTGGTCAAACATGTGTTTCTATTGTTCATTTTATACGATGCAATCTTTCAACCTCGAGTTTACCTTTGATTTCTCTTTTCACACGCACAACATATCGAACCTTTTCGATACATTTATATATGCATGATTTTCATATAATTTAAATTCATATTCCTTGTAACAACTAGTGGAGAGGTATCATCGAGATTGGAGTGATTTCCTTACCTTGACGATTAACTCCACTCCCCTTTTCTTAAAAACGACCTCACCAACGAGTTAGGGGTGATTCCCTTACCTAGGTGATCGTTACCAAAACGTCTCTTCAAAATATCTTATTATGCAAACTCGATCATATTTTATACCCAAATTGTTTATCATTATTCAAAATACCCACTCATACCAATTTCAAAATACATTGATTTGTCAAAACGTACTCAATTCATATACACGAGATTCTTAATCATGTCTTAAAACATTTTATTACGCAAACTTCAAAACCTTACGAAATGCTACCTATCAATTTAATCGGCCCAATGAAACTCTTGCCCATGAACTTCATATTCGACTTAATCACTAAAACTTGCTCACATTATATCGTCATACTAGAGACGTCCATTCTTAATTGAAACCAAACCAGCCTTTCTCAATTACCTATAGGATCTTATAGATATTATGAGATCGTTTTACCAAAGAATATTTCCAACATCAACGAACCATTTGTCAAAACCCTTTAAAATGAACACTAAGACCTTTGATAAATCCCTTTTCCAAGGATCAACGTATTCACAAAAACTCCAAAATTTCTTGTTTTGATGAAACGAACTTACCTTTTTCTACACCTATTTTTCAAAACACGTGGGCAAGAAGACTCCATGGGGACCGACCATCTTCGGATTTCGTAAACTCTTTTAAAACAAAGGTAGCATTTCCATTCATTACAAAATACGATATGCATGACCAATAAGTACTTTATATCCTCTTACATATGCAAACTATATTCTACCTTTCAAACCAAGCTCAATCTAAATTTGATTCAATAAACTCAACGTTTCGTTTAAACAACTATACATGCATATCATCGTACACATTTTGGTCGATACCTCGCGATAACATCATTTATATCATTCGTATTTACGTACTCGACCTTTTGAATGTTTATTACACTTAGATCTGTGATGTCCCAACGAACACTATATACGCAATATTTATTTTTCATGCCTACACCTATGTTCATACGTTTTATGCTTGTACTCATACACATACTACTTATACGTTTTACGCTTCTGCTTGTACACATACTACTTACACATTTTATGTTTATGCTCATACATACATGCGTATTCATACTTAAACTTATGCTCATACTTTCATCCTTACTCATGATTCATACATTCGTACCTATACGCGAGCGTAACCTGAGGGATTCGCTTGCGTGGGTCCCACACATACTTAAACATGGACTGGCTTATATACTACATTCTTGTACGTACACATTCTAAACCTTTTTATGTATACCCCGATTCATACACAACTAGTACAAGCTATGCGGATCATGCGGCGATCAAAATAATCACGGGTGCACACGGGATTATAGTGATAGGCGTATGAGAACCATAGAGTGTGCTACTGCGTATGGTAATACACGGAACGTAACATGACACCGGAGACGAAACGGACGTAACATGGTCAAAACATGGTGGATACGCCGCTGGTACTTCCTATAGATAAGTGTTTTCACCATGTTACCAAACCGTCGTAAAACGTGCCATGAGAAATTCAGTGTTTTGCAGACCCTTTGACCTAACACAAACTTTAAATAACTCACAAACGCATTATATCCGATTATCCATGACGAGACTTCATCTTTAACACGCTACTTTCGTCTATCTAATACTTATATCATTCATATACTTGCATTCATTTAGTGTCAATTGTTCACCCCATACTCCTATTATTCTCCATTATCCTTTCTTTCATATGAACCCCGTTCACATTCAAACTTATTTAAACTCCTTTGCCTATGCGCACGCATACCCGTTTTACCTATGCTTAAACGCCTCAACTCATTTTAGTCAAACAAATTCCTATCCTATCGTTCTTCAAAATTTCGTACTTTTCTAAACGTTTCAAAACTCCCAAGTCTCGATTCTTTTAGCCAAAATGCTTTTTCTCCAAGGTCTTCATCTTGAATAAATTTCGGGACGAAATTTCCTAAAGGAGGGGAGACTGTAACGCCCTGCTTTTTCATACTTTCCATAATTAGAAAGCTCGCCTTGTAATGCTATTTTTGGAAATCTTGTATTATTGTAGTCGTCTTTTCGTTGTAAAATCCGAGACTTGGATCATAAATAAAATTCGTATTTCTTTAAATTCACCATCTACATATTCATACATGTTCATACGTTCGAATTCATTGTACATCGAATCCTTATTTGTAATTCATACTTATACTTATTCACGATGCACGTCCATGCTTGTCCTTATATTGTTGATACCTAAAAACCCCTAATAATATGCTCATTTATACAACGGTTAATCATCTAATATGTGACATATACTTGTCACTTACAAACATGTTACATACTTGTACATTACACTTTTTACCTAGTTAAATCATGTTTTATTTCATATTTCACCTTGTTACAAGTTAGGGGAAACATTGTTGCATATTATTACACAACTTAATTAACAAAATTACTCATTATAATGTTTTAAAAGAATAAAAAAATAAAGAAATATGGCAGCCCCAATTCAGCAAAATTCAGCCCCATATAGTTGGGCTTTGTGGGCTAGTTTCAAGGTGTAACCCCTTCTAAACACTTCCAAAGCCCAACCCATTGAAACCCTAATCCTTCCCCCTATAAATACCACTTATAACCAGCCTCCCTACCACTTTTGCAACACTAAAAACTCTCAAAACATCCTCCAAACCGTAGCTGAAAGCAAGGGTTCGAGCAGATTGACACCCCTTCACGAAAATGAGCATAACTCACTCATTTCTTAACGAAATCACTTGATTCTTTTTCCTACTTACTTGGATAATCATGGGGTTCGATTCCTAGACTTCTCCTTGGAGAAATCAGACCTGGAAATGCCCCGAAATCGTCCATAAACTTTCTGTTTGTTTTTATGTTCATCAAAAACTTGTTTAAACCTATGTAACTTGTGTTCAACACATCTCATACCTATGTCCTAATGCTTACAACTTATCCCATGGTTGGTTAAGCTTAAAAACAAGGTTGAGACATTTAAAATCAGAGGATTAAACCTCATAAACTTGGTGTTTTGTTTAGGGTTTCAACCCACAAATCATGTCAAACATAGCCTTTGATACATGAGTGATTATGGAACGACTTGGGTTGTCCTACATACAATCCTCACATGATTTGATGATTTCTCTATAGTTAGGTTGTTTATGTTATTGTGCAAATCCTAGTTCGTGACCCTCCTTGGTTGTTGTTACACCAAGTGAAGTGGTGAACATTCAAGGGGTTCCTAAATGGAAGCATGTCCTTCCTACCCCATACATGACATCTATGATAATATGAGGTGCCTAAATGAAGATCCTAATCTTCTACCTCCTACTTGAATTATTGGACTAAATAATATGTACTACCTAACCTAAGTATATATATATACACTCATTCGAACCTTTGATGTTGAACTTGTGTTTATATGTTAAAGTAGTAGAACATCACCTAAGACCTAAACCTTGTTGTGATTCTTATGGGTGTTCAACTCATGAAAGCATTATCATAACCCTTGTGGTTACCAAGTGTTATACAAGGGTTAAGTGTTGAAGATGATTATTTTCACATGCTATTCTCATATCTTACTTTTATGTTGTTTTAAATACCGAATCTCGACTCTAAGCATACTAGAACTTTAACCCTACACATTCAACTTTCTAACCCCATCAACTTCGTCACATTGGATAATCGGAAAGCATATGCAAATTTGTGAGTATACTCGCAACCCCCTTTTTTATGTTTACCACTTTTTGGGGTGTAACATGTTTTACTATTAAACTACACTTAAACTTATTCTTTATGCAATGCACAAAACAATCCTTATACATGAATACTATGTTATGATACTTGATGCTTACGTGGACCATACTTATGTGATATGTTTTAGTCATTAGCTCTCACGAGCCTCCCTTCGACATGTATAGCGCTATAGGAGTAACGCACCGCCCCCTTAAACTTGGGTCATGTTGAATTAATTAAACTTACTTGCGTAAACAGAGGTTGGCTAGAAATATTGCATGCCACGATAGGTTGATCTCGTATAAACTAAGTTGCCATGTGGATTCGTTTTAAACTTTTATACTTATACTTATACTTATGCTTAAACTTGTATACTCGCCTTTGCTTTTGCATTGAACTTTATTTTAAACATGTTACAGGTTGAGGATGATGATGCTATGAAATGAAGTAGCGTTGATGCCTAGATACACATATAGACGTTTAGGTTTAATCGTTGTATCAATTTTGATTATGTTGTATTCTAATTCCTTTGAACTTGACGTTATTTGATTTCTTTGTAACGTTGACAAATGAATTATGAAATGAAATCGGTTTATTAAATATTGTCACAAATAGCGTTATGATGTCTCTAGCAATCTTCACACTTCGTCTCATCCCGATGTTTCCGCCATTGGTTGGGGTGTGACAATATAATCTCTCTGATCGAATACTCTAGTGCAAAAGATCTCTGGATAAAGTTAGAAAAGAAATGTTTAGGAAGTACTGAAATCGTGAAAAACAAAAAGAAACTTCTTAGAAAAGAATTTGATTTGTTTGGGTGTTTAAAGAATGAATCAGTTTCAAAAATGATCGAGATGGTTGGGCACCTGAAGCTGGAACTAGCTAGACATGGAATTAAGTATCCTGAAGATGAGCTAGTAGACAAATTGTTCGATTCGTTGCCAGACGAGATGGATTGGAGATATTATGCGCTGATGCTGAAAAATACTATCAAAGCGCCAGAAGAGTTGACTGTAGATTTGCTGATTGAAAAACTCAAGAGTCATGAGTTGGAATTGAAGAAGACACACAAAGTCAATCACTCATCGTACCAGCAGAACTTGGATTTGTATTATCCAAAAAGCATGATGCCAAAGAACAATTCTCCCAAAACTGCGTTTTCTGCTGAGAATGTCTCCACAACGAACAAAGAAAGTCAAAGCAATGAATATCACAGTGGTTATCACAGTGGATCTTCATCAAATTCAAACCAGTCTGATGCAAAGAATTTGTTTCATTGCAACATCGCTGTAGACATGAAGAATGCTCAGAATTTCAGCGAGGAGTCGGCTAAGCAGCAGATGGTTTTCCTAGCGTCGGTTTTGGAATCGTATGAAAGCCTTGTAGCTGGGAAGATTGGCAACACCAACCTAACAAAAGAAGAATATGATAAAATAGATCCTGAAGAAATGGAACTGATTGACATAAGGTGGTGCATGGCCAGTGCTGTTCGTCGAGCACAACGCTTCATGGAAATAACCGGCAGAAAGTCAATTGGTGGACCATCTACCAAGTTGGGGTTTGACATGTCACACCCCAACCGATGGCGGAATCATCGGGGCATGGCAGTGAGCGAAACAGATTGTTCAGAAGTTTCCATAACAACTATTTATATAATCCAGTTAAAGATACGTCCCATACCGTTTCCCGAATAAACAAACATGTCATTACAGATAATCATCCAAACAAGAAATTTCGTTCCGACAACTCAGATTCAAATATTATTACAACAGTTGTTTATCTGCTTCTATACCCCTATTTTGTTGACTTTCTGGCTGTAATGCCAGAGGACAAGATCTACAGACAACTATGCCCCAGACACTTGTTCTTGGCAGACAACCATTTGTTGGGGGCTTCTAGAAACTTATTCTAGCATCGCTTTCCTAGCAAATAAGCATCCTAAATACCTGTCACATACGTTAAAATAAAGTCAATACATATAATGTAAAGGTGAGCATACAAGTTTGATAGTAGCAAATAGAGTTTGAATAGTTTACGCGTAACCAGCACGTACACAGAGGAAAACGAAGCATGTTAATTATCGACATGGATCTATCGATACCAATGACTGCGGGTTGACCGTCCGAGACGGTTCGCAATACATGATTACCACCGTAATCCATGCAAGTAATTGTCCTTAACAACCCCCGTGTGAACGGGTGCTGAGTCCAAACTATAGTACTACGTCGTTAAGGCAGGTAGACAACATTCCACGTGTAAACACAATCAACAAGCATTCATTAAGTCACGTAATACATGCATATCGGTTAGCGTTTAAATAGTTCAAGTAGTGTGATCGTTTGTGTTTTGATATAGGCAACGTATGTAACACCCAAAAGTGCTAAGAGCAAAAAGGGATCGAGTATACTCACAGTGATTGATTATGGATTGAAGGGAGCGCTGAGAGTAGGGTTAGCCTGAATAGTTCGATAGCACAACAATGAGTAACGTGGAAATGTAAACAAATGTGAATGGATCGAATAGGCTGGTCGATCGAACGGCAGGTTCGATCGAACGGGCTGTTCGATCGGCTGGTATGTCCGTTGAACAGTCCTGTTCGATCGGCCGGTAGGCTCGATCGGCTGGGCCATTCGAGTGGATTGTTTCTTCCTCTGGTGTGTTTGTGTTTGAGGATTTGAACTTTTGAAGTTTTCGTGTAGTATATGAGAACACTAAAGTGTTCTTACCTTTCGGGTCGATCGATCGAACGGTCCGTTCAATCGGCCGGCTTAACCGATCGGCTGGGAACTTTAGAAGTGGTTCTCAACAGGATGTCGCTCGATCGAACAGGCTGTTCGATCGGCTGGCATTCCCTACTACGAACGAGTTGTAAAATCAATCAAGTGTTGAAGCATAGTATCTCATGATCCGAACAGTAATGTTCACCAATCGAGTAACATACTCGATCGAACACCAGTTCGTCAATACCACACCTCAGGAAGTTTGAAAAGTGAAACGCCATGTGCTAGCCGATCGGCTGGCCCGGTCGATCGGCTGGCATGTCCGATCGGCTGGGCTGTTCGAACAGCCTAGCCGTTCGGCCAGCAAGTCTGACCTGGTCGGCCTTTCGTCTAACTCTTGGCTGTTTAATTACTTGTTGTCATATCGAGGTAGTTTGATAACGAGTTGAACTATGATATCCTCCGTTCCTACTCGTTTCTTCGGCTCGGACAGGAATCACCCAAGTCCGGCCGGTGAACGGTTCGGAACGTCGGTTTAGAGTTTAACCCATCGTCGGTGAACCTTGTATATAGAATCTGAATCTTGAACCTCTTAACTGTTAGAACGATTAGTTAGCCGGTTCAAGCTTCGTTTCTACCGGTTTTAAGGTTTCGAGTGTAAAAGATTGAAGAAAGTTGGAAATTATTCATAAAAATGTTAAGATTCTTACAAATCTTAGTTTGTTTATGTGGAAACCGGTCAGACTTAAGCTATTCATGGTTGAATGAGGCCAAAGTTTGGTGTTCTTCAAGAACACCATGATGACATCACCCAAGAACACTTAGATCTTGGTGATTTCACGGTTAGAAATCAAGTTTTGAAAGATAGAAAGGTGTAGAATCATGCAATGATAAAAAACGTACAAGAATTAGAGTGGGAACTTACCGGAGTTGAGAGAAATCTGAGAAAAGGTGAAGAAGAAGGCTGGTTCGGTCAGAGCTTTCCGAAAATAGAAAGTGTGACAATGACAGCCCTATTTATAGGCTCCAAAAGAGGAAAGTGACAACCGATCGGCCAGGAGCTCCGATCGAATGGGCTGCTCGATCGGCTAGGAAGATGCTACCCGGTCGGCTGGCCTGTTCGATCAGGGTGCCTCCTGTTCGATCCGCGACCCACTTTGAGTATTTCGCGACGATTTTCGATGTTTCGATCTCGATTGGACGATAATATGAATACGATAGAGTTCCTAGTCAAATTACTTTTAGTCCCAACCACTATATCTAACATACAATCTTCTACAAGTCACGTTTCGATGTCGGTTTCGATTGAGTTCGATTGCTTTTCGAGTTTCGATTCGATTTTCGATTGATTCGCTTGAATACCACACCAAACATATAAGTATACACGCACAAGTAACACATAAGGCACACATACACGTAATACAATACCAGAGTTCACATAATTCGAGTCTCGAGCTTGATTGATGAATCGATTAGCTTGATTATTGATTGATTAACTTTATCGCATTGTTACTTCCTACTATTCACAGTCGTAAATCGGTCGCATTGATTAAACTTTCGATCATTACATTTAGACAACACTTACTCCACATAATACAAAAAGTAAAAAGAAACATTAACAGTCAAAGAAGTCAAAGTTGACTTTGACTTTGACATTCGAAAACACGGGGTGTTACAGCCTCCCCTTGGTTAGGGAATTTCGTCCCGAAATTAGGCTCGAAGCTGCACATCGTCGTGAGTCGTTTGACCAATTTGACGCTTCAGATCTATTTAAACAACTACAGGTACTTGGCCTTCATGTCGCTTTCGAGTTCCCAAGTGAACTCCGCGCCTCGTTTGCCTTCCCATCGGACCTTCACGATAGGGATGCGTGAGCGTCTGAGTTGCTTGGTTTGGTGATCCATGATTTCGACAGGATTTTCCACGAAGTGTAAGGTTTCGTTGACCTGAATATCGTCGAGTGGTACGATTAGGTCATGATCAGCAAGGCATTTTCGGAGGTTAGACACATGTAAAGTCGGGTGGACGTTACTGAGCTCCTTCGGTAGTTCGAGTCTGTAGGTGACTTTTCCGATCCTTTCCAGAATCTTAAAAGGTCTAACATATCGAGGCGCCAGTTTCCCTTTCTTGTCGAATCTGACTACACCCTTCCAAGGGGATACCTTTAGGAGTACGTAGTCGCCAACGTCAAATTCAAGGGGCTTGCGTCTCCTATCGACGTAACTTCTCTGTTTGTTCCGAGCTTTCATCAAGTTGTCTCGAATCTGGTGGATTTTGTCAGTCGTTTCTTGTAGAATCTTGGGGCCGGTTAGTTGCGAGTGACCGATCTCGTGCCACACAATAGGCGATCGACATCTTCTACCATACAAAGCCTCGAAAGGTGCCATTTGAATGCTGGCATGATAGATGTTATTGTACGAGAATTCCACCAATGGCAGGTGTTTGTTCCAACTACCACCAAAATCTATGATACACGCTCGGAGCATGTCTTCAAGAGTACGGATCGTTCTTTCAGTCTGTCCGTCGGTTTGAGGATGGAATGCAGCACTTAGATTAAGCGACGTACCAAGGGCCGCTTGAAACGTTTCCCACAATCGCGAAGTGAACCGAGCATCACGGGCTGAAATGATGTCACGAGGTGTACCATGATTACAAATGATCTCGTCGGTGTAGATTTGAGCTAGTCGCTCCACCTTGTAGTCTTCTCGTATCGGCAAAAAGTGGGCTGATTTCGTTAGACGATCGACTATAACCCGAATACTGTCGTGACCTGATGGCGTGGGCGGGAGTTTCGTTATGAAATCCATAGCTATACTCTCCCACTTCCATATAGGTATCGGCGGTTGTTCGAGTAAGCCAGAGGGTCTTTGATGTTCAGCCTTGACTCTTGCACAAGTTAAGCAACTTCCAACGTATAGGGCGATATCTCGTTTCATGCCCGGCCACCAGTACTTATAACGAAGGTTCTGGTACATCTTATTTGCACCGGGATGAATAGAATACTGGGATTTGTGGGCTTCATTCATGATAATCTTTCGCAATTCGGTCCGCTTAGGGATCCAAATTCGGTCCAGATAATAGAATATCCCATCAGATTTGCTTACTAACTGAGCTCCATCGTGATAGATCCTTTCTTTCTTCAATGTAAGCTCGTTAAAGCAAGCATGTTGAGTTTCGCGGATAAGGGTTTCGAGATTGTGCTGGGCTTGGATGTTTCGGGTACTGAGCACGTAACTCTTTCTGCTGAGCCTGTCGGCAACCACATTCGCCTTGCCTGGGTGATAACGAATCTCACAGTCATAATCTTTGAGAAGTTCTACCCATCGGCGTTGATGCATATTAAGTTCTCTCTGATTAAAGATGTGTTGTAAACTCCTGTGATCAGTGTAGATCGTACACCTAGTGCTATACAGGTAGTGTCGCCAAATCTTCAATGCAAAGACAACCGCGCCTAGCTCGAGGTCATGGGTTGTATAGTTCTTCTCGTGGATCTTGAGCTGACGAGATGCGTAGGCTATAACCTTGTCTCGCTGCATGAGGACACAGCGGAGACCAAGGTTAGAAGCATCACAGTAGACAATGAAATTGTCGCTTCCGTCGGGCAGCGTAAGAATCGGAGCGTTGCACAGCATATGCTTGAGGGTTTGAAAGGCGGTCTCTTGTGCGTTTCCCCACACAAAAGGCTTGTCCCTATGAGTAAGAGCGGTAAGTGGCACAGCGATTTTGGAGAATCCTTCAATGAATCGTCGATAATAGCCCGCTAATCCGAGAAAAGAATGAACTTCTGACGGGTTCTTAGGCGTAATCCAGCTTTTGACGGTTTCAATCTTCGCGGGGTCGACATGGATGCCCTGACTATTCACGATGTGACCCAGAAACTGAACCTCCTCCAACCAGGATTCGCACTTGGAGAATTTAGCGTAGAATCGGTTCCCCTGGAGTAACTCGAGAACCAAACGTAGATGTTGCGCGTGTTCGGCTTTCGTTCTGGAATATATCAAGACATCGTCGATGAACACGATGACGAAACGGTCAAGATAAGGCTTACACACACGATTCATCAGGTCCATAAAAACTGCGGGTGCGTTGGTTAGACCAAAGGGCATAACAATAAATTCGTAATGGCCATAACGGGTTCGAAAAGCGGTTTTGGGAATGTCTTCCTCTTGAATCCGTAGCTGATGATATCCTGAACGCAGACCGATCTTAGAGAAACATGATGCGCCTTGTAGCTGGTCAAACAAATCGTCGATTCGGGGCAAGGGGTATCGATTCTTGATGGTTAGCTTATTCAATTCCCGATAGTCGATGCACATCCGGAACGATCCCTCCTTCTTTTTGACGAAAAGGACTGGCGCGCCCCAAGGAGAGGTGCTTGGGCGAATAAAGCCTTTTTCGAGTAATTCTTGGAGTTGATTCGAGAGTTCCGTCATTTCGGATGGTGCGAGTCGGTAAGGGGCTTTGGCAACGGGGTTAGCTCCAGGAATGAGGTCGATGCGAAAGTCGATATCACGACTTGGTGGTAGTCCGGGAAGATCATTAGGGAACACCTGAGGAAATTCACGAACCACTGGAACGTCTTTGACTTCAACTTTCTTTTTCTTTTCCTTCTCCGCTACTACAATGTTGGCCAAGAAGGCTCGGTATTCCTTGCGGAGATACTTGTTAGCTTGGACGCATGACATAAGCTTGAGACCTTTCGACGTTGTTTCACCGTACACACACAATAGATCACCATTCGCGAGCGAGAATCGTATCATCTTTTCAAAGCACACAACTTCGGCATGGTTTTCGTGAAGAAAGTCCATGCCTATTATGACATCAAAGCTTCCGAGTTGCATTGGAATAAGGTCGATTGGAAAGATGTGATTGTTAAGTTCGAGAGTACAATCACGGAGTACTGAATTAACGGCAATAGTTCTTCCTGTAGCGACTTCGACTTCGAATGACGAGGACAGATAAGAGCGCTTACGACTAAGGAGCTTCTCGAATTCAAACGACACAAAGCAGTTATCGGCTCCAGTATCAAACAAACATGATGCATAAATACCATTCACAAGGAATGTACCATTAACTACGTTGTTATCCGCCTGAGCCTGACGGGCATTGATGTTGAAGGTTCGGGTATGGGCTGCTTGCTGCTGTTGCTTAGGCTGCTGTTGTTGCTGAGGCTGCTGTTGTTGCTGCTGGGGCTCTTGCTTGACCACCCTGTTCGGGCACCTGTTTGCAAAATGGTTAGGGTCACCACATGCAAAGCAGACTCGAGCATTGGCTGCTGGTGCTTGAGCTGCTTGTTGGCCTTGAGGGGCAGGGAGTAGAGCTTGGTTGACAGTGGCATGAACTGGGGCTTGACGGGGACCATAGCGACAGTTCGCAGTGAAATGACCGTAAAGGTTGCAACGAGCGCAAAAACGACAGGCTAGACCCACCGGGTGATGATACGAACACGTTGGGCAGAGTGGGTGAGGGCCTGTGTATGCACGCTTCGCTGGCGGTGCATTGATCACTGGAGCTGAGCGGTGCTGTTGCTGCTGTTGAGCTGGTACAGCTTGTAGAGGAGCAGCAGCGGTTGTCACGGCACAGTTCTTGTTATTGGAGTTGTTGTTGTTGTGCTTCTTCTTTCTCATCGATGACTTGGAGGATTGAGCAGATGAGTCGGCGGGTGTTGCGGTGGCTTGGTGCAGAGACTTGGTTTGCTTATCCCAAAAACCAGACTTTACTCGCTTGTCATTGATCTCAGCGACGAGTAGGTAGGTTTCTTCGATCGTTGTTGGCTTGGCGGCGTGAACAAAGTCAGCTACACAGTCGGGCAGGGCTCGAATGTACTTCTTGATAGCTTGATCTGAGGTCTTGACTTGATCGGGACAAATGATGCTAAGCTGCTTGAAGCGAGCAGTGAGAGCAGCGTTGTCTCCATCCTTCTGCTTAATTACCCAGAACTCGTCCTCCAGCTTTTGGCGCTCATGAGGAGGGCAGAATTCGTTGATCATAATTGCCTTCAACTCCTCCCATGTTAGCTCGTAAGCTGCATCATTTCCGCGCTTGTTTCGTTCGGCCGTCCACCAGTCTAGAGCACGGGACTGGAAGACGCCTGTAGCATTGAGAGTGCGGAGATGTTTAGGACATCCGCTCTGGCGCAGAGTGACTTCGACTGAGTCGAACCAGTGAAACATGGCTGTAGGACCATCTTCGCCAGTGAACTCTTTTGGTCTGCATGCTTTGAACTGCTTGAAGCTGAAAGCAGCCTTGCTTGAATCCTTAGGGTTTTCAGCTCGGGATTCTTCAGACGTTTTGCTGGCATTTTCATACACCTCACTCACGGCTTTCGCCACTTTCTTGGAGTTGATAGCAGCGAGGCGTCGGTCTCTCTTTTCTTGGAGAGTCAGACGGTGTCGTGATCCAGACGACGACATGGTCTGCATTAGTCATCGTCACGAGACTCAACATAACAAAATCGAATCTCATCTCACACGTCTAGACTATTAAATCTTAGAATCACATCGAATCTCGTAACATATAAGCACAGATTCACAGATATACCTAATCATGGAGCACAGAAGCACATAGAGCACATAGGTCACAAAAGCACATAAGCACATAGAGCACAAAACACAGGAGCACATAAGTACCTAGGTATTTAATCACAGAAGCAGTCAGAAAACAGAAACCTATCCTTCAAAGCTCGTGTGTCATTCGGATGGCATATCGAATAGCATCATAGAGTATAGCCTAACTTAATCGTATAGCATAACGTAGTGTGGTATCGTCTAGGTTTGCGATAACTGGATGTTGATTTGAGATAGAACAGCAAATGCGAGTCGTGTGTGTTGATCGAAATGACAGCAAAATCGGATAAGGTCCAAAATATAAACAGATAAAGCACACCGAAACACATAAAATCAACGAGTCATCAGAGTACGCGGCTGCGGTTCTCAGAATCGAAACACATAAAAATCGAGGGGTAGATTGTCTCCGGCTACTAGACATCGACTACACAAGGCGATTCGACTATTCGCAACGGACTTGTTGTCACTTTCAACATTCGGGCTTGTGTCCTTGCCTCGATTCTTGGGCATCGGACACGTATTCCCTAGGTCATACTTTGTGAGTTCAGGTCATTGGAGTCCATCGAGGCCTTGGTGAGATAAATAAAGTCCAGAACAAACTGCCAAGGTTAGGGTTTCACCCCTTGGCTTAGCAATTTCTTCCTTGTTTTAAGAAAATTTAAGGAGAATTTTCATCAAAATGGGGATTTCACTCCTGATTTGGTATAATTCTCCTCGTATGTTATTGAAAATATTAGGATAAGCATGAGTTAAAGGGATAAAATCATCATAAGCCAGTCAATTTTGTCAGGAGTTTTGCGGTTTTCACACCTATTCACGACTGAATCGCCTGACTTTTAATTCGAAAATTCGAGTGCAGTGATAGTGAAGAATTTGTAGAATAAGGCACATAAACTTGGTCTGTTGGTTCCTAACTATAGTCTAGGTCTCTAAGACAGCGACCCGGACTAGGTCGTGTCTAACCTAATTCTCTATAGTTATGGCTCTGATACCAATCTGTCACACCCCAACCGATGGCGGAATCATCACGGCATGGCACTGAGCGAAACAGATTGTTCAGAAGTTTCCATAACAACTATTTATATAATCCAGTTAAAGATACGTCCCATACCGTATCCCGAATAAACAAACATGTCATTACAGATAATCATCCAAACAAAAAATTTCGTTCCGACAACTCAGATTCAAATATTATTACAGCAATTGTTTATCTGCTTCTAGACCCCTATTCTGTTGACTTTCTGGCTGTAATGCCAGAGGACAAGATCTACAGACAACTATGCCCCAGACGCTTGTTCTTGGCAGACAACCATTTGTTGGGGGCTTCTAGAAACTTATTCTAGCCTCGCTTTCCTAGCAAATAAGCATCCTAAATACCTGTCACATACGTTAAAATAAAGTCAAGACATATAATGTAAAGGTGAGCATACAAGTTTGATAATAGCATATAGAGTTTGAATAGTTTACGCGTAACCAGCACGTACACATAGGAAAACGAAGCATGTTAATTATCGACATGGATCTATCGATACGAATGACTGCGGGTTGACCGTCCGAGACGGTTCGCAATACATGATTACCACCGTAATCCATGCAAGTAATTGTCCTTAACAACCCCCGTGTGAACGGGTGCTGAGTCCAAACTATAGTACTACGTCGTTAAGGCAGGTAGACAACATTCCACGTGTAAACACAATCAACAAGCATTCATTAAGTCACGTAATACATGCATATCGGTTAGCGTTTAAATAGTTCGAGTAGTGTGATCGTTTGTGTTTTGATATAGGCAACGTATGTAACACCCAAAAGTGCTAAGAGCAAAAAGGGATCGAGTATACTCACAGTGATTGATTATGGATTGAAGGGAGCGCTGAGAGTAGGGTTAGCCTGAATAGTTCGATAGCACAACAATGAGTAACATGAAAATGTAAACAAATGTGAATGGATCGAATAGGCTGGTCGATCGAACGGCAGGTTCGATCGAACGGGCTGTTCGATCGGCTGGTATGTCCGTTGAACAGTCCTGTTCGATCGGCCGGTAGGCTCGATCGGCTGGGCCATTCGAGTGGATTGTTTCTTCCTCTGGTGTGTTTGTGTTTGAGGATTTGAACTTTTGAAGTTTTCGTGTAGTATATGAGAACACTAAAGTGTTCTTACCTTTCGGGTCGATCGATCGAACGGTCCGTTCGATCGGCCGGCTTAACCGATCGGCTGGGAACTTTAGAAGTGGTTCTCAACAGGATGTCGCTCGATCGAACAGGCTGTTCGATCGGCTGGCATTCCCTACTACGAACGAGTTGTAAAATCAATCAAGTGTTGAAGCATAGTATCTCATGATCCGAACAGTAATGTTCACCAATCGAGTAACATACTCGATCGAACACCAGTTCGTCAATACCACACCTCAGGAAGTTTGAAAAGTGAAACGCCATGTGCTAGCTGATCGGCTGGCCCGGTCGATCGGCTGGCATGTCCGATCGGCTGGGCTGTTCGAACAGCCTAGCCGTTCGGCCAGCAAGTCTGACCTGGTCGGCCTTTCGTCTAACTCTTGGCTGTTTAATTACTTGTTGTCATATCGAGGTAGTTTGATAACGAGTTGAACTATGATATCCTCCGTTCCTACTCGTTTCTTCGGCTCGGACAGGAATCACCAAAGTCCGGCCGGTGAACGGTTCGGAACGTCGGTTTAGAGTTTAACCCATCGTCGGTGAACCTTGTATATAGAATCTGAATCTTGAACCTCTTAACTGTTAGAACGATTAGTTAGCCGGTTCAAGCTTCGTTTCTACCGGTTTTAAGGTTTCGAGTGTAAAAGGTTGAAGAAAGTTGGAAATTATTCATAAAAATGTTAAGATTCTTACAAATCTTAGTTTGTTTATGTGGAAACCGGTCAGACTTAAGCTATTCATGGTTGAATGAGGCCAAAGTTTGGTGTTCTTCAAGAACACCATGATGACATCACCCAAGAACACTTAGATCTTGGTGATTTCACGGTTAGAAATCAAGTTTTGAAAGATAGAAAGGTGTAGAATCATGCAATAAAAAACGTACAAGAATTAGAGTGGGAACTTACCGGAGTTGAGAGAAATCTGAGAAAAGGTGAAGAAGAAGGCTGGTTCGGTCAGAGCTTTCCAAAAATAGAAAGTGTGACAGTGACAGCCCTATTTATAGGCTCCAAAAGAGGAAAGTGACAGCCGATCGGCCAGGAGCTCTGATCGAATGGGCTGCTCGATCGGCTAGGAAGATGCTACCCGGTCGGTTGGCCTGTTCGATCAGGGTGCCTCCTGTTCGATCCGCGACCCACTTTGAGTATTTCGCGACGATTTTCGATGTTTCGATCTCGATTGGACGATAATATGAATACGATAGAGTTCCTAGTCAAATTACTTTTAGTCCCAACCACTATATCTAACATACAATCTTCTATAAGTCACGTTTCGATGTCGGTTTCTGTCACAGCCCTCGATCCCTATCTCCCGGGAACGGGCGGCCGTGAGCCAGTTTCGGTGGTATCACATTTGCTTATCCAGTTTGGCAGCGGAAATTTTCATCAGGACCGTAGTTAGGAAATATTTTAATCAGAGTAAACCACCATGTTTTATAACAATAAACATATGGGTAAAACCCAAGTTTTCAATACACACGTTTCATAGGAATAAATCCTATTTATTTGAATAAAAACATCCATTTTATTATTAGGTAACTTTATTGCCACTTTTCCAAGCCTCCAGTGCTGTCCAGCTGGCTTCTATTTGGCTTTCATATTTTGTTACCTGAAACGCGTTTTAAAAACATTTTGTCAGTGGGAAATACTGGTGAGTGATTCCCAGTTTAATCAAGTTTAAGGAAAAACCAATTTGCAGTATTGAGGGCACATCCGCAATTACATTTGTATCCAAGACATCACAATTAACATCAGTGGTACGGTCATACTCAACTTATGGGATGTTACCACGCCAGTAACCCATTTTGTATACAAAACCCCAACATATCCACTATAATTGTATTCTTTACAAATACTCAATAACTGCTTTGTATGTATTTAATTAAGTGAGGTTTTGTAAAAACAGTAAACAGAAAGGTTTACAAAAATAAATCAACTCACATTGCTGTTTTAGGTTTTTCGTAAGGGTTTCCTGGAGATAATCTATAAATTACACAAATGCACGTGTGTTAGTATAATAACCCATTTTAACATTAGTAATACCCTCCCCGAGACGGCATTCCAACGACTACGTCGGGCAGAACCACGACAGCCGTTACGGAACCCTAGATCAATCGGGCAGCGTATCTAATACGTCTCCAGGGGTTATAATACTTACATCGTAGCAGAACCTCGCTATTTTGGGGGGTATAATGCCCGGGTATAGTGTATACTATTTAGAAAATTAAGAAAGAAAGAAAGAAGTTGAGCGAACGGACTGAAGGCCCGTTGCCTTCTATTTATAGTGCTGAAATCGGACATCCTCGCGGCCCGCGTGAAGTTAAGGCCAGGCCTTACGCGGCCCGCATGGCATAGGGGTCTAGGCTAGCTGATCCGGGTCACCACCTAGGTTCAACGCGTGTTATGACACGTGGCCTCTCAGGGTCGTGCCACACTCCAGATCGCTCGCGGCCCGCATGGACTTAAGCAATCTTGCACGCGGCCCGCTTTATCTTTAAAACCCAAACAAATCCGGATCACATCCCCGCGCGGCCCGCATTAAATGTTGGGGTGGGTCTATGCGGCCCGCCTCAACTTAATAGTTATTGTTTTTAATTTATTTTATATGTTATTTTGTATTTTGGGCTCGGTTTTCACATACGGGCACATATAAAGACACATTGAGATATTTAAAGATATATTAGGGTGTTTAGAAATATTATGAGGGTGTCGGTTTTATCGAGGGTTGTTATATCCTCCCCACCTTGTTTTAGAGCTCGTCCTCGAGATCTACTGGAACAAGTGTGGATATTTCTTTTGCATTTCTGATTCCAGTTCCCACGTGTATTCAGGTCCTCTTTTGGAGTCCCATTTCACTTTGACCAGAACTAATCTCTTATGCTTGAGATTTTTAATTTTTCTATCTTCAATCTGTAGAGGCTTCTCTACAAATTTGAGTTGTTCATTAACCTCTATATCCTTGAGAGGTACTACGAGTGATTCATCAGCTAAACACTTTTTGAGATTAGATACATGAAACACATCATGTATTCCTGCCATTTCCTCTAGCAGTCGTAGCTGATAGGCAACCGGTCCTACTCTTTCAAGAATTTTGAAAGGTCCAATATACCTGGGACTAAGCTTTCCTCTCTTGATGAATCTTACTACTCCTTTCCAGGGAGAGACTTTCAATAATACTTTATCTCCCACTTGAAATTCTAATGGTTTGCGTCTGTTATCAGCATAGCTCTTTTGGCGATCACGTGCTGTTTTCAGTCGTTCCTTGACTTGAATGATTTTATCAGTTGTTTCCTGTACTATCTCGGGTCCGGACAATTGTTTTTCCCCAATTTCTGCCCAACAGACTGGGGTTCTGCACTTTCGTCCATAAACTGCATCGAATGGTGCAGCATTGATACTTGTGTGATAACTGTTATTATAAGAAAATTCTATTAAAAGTAAGTGTTCGTCCCAGTTACCTCCAAAATCAATTACACAAGCTCTAAGCATGTCCTCCATTGTCTGAATTGTCCTTTCGCTTTGTCCGTCCGTTTGAGGATGATAAGCTGTGCTTAGATTTAACCTGGTTCCCATTGCTTTTTGGAAACTTGACCAAAAATGAGAAGTAAAACGGCTATCTCTATCGGAAACAATTGATAAAGGAATGCCATGTAAAGAAACGATTTCATTTACATACAATTTGGCTAATTGTTCCATACTAAAGGTTTCCTTCATTGGTAAGAAATGAGCTGACTTGGTTAATCTATCTACAATCACCCAGATTGTATCATTACCTTTCCTTGTTTTAGGCAATTTGGTAACAAAATCCATTGTTATCAATTCCCATTTCCAAACTGGTATCTCTAATTGTTGTAACAAACCTGAGGGTTTCTGATGTTCAGCTTTAACTTGTGAGCAAGTTAAACATTTAGAAACATAAGCTGCTACATCCTTTTTCATTCCTATCCACCAGAAATTTTTCCTTAAATCCTGGTACATTTTATCACTTCCTGGATGCATCGTATATTTAGACTTATGGGCTTCTTCTAATATACGGTGACGTAAATTTCCTAATTTAGGTATCCACATTCTCTTTTTATGGAACCTCCAAATTCCATCTGTTCCTTGTTCTAATTCCTTAATCATTCCTTTTAATTTTTCAGTATCCTCCTTGATTACTGATTCTTGTGCTTTTCTAATCTGATTGTTTAAATCTACTTGTAGATTTAATTTAAGAGAACGTACCCTTTTTGGCTTTTCGTGATATTTTCGACTTAAAGCATCAGCCACCACATTGGCTTTTCCTGCATGATACTGGATATCACAATCATAATCACTAAGTAATTCCATCCAGCGTCTCTGTCTCATATTCAATTCTTTTTGCCCGAAGACATATCTTAAACTTTTATGATCCGTGAATATGGTAAACTTACTACCATATAGATAATGTCTCCAAATCTTAAGGGCAAAAATTATGGCTCCTAATTCCAAATCATGGGTCGAATAATTCCCTTCATGACTCTTAAGCTGTCTAGATGCATAAGCTATAACCTTTTGACGTTGCATCAATACGCATCCATAACCTAATTTAGAAGCATCACAAAAGATTACAAAGTCTTCAGTTCCTTCTGGTAATGCCAGTATCGGTGTATGGGTTAATCTTTGCTTAAGAATTCTAAAGGCTTCTTCTTGTTTTGGTCCCCATTCAAACTTAACAGATTTACAGGTTAACTTAGTTAAAGGAATGGCTATTCTAGAAAAATCTCGAATAAATCTTCTATAATAACCGGCCAATCCTAAGAAACTTCTAACTTCAGTTGGTGATTCTGGGGTTTTCCATTTGGTAATTGCCTCGATTTTCATTGGATCTACATGAATTCCTTCATGGTTAACTAAATGTCCGAGGAATTGTACTTGTTCTAACCAAAACTCACACTTTGAAAACTTAGCATAAAGCTTCTCTTTTCTCAATAAACTTAAAAGTAAGTGCAAGTGCTTTGCATGCTCGTCTTTACTTTTAGAATAAATTAGAATATCATCTATGAAGACAATTATGAATTTATCCAAATATGGCTTACATATTCGGTTCATCATGTCCATAAATGCGGCTGGGGCATTGGTTAAACCAAATGGCATGACAGTAAATTCATAATGACCATACCTTGTTCTGAATGCGGTTTTAGGAATATCCTCTTCCTGTACCTTTAATTGATGATATCCTGATCTTAAATCGATCTTAGAGAAAAATCGAGCTCCTTGAAGTTGATCAAACAAATCATCGATCCTCGGTAATGGGTACCGATTCTTAATCGTGACTTTGTTCAATTCACGGTAGTCGATGCACATACGCATTGATCCGTCCTTCTTTTTAACAAATAAAATCGGTGCTCCCCATGGCGATGAGCTTGGCTGTATAAATCCTTTCTCTAACAATTCGTCTAATTGTTTCTTCAGTTCTTGCATTTCAGCGGGTGCCAAACGGTAAGGTGCTTTGGCAATCGGTGCTGTCCCTGGTAATAGGTGAATTCTGAATTCAACTTCCCTGTCTGTTGGTAGTCCTGGCAATTCTTCTGGAAAGACATCTGAAAATTGGGACACTACTGGAATATCTTTTAACTCTTTTCCTTTATTGTTATTGATTATAGAAATAAAATACACTATAGATCCTTTCCTTATATAACTTGCAGTTTTCATCACAGAGATGAATTTAGTGGATCTAGATGACTTATCTCCTTTAATTGTGATCTTTTCACCTCTTGGTGATTTTATCTGTATTGACTTTTGATCACATAAGATATTTGCTTTATTGGCTATTAACCAATCCATTCCTAATACGACATCAAATCCTACCAGATTCATTGGGTAAAGGTTTGCAATAAACTTTTGATTAAAAATTTCTATTCTTGCTCCCTGCAAGATTTCAGAAATTCTAACGGTTTCTCCATTTGCGGTTTCTACTAGACATTCTTGTGGTAGTTTAGTTAATGATTGATTTAGGAGTTTGCAAAATGAAGTATTAATAAAACTTTGGTTAGCACCAGAGTCAAATAATACTTTAGCAAAAATATCATTAACTAAAAACGTACCAGCAATGACGTCCGGAATTAGTCTAGCCTCGTCTGCAGTTAGCACGAATGCTCTAGCATTTTTAGGATTTTTGTTGGTTGCAGCTGGAGCCAATTTCGGACAGTTTGTCCTAATGTGCCCTTTTTCTCCACAATTGAAACACATTCCATTACTGGATTTCTTCTTGCAATTCTCTTCCTTGTGTCCTGGGGCCTTGCAAAAATTACAGTAAGTAGAGCATCTTCCAGAATGCTTCTTTCTGCAGGCTTTGCAGTATGGTGCAGAGGTAGAACCTATATTCCTACGATTGGAATTCCCAGAACGGAATTCTTGAGTAAGCCTTTGGGTTAGGTTTCTCCTCTGGTCTTCTTCTCTAGTACGGATTAACTTATCTGTCAAGGTATTGGCTAGTTCTACAGCTTCCTCTATGGTTTGGGGTCTAGCTGCCTTGACTACATGTCTAATCTCTCCAATTAATCCCCAGATATAACGGGAGATTAATACCGGTTCAGGTGATGCAAGGGTAGGTACGATCCTAGCATATTCAAAGAATGTGGTAGTGTAACCCTTACTGTCTACTCCGGTCATTCTTATATTCAGAAACTTATTTGCTATTTGTTCCTTTTCATTGGGAGGGCAGAATTTCCTTTCTACCATATTCTTAAATTCCTCCCATTCCATGTTATAAATCCTATCACTTCCTTTTGACTGGAGGATAGTGTTCCACCATTCTAAGGCTGCGTTTTTAAACAGATTTGAAGCAAACATTATCTTATCTTCTTCAGCACATTTGCTTATTTTTAAAACAGCCTCAGTTTTCTCCATCCAGCGTAGAGCTGCAATGGGTCCTTCATTGCCCGAGAATTCTATTGGTTTACAGGACCAGAATTCCTTGTAAGAACAACCATATGGCATGGTTCTTCTTCTTTTGGGAATGGGCGCTTGAAGTACGGGTCCATTGTTCACGCTGTGTTCTGGTTCACTTGGTCGCTTACTGCTATGCTTACTTTTATTATTCGCTTCTTGAACCGTTTGAATAATAAATGGCATTGCATCTATAATTCCTTGTGCCACTATATGTTGAACGACACTGTTATCCATTTGGTTTCCATTGTTATTGTTGTCCGGATTCTCATTAACCATGTTAATGTTACTCTGGTTATCGTTATTCAGATTATCCTGATTTTCCTCGTCGGCCATCTGAATTTTAAACAATTTACCAAATATTAATATCACAATTAATATTTGAATATATCCAATCACATGACACGCACTTTTAACCAAAAGCGTCGAGCATTGCGACTTTTACTCTATTTATATAGTATGCATCATTACACACTAGCACTGAAATTTAAATTACAATACTGACTGAAATGTAAAACTACAATACTAATAGTAGGCATTGTTTTTTTTTTTTTTTTTTTTTTTTTTTTTACACATACACACATATATTTTATTGTTATTATTATTATTACTACTACCGTTCCTGTCATCACATTTACTGATATGGATTCATCCAAAAATCCATATTACGCTCATCGTATTTCCATACGAGGCGTTCTCCCACCTGTCGCATTCGATCACTGCTTTCTAAAATTTCCTCCCCAAAAGTCCTAAGTTCCTGGACATTTTCTGCACTCATTGGGGGTGCAGGTTCTAGGACTGGGTTTGGAAACTGGGGTACGGGTTCCTGATACGGAGGCATAGGGGCCTGGTACGGGTATGGATTCTCTAAAATTTCCCTAACATATGCATCACTAATGTTGTAGGGATCTTGAGGATCTAACCTTGGGTAAGCTCCTAAGTTGGGCATTGGCACATTTTCCTGTATTGGGTTTTGTTGCACGTAGTCCTTAACATCGTCCCACCAGGGGTCGTAGTTGTTTGGGTCTAGAGGATCAGGTGCAGGTACCCTAGGTATTTCCTCCGGGTTGTAATCCAGCATTTCTACCTGGTTTTCTACTTCCATGGGTTGGTCAGGATTTTGTGGTTGGGGTGCTAGTATTTGTTCCAGGTTTGGGTCAGCAGCAGTGGTTGCTAAAATATGGATATTAGCGATACCCCTATTGAGCATACCCTGATTATAAGCATCAGTTTCTCTTTTTGCTGCGGCTAACACTCGCTGTTCCTGCAACTTTTTCATTCTTTTCCTACGCTCGTGCGCTCCCCTACTGAACCATCCCCTCTTTTTCTGAGGAAATGGCTCTTCAGACTGAGCCTTAAACACAAAGATCCCTTCTTCTGTATCAGCAGAATACCCTGAGAGGGCAGGCTGAGAAGAGGAGGTGCCTTCGCTCCTAGGCGAACCAGATAGTTGACGACAAGCGTCAGAAGGTCCTTGGTCACTCATACTGTAAACTAACAAATAGTCAGATAACACAGAACAAGAAATACAATTATATACGTATTTCCATAATTTATTTCCTAACACTTTGAATTTTGATGTCAGCAAAACACTTCTGTGGCTGAATCAGTGGCATAGCTCTGATACCACCTTCTGTCACAGCCCTCGATCCCTATCTCCCGGGAACGGGCGGCCGTGAGCCAGTTTCGGTGGTATCACATTTGCTTATCCAATTTGGCAGCGGAAATTTTCATCAGGACCGTAGTTAGGAAATATTTTAATCAGAGTAAACCACCATGTTTTATAACAATAAACATATGGGTAAAACCCAAGTTTTCAATACACACGTTTCATAGGAATAAATCCTATTTATTTGAATAAAAACATCCATTTTATTATTAGGTAACTTTATTGCCACTTTTCCAAGCCTCCAGTGCTGTCCAGCTGGCTTCTATTTGGCTTTCACATTTTGTTACCTGAAACGCGTTTTAAAAACATTTTGTCAGTGGGAAATACTGGTGAGTGATTCCCAGTTTAATCAAGTTTAAGGAAAAACCAATTTGCAGTATTGAGGGCACATCCGCAATTACATTTGTATCCAAGACATCACAATTAACATCAGTGGTACGGTCATACTCAACTTATGGGATGTTACCACGCCAGTAACCCATTTTGTATACAAAACCCCAACATATCCACTATAATTGTATTCTTTACAAATACTCAATAACTGCTTTGTATGTATTTAATTAAGTGAGGTTTTGTAAAAACAGTAAACAGAAAGGTTTACAAAAATAAATCAACTCACATTGCTGTTTTAGGTTTTTCGTAAGGGTTTCCTGGAGATAATCTATAAATTACACAAATGCACGTGTGTTAGTATAATAACCCATTTTAACATTAGTAATACCCTCCCCGAGACGGCATTCCAACGACTACGTCGGGCAGAACCACGACAGCCGTTACGGAACCCTAGATCAATCGGGCAGCGTATCTAATACGTCTCCAGGGGTTATAATACTTACATCGTAGCAGAACCTCGCTATTTTGGGGGGTATAATGCCCGGGTATAGTGTATACTATTCAGAAAATTAAGAAAGAAAGAAAGAAGTTGAGCGAACGGACTGAAGGCCCGTTGCCTTCTATTTATAGTGCTGAAATCGGATATCCTCGCGGCCCGCGTGAAGTTAAGGCCAGGCCTTACGCGGCCCGCATGGCATAGGGGTCTAGGCTAGCTGATCCGGGTCACCACCTAGGTTCAACGCGTGTTATGACACGTGGACTCTCAGGGTCGTACCACACTTCAGATCGCTCGCGGCCCGCATGGACTTAAGCAATCTTGCACGCGGCCCGCTTTATCTTTAAAACCCAAACAAATCCGGATCACATCCCCGCGCGGCCCGCGTTAAATGTTGGGGTGGGTCTATGCGGCCCACCTCAACTTAATAGTTATTGTTTTTAATTTATTTTATATGTTATTTTGTATTTTGGGCTCGGTTTTCACATACGGGCACATATAAAGACACATTGAGATATTTAAAGATATATTAGGGTGTTTAGAAATATTATGAGGGTGTCGGTTTTATCGAGGGTTGTTATAGTTTCGATTGAGTTCGATTGCTTTTCGAGTTTCGATTCGATTTTCGATTGATTCGCTTGAATACCACACTAAACATATAAGTATACACGCACAAGTAACACATAAGGCACACATACACGTAATACAATACCAGAGTTCACATAATTCGAGTCTCGAGCTTGATTGATGAATCGATTAGCTTGATTATTGATTGATTAACTTTATCGCATTGTTACTTCCTACTATTCACAGTCGTAAATCGGTCGCATTGATTAAACTTTCAATCATTACATTTAGACAACACTTACTCCACATAATACAAAAAGTAAAAAGAAACATTAACAGTCAAAGAAGTCAAAGTTGACTTGGACTTTGACTTTGACTTTGACATTCGAAAACACGGGGTGTTACATGACAAGTCCAAGGTGACATGCTTTAAGTGTAAGCAGAAAGGTCACTTCAAGCGTGAGTGCAGAAACGCGTATGCTGATGAGTCTGAGAACCCGTTCAGAGAAGATTACTACAAGAAGGCAATATATCATCAAAATAAATCAGAGCCGCCAAGAATGAAGCAGATTGAAGAGAACAAAGAGAAATCTAGAGCTCTTGCGGTGATTTATGATGATGAGGGTTATGACTGAAGTGAACTGCTACCAGAGGAAGATGCGGTTGGTTACGCTTTCATGGCAAAGAATGAACCTGTTCCGTGGAAAGACAACAGAATTGAAGAACAAAAGTATAATTACAGAATGTTGTTGGCCACAAACAGAATGATCAGAATATCTGGTATCTTTTCAGAAGCAAAGAGAGCAAATAGATGGGATCCAGACAGGGAGTGTTATCTTGACCCATATGGAAATATTGCTATTGATCACAACACTCTTGATTTAGAGGCCATAATCAAAGAGTTAAAAGATGATGATGATTACTGGCAGAATAAATGGTGGGGAACTGGGGACGAGAAAGAGAAAGAAGAGAAAGAGAAGAAGGAGAAAGAAAAGAAAGAGAAGTCAAAGAAGGTTGATACTGGGATCATTGACACTACTCAGGAGTTGACTGCTGAAAATCTCGGAAAGATGGCTGACAAGGTGCTAGCAGCTAAGGCGATTGAGGTAGATTCTAAATCCGTCTCTGAGTCTAAAAGCCAGGTCAGTTCAAACACGTCAATGACTGAATCAGGTAAGAAAGTCAATGGGGATGTTGATTGCAAAAATTGCATCAAAGAATGCAAATTTTGTAATACGATCACGTATCTCAACGAAAAGAAGGTTGATGATCTGACAGCTAAGGTCAGAAACGTTGAGGATCAAATTCTTGATCGTGACAAGATGGTTAAAGCTTCAACTGAACAGATAAAAGAATTAACTAACAAAATTGAAAATGATAAAACTGATCATGAGAGGATTAGAAAAGAAAATGAAAAGTTAGTTCTTGAAAACCATCAAATCACTGAAAAATTTGAGAAGCTTAAAAACACAATGAAAGATAATGATGATCGAAATGGTAAAACTTATAAAGAAAATGTTCAACTGAAAACTGTGCTTAGATTAAAAGAAGAATCAATCAACCAACAACTGGATGAAATCGCTAAATTGAAACTTAAAGTTCAAGAGGCTGAAATTGAAAATGAGCGAATCCAGTTGAAGCTTAACAGTTACAACTCCGCAAGCTTTGTTTTGCAACACATTGTTCCAAAACCAATCGGGAAAAACAAAGCAGGCGAAGATGTTTATTCTGATGGAACTGGGGTGGGTTTTCATAGAGTTCCACCTCCGATTCTGGAAAATTATACGAAAAAGCAATCTAGGTTGGTTGAAATCGAGGAAGAAAATGAAGTAAAACTTCCGGAGAACATTGATGTTACTTTTACATCATCCGATGATAGTGTTCAGACAGAGATTGTTAAGAGCACAGCTGAAAGTGTTTTGATGTCTGATTCAGCTGAAGATGATGGATGTTTCTTGGATAAATACATTCCGAAACAAAAGTCCAAAGACAACTTAAATGATGAACCTACTCTTGTCATGTACAAGATGTCGGGATCGGATAAATTGTATTCGGATTCAGAGTTTCCCATTGAGAATGTGAATGTGAAAAAGTTAACAAATGTTTTCAAGTTGGTCGAAGTTGAATTGTCGGAAGTGAACAGTCTGAGTCAAACAAAGAGACAAATGAATTTTGAAAAAGATAAATCATACTACAAGAAACCTGTTGTTCCACCGCGTTTTTATAACAAAAATCAAAACAACTGGTCGGGTGGTTATCAGGGTGGTAAGAATTATCAAAAGAGAAATGTTCAAAACAAGAGGTTTGTTTAAAAGAAAAAGTTTGTGAACAGTTCAAGTTCACTTGCTGATGAAGAAAAAGAACTTTTTTCAAAATCGAATGAAGAATTCTTTGAGAAGAGAGCTTCACAGGCTCAGTCTGAAGGCACAAGTCGAGTGGTTGATACTCGAACATGCTTCAGATGTAATCAAGTTGGTCACATTGCACGAAAGTATACCAACGTGAAGCCTAAGACTGAGACTGTAAAGATTCAACAGAAGAAAGTTGAGGTGAAGGGTAAAGCACCAATGGTTGTTGAGAAAAAGAGTGTGAAAAATGACAACACCAAAGTGAAAAAAGAACCCGTAAAGAAAGTGGTAACTAAAAATGACAAATTTTACAAATGGGTTGCGTTATCTCAACAAGTTTGGAAACCTAAAACTGAGAAAAAGATTTCACCTTCTGAGGATTCAATTCAAATTGATTATGATGCAAATTTTCCACCTTTGAAGGCTGAAAACTTTAAAATTCAAATTACGAGAGTTAAAAGTGTCAAGGTTACACCCAAGGCTGATGAGGCTTGGGTGGACACAATGTTTGACTAAACAGTTTGAATTGCCGGAGCTTCCTTGATCGCGAAGCATGAATTGGCATCTTTATTGAAGTGTTTGAATCATTTTTGTTATATGTGCAGGATCTTCCGAGATTAGTCTCACGCTGGATTATGGACAGTGGAGCGTCTCGACATATGACAGGGAAAACTGCATTGTTGTATGATGTGAAGAATATCAATGGAGGATATGTTGGTTTTGCGGGTAATCAAGGAGGAAGGATTATTGGTGAAGGAATGTTATCCAACGAGATTGTGACCTTTGAAAGAGTTAACTACATTGCTGAGCTGGAGAACAATCTGCTGAGTATCTCACAGATTTGTGACAGGATGTATACCACTCACTTCACTAATAAAGAATGTTTGATCTTGAAACCAGGATTTGTTATCCCTGAGGAATGGATTATCATGAGGGCACCAAGAGTTAATGATCTGTACGTGTTGGATATGAGCGTAGCTACTACAACCACGGGTCAAGCTCATTGTTTTGTGTCCAGAGCAACTGAGAATGAATCGAGATTGTGGCACTGGAAGATGGGACATACACTTCTTAGAAAAATGAATCACTTGGTGCAAAATGATTTAGTTCTTGGAGTTCATGTCAAAGGTTTTTATCTGGAAGGGGAGTGTATTAGCTGTGTTAAAGGCAAGCAGAAGAAAAATTCACACCCTACAAAGCAAGTCAATTCAGTCTCAAGACCCCTGGAGAGACTTCACATGGATTTGTTTGGTCCGGTGAATGTCAAGAGTATTACAGGAGACAAATATTGTCTTGTGGTTACTGATGATTATTCCAGATTTTCGTGGGTTTCTTTCTTGAAGACGAAAGACGAAACGTTTGACAGTTTGATGGCGTTGTTCAAGAAGATTGAGAATCTGTACCAAAGGCGTATCAAAAGAATTCGAAGTGATAATGGTACTGAATTCAAGAACAGCAAGATGGAAGAATTTTGTGATGAAAGAGGTATTTTGCATGAGTTTAGTGCTCCGTACACTCCGCAGCAGAATGGAGTCGCAGAATGTAAAAACCGGACACTAATCGAGACGGCTAGAACTATGCTCGCAGATTCAAAGTTACCGATTAATTTTTGGGCTGAAGCTGTTTCTGCCGCATGCTATAGGCTCAACAGAGTTCTCACTGTCAAAAAGTTCAACAAAACATGCTTTGAGTTAATCAATAACCGCAAACCGAATTTGAAGTATCTTGAACCGTTCGGGTCACCCTGTACTGTTCTAGAGCCTTATGGAAAGTTTGGTCCGAAGTGCATTGAGGGTATATTTGTTGAATATTCAAGTCCTTCGCGACGTGTCTTCTTTCCAAGTGAGAAGCGGATTATTGAAGCTGCAAATGTTGAATGTCAAGGTTATACTATTGCCGCCATAAAATCCAGAAGATTCATGGCGTTATCATTATGACAAGTTGTGGGATTTGTTTGACATGAGAGAAGATTCAGAGGAAGACGAAGATTTCTTTGATAAGTTGGATATTTTGCGTAAATACGAGTCACAGCAAAGGTTCCCAGCTGAGTATTCGAGGCGACCACGGGAAACTTCAAATGACGATGAAGCAGGTCCGAGTAATGCTGGTGAACATGATGATGTCCAACAGAATGAAGTTGCTCAAGATAATCAGTTGTTTGAGAATGATAATCAAGAAGCTGAAAACATGCCGATCTTGGAGATTCAGATTCTGAGGGGAAGCAGATTCAGGATTCAAGTCAAACAAACCAAATTGGTGAACAAGGTGCAAATCAAAATGTTACTAATATGGAAGGCGATGTGGATGTTCCTAGCGAAGCAATGCCGCGAACTCTTTCATACCATCCAGAGGAGTTGATCATAGGAGAATTGCAAACAGGCGTTCGCACGAGACGTCAAATTGACCAGGGCCTTACATGTTTTTATTCTACAGTAGCACCTTTACAAACTGAATTTCATTAAGTTGTTTTATTTCGCAGATCGAACCGCGAACTTTCAAAGAGGCGCTTACTGAAGACTCTTGGGTTATTGCGATGCAAGAAGAGTTAAGTCAGTTTGAAAAGTTGGGAGTGTGGAAGTTAGTGGATTTGTCGGATGGTCACAGAAAAATCAATACAAAATGGGTATTTAAGTGTAAGAGAGACGACAGAGGAGTTGTTGTAAGGAACAAAGCTCGACTCGTTGTTCAGGGCTTTAGTCAACAGGAGGGGATTGATTTTACTGAAGTCTATGCTCCTGTGGCACGACTAGAGGCAATCAGAATTTTCCTTGCATTTGCGTCTTGTAAGAACTTCAAAGTATTTCAGTTAGATGTAAAATCGGCGTTTCTTTATGGGAAGGTTAAAGAGGAGGTTTATGTCGGTCAGCCGTCGGGCTTTACCGATCCAATCCACAAAAAACAAGGTCTACTTATTGGACAAAGCGCTGTATGGTTTACACAAGGCCCCGAGAGCTTGGTACGAGACTTTGTCTCAACACCTACTAGCCAACAGTTTTATACTTGGAAAAGTGGATGCCACTCTCTTCACTAAAGAGGTGGACGGTCATCTTCTGATAGTTCAGATTTATGTGGACGATATAATCTTTGGGTCGACAAATGAGAATCTATGCAAAGATTTCGAACAGGTGATGAAGCAAAAATTCGAAATGTCATCAATGGGGGAGATGAAATTTTTTCTGGGTCTACAAGTTGAACAACTACCTGAGGGAATTTTCATTCACCAGACGAAGTACGTGCATGATATTCTAGAGAAATTTGGAATGTCAAGTTCTACTCCAGTTGCTACCCCACTTGCAACAAATCATGAGATTCACCCAGATCTCACCGGAAACAGGGCTGATGAAACGTTTTACCGTTCCATGATAGGTTCTTTGATGTACCTAACTGCTTCACGTCCTGATATTATGTACCCAACGTGCCTCGCAGCAAGATATCAATCTAACCCGAGAGCTTCGCATATAATTATTGTGAAGAGGATATTACGCTACCTGAAAGGAACTCCTTCATTGGGGTTGTGGTATCCTAGGAAAGGCGACTTTACGCTCGAAGGGTATTCCGATTCGTATTTCGGATGCTGCAAAGTCAATTCAAAATCAACAACTGCAGGATGCCAATTCTTTGGACCCCGCTTGGTCACCTGGCAGTGTAAGAAACAAATGTCTGTGGCGCTATCTACATGTTTAGCGGAGTACGTTTCTGCAAGCAGTTGCTGCTCTCAGATCATGTGGATACAACAATAGATGCGCGACTACGGTTTGCAGTTTCTTAACACACCTCTTTTTGTTGATAATGAGGCCGCAATACATTTAACAAAGAATCCAGTACATCACGCTAAAACTAAACACATAGAAATTCGTCATCACTTTATTCGCGATTGTTTCGAGAAAAAGTTGATACGAATTGAGAAAATCCACACTGATTAACAGAAAGCTGATTTACATACCAAAGCTTTTGATAAAAATCGGTTTAAATATTTGTTAAAACTGAACGGTATGAAGCTTCTTTCGGTGTCGGATGGCATTACTGGCGTTGATGAGAATACTGTTGCGGATGAAGAGGAGAAACAATCTGCAATGGTTTGTCGATTTTTTACTTGTTTTGGTATTTAGGGGGAGTAGATGTAAATAGTTTATTTTCAGAAAATACAAAAACAGTAAAAAATGCAAAAATACAAAAACATGATAAAATTCAAAAATCCAAAAACAATAGAAAACTGAAAAAGAGCTTGTGTAAAAAGGGAAAATAATAGTACATCGGCTAGACAATTACAGTATGCTAAAGATTTGTAAAGTTTAAAATGAGTTAGACAGTCTCACTAATGATGTGTCGATAGGTTTTCGCACATTTAGTAGATTTATTCGGGATATAAATCTAAAATTTCAAACTTGTGAAATTCGTGGGGAACACTACTTAGATATATAGGTAACCCCTGAAATCTCGTTTGAAAGGTCCCTTATTCTGAGATACTAGGTCTTTATACTAAGTGATATCTGGGGTATTATTCCGGGACTTCTGCTGAATGGAAGTTCTGACCTAGTCCCCGAATATTACTTTCTGCAAATGCTTGAAACATAGCATCGCCCTCAGCAAGCTGATGAAACAATAAAATTGATAGTCGCTGCTGTTGTAACTAAAAGATCCTCTAAAGGGGACACACCAAAAAGTCGAAGCCGTCATCTCTCTGCGTATACGGAAGTATCGACCTGAGCTCTCACGGCCCTCGCATTGAACCCCTAACAGATATCATCTGTGGTATACTCACCTGTAAGACTGAATATTTGGGATTTTGGATACGGGAGTATATTCAAGAGGTGGGACACATGAATGAGCTAAGTTCATAAGTCATCTAAATCGTATCCTGATTAAATTGAAATTTGTGTGAGAATTTAAGATGGATCAGTATATCGACAATCGACGTGAATTGTTTAAGTCTGATTATGAAATGAAGCTTAATGGTACTTTAATTTGTCTGAAAAACTGATATGATTTCTGACACGCTCGCCAAAAATATGTTTGTAAATAGTTTAATGTTTTTACATTCTGCAATTTAAGATTCTGTATTTCATTTCTATGTTTAGAATACTTTATTAAAATCCAAAAATATTTTATTTCTGCTTTATTTTTGACAAACCAAAGTGGAGAGTTAATCGTTGGATTCTCGGAGATTGAAGCAGATGCAGGAAAAGTTCTGAGCTGAAGAATGAGGAGAGCTTACTTTGACAGTGTTTGAGTTATTTTCAAGCTAAAACAAGTTCATTAATTTGATGCTTGTTACATTTTTCAGAAAATGTTTGAAAAAGTTTTACAAAATCAGTCTGTATCGTCAAAAGATCAACCAAGGTCATTAAATTGGACTTGGTAGATTAATTGAGTAAGCAGGGTCATTAACTTGGACCTAAATACTTGAGTGGATTTCTAGTACTGATTGAACGTTTGTTTGTGTGAAAAGATAGAAGTGTAATGTTTGATGTTTGAGACACAGGTTGTGGACTTCATCATTCCCACGGAAGCTAATTGTCAAAAGCTTGAACCAGATCAAGACCTCAGATTCCAGCATACTGAGAGGGGGAGTCTGTGAAAGGGGGAGTTTGGATCAACAGTAAAAGGGAAGTCTGAAGATGGAGCTAGGAAGTGATTCTGAACCTGTGAAGATAGAGTTGTTATGATGAAAAGACAGAGTTGGAGAAAAGACCAAGACTGAAGACTCGGAGCCGAAGACTTCATCAACATCCAAGGGGGAGTCTGTTGGTGCATGAAATGTCTGTTGACTACGTTTGTATTGAGTCTTAGATCTAGATAGGTTGTACGGAGTCGAAAAACAGGATTTGAGATGTTAGAGGTGATTTCGCTCATAATGACATATGTGTCATTAAAAGCGAAATTAGTTCATAGGATTTCGCTCTTGTGTACATAGTTTTTAGTGATTTCGCTCTAAGGGTATCCAAGGGGTTTCGCTCATAAGGAAATCTGATGCCTATAAATACCAAGATGTGATTTCGCTTATGTAGTCTTTGGAGCGAAATTAGAGTCGAGGTGCTGCCGGATTTTTGTCAGAATTCTTGTAAACGACTCAGAATTAAGTAATAGAGAAGGAAATTGAAAGGAAAAGCTGTTGTTACTCTGTCTACACTGATTCCGCCTTTGTATACAAAGATGAACTGCCTTAACTGACTTTTTCGGGTCATAGAACGGTCCAACATACGAAGAATACTAACTTAATTTTTCAAGTTATTTTTGATAACATTTAATTTGATTTTTCAAATATAATGTGCGTTAAAATAACATTCTTGTAAAAGATCTAAATAAACGGTTACTGATGTATTGAAAAATACATCATTTATTCGTGTAAAGTTTGTATAATTTTCGTTATATTTAGTTTTGATTTTCGGTAGAATATGTATACTATTGATCAAATCGTGTTTTGCAGGTCTTGATGCTCAAATATGCGAGAAACCGAGTAAAACGAGTTAAAATATTGAAGTGTCAAGTCTTGAAGCATGTTGGAAAGGTTGAAGAGTTGAAATAGAGTTTAAAAGCTGAAAAGTCACTTTCTGGCACCCCATCACCCACTGAGCAAGTTTCTGGCACCTGGCGAGAGTCTGAAGTTAGTTAATGAGCTGAAAAACAAGGTGGCACCCCACCACTAAGTCCCTGATTTTCTGGCGCCTAGCCAGAACGTTCTGATTGGCAATTATTACGAATTTAGTAAAGGGTTTTTATGGAAAGTGATATATAACCATAAAAACGTGGGTAAACCGTAATTTTCGATTAAGGGGACTTCTTGGGCGATTATTGAGCAATCTTGGAGCGTTTTCGGAGATCTTGAAGCCTAGGAATCATTGGTACGAGTTCGGGGAAGAAGACTTGAAGATCGGCCTCCTTCTTCCCCACTACAGCCGTAACAACTTCCCCCCTTCTCCTCCCATCCGTAAACCCCACACATCCACCGGTCACCTTACCTCTCATCCACATCGGCCGACCACTTACCCTTACACCCACCTCCAATCCCCAACTACCGTAACCCTTTTCCTCACCCACAGTCGCCGACCACCACCCCTCTCCCTTACTTTCAACCGCCGGCCATCCTCCCTCACCATTACTTCCCCTCAGTCGACAACCTCTTCGTCCCTTCCCACTTACTGCCGACTCCCCTATCCCCTTACCCTCTACCGCTGCTCACCACACCTAAGCCACCCCTACACCACCCAAATTCCACCATCGTCAACTATAACATCAAGCCCTGCTGAGGAGTTAAAGTTCAACCGAAATATTTCTAATTCTTTTTGTTTCTCTCAAATCCAAGGTATGCTTCTTGTAAATTCTTGTATTATGAGTCTGGTTATGTCAGTCTTTGCTTAGTTAGTGTTAGTCATTAGTTAGGTTTTGGGTGAGTGTGGTGTCTTGCACAGATTAGAAGACATTTGAGGTTGCGGTTGGGTTCGGGTTGGGTGTAGATTACAATGTTCATCCTACTTTGGGTTCGGGTTTGCTAACATTGAGTGTGGGGATGCGTTTGGGAAATTATTGAGCTTATACTCAGATTTATAACATCCTTTTGTAACCCGTTTCACTAAGGCGAATTTGGACTTATATTGGTTACACACAAGTTTCCACTTTATATTGGTTCGCACTCGATGTCGGTTTGGTTTGTGGTTTGGTTTCGGGATGTTGGTGATTTGCGGGTTGAATTTGGACTTGATTTGCTGAATTTTGAGTGGGTTGTAGTATGTTGACGTGTATGATTCCAAACTTGCAATTTTGGAAAGGAACTTTTGCAACGAATGGAACCTCCTTTAACTAGGCGGTATTTTTCAATGCTACAGTTTGTTTTAAATTAATTCACGGCTGATTTTAAGCAAGTTGGATGTCGATGTCGGTTGGGTAGGCACTTGGATTTACTTGAGGGCAAGTAAAGTGCCGGGAGAAGGTAATAGTTTGTAATTTGTGTATTTTGCGTCTAAGTTAGTTCGAGTCTAGTCCAATGGTTAGTTTAGGGTCTTTGGTGTCGTTTTAATTGTATTTGAGTCATCTTAGTGTCTTATTGCGTCTTTTGCTTACTTGAATTGTGATACCACTCGCCCGTACTCAATCTCCATTCGGGCGAGGTTCGGTTTATGCTTAAAAAAGGATTTGCAAAACGTCGATTTAATATCACTTTGTTTCTAAACTACGGCCGCGAACGAAATGCTATACGGCCGTTGTTTTTGTATATATTTGTTTATGTAAAAAAAAATCAAAAATACAAAAAAATAGTTTGTGACTAATATTCTGTTTGCTTCGTATTGCCATTATTGAATTGTTTTGCAGAATGTCACGTGCAGGAACTTCAAGTCGGGCCGACAGGAAACGAGGCTGAGACACTCGCTCAGGAGAGGGCCCAGTGGGACACAGGCGGGTGATGAGGTGTTGGATGATGCGGAGTAGAGCGAGGATGCAGCGAGGATGACAGCTTATATCATTTGTTTATTTTTATCTTTATGCTGTTTTTAATCCTCGTCTATTGGTTTGTACTTAAATACATTAAACAAGTTGGTTGGGATTTTGGGGTTGGTTGATATAATTGTGGATGGTTGTTGAACGTGATATATTATATTATCTTTTGCTAGTGTTTGGTGTTTGCGTGATTAGGTTGGTATTTGTAGCCGCTTTCGTTCGCGTGTCCGAGGTTAGGAGTTGTTTGCTGAGCGCGTATCGAATTGGAGGGCTTATGTGGAAACGACTGGCACTTTGACAGTCTCACATACACAGCTAAGTCGTTTCCCTTTTTGTTGTTGTACATTTTTTATTTATTTCGTTTGCAGTTTTTATTTTTAGGTAGTTGTTGAGTCATATTTTCGTTCTTGCATTAGGGACAATGCAATCTCTAAGTGTGGGGATGGGATACATGTAAATAATCGAGTCTTAATTATTAAAAAATACAAAAAAATTAAAAAATCCGAAAATCCAAAAAAATTAAAAAACCAGAAAATGTCCTTTGAAATAAAAGAAGTTTGCATTTTTAAACGGAAAATGATAGAAAAGATAAATGTTTGCTCGGGGTCGAATAATAATAATATGAGATTTTAATAAATCGAGCTTGCGTCTAGTTAGGGATATGTGGATAGGCCCGGGTTTGGTTTTAAGTCCCTTTGATCTAATATATCTTAATTGTCGGTTTACTAGTGGGTTTTCGCCTGGGAGATATGGGAAATTAAAACCGCCAATAATAGTATAAGGGGCACCGTTATAAATTAAAATCGTTAGAGTTTGTGATCATGAAAAAAATATAATAAAAAGTGGGCTAGAAACTAAATGAAAGTAATGCATTCCTATGTAATCTGAGCTGGGGATAGCGACTCTACAGCAAGATTACCGCTAGGGTGTGTGAAATCGATCGTGCAAAGAAAAAGAAAATAAGTACCGAAGCCTAAGTAATCTGTGGTTGGGGATAGCGACTCTACAGCCGGATTGCCTCTTGGTTAGGGAAAGCATCGTCTACGCTCACTTAGAAAAAAAAACGAAAGAAAAAGAAAAAAAATGGAAAAAAAGAAAAATATGATTGTAAACTCTTCTGGTTTTGATATAAGACAGTTGGGAATTGGTCCAGTGATCGTTCCTTTAGTCCTATAAGCTTGAGGCGAGAGTAGGTGGACTGTAAATTCTAGCGTGAGACCCTAGGTAGACTGGCCTCACTTAAATTAAATTCACATGATAAGGGCTTAGGATTGGATTCGGGTTTAAGGGGACAAGTATATTCGCAATCGCAGCTAACGCAAGTCTTGGTTTTAATTAAATATATCTATGCTTTTGACCCGAGTGAATATTTGTCTATGATTCCGTTGCATAATTCTTTTTCGAGGACGAAAAAAGAGTAAGTGTGGGGATGTTTGATGTATTGAAAAATACATCATTTATTCGTGTAAAGTTTGTATAATTTTCGTTATATTATTAGTTTTGATTTTCGGTAGAATATGTATACTATTGATCAAATCGTGTTTTGCAGGTCTTGATGCTCAAATATGCGAGAAACCGAGTAAAACGAGTTAAAATATTGAAGTGTCAAGTCTTGAAGCATGTTGGAAAGGTTGAAGAGTTGAAATAGAGTTTAAAAGCTGAAAAGTCACTTTCTGGCACCCCATCACCCACTGAGCAAGTTTCTGGCACCTGGCAAGAGTCTGAAGTTAGTTAATGAGCTGAAAAACAAGGTGGCACCCCACCACCAAGTCCCTGATTTTCTGGCGCCCAACCAGAACGTTCTGATTGGCAATTATTACGAATTTAGTAAAGGGTTTTTATGGAAAGTGATATATAACCATCAAAAACGTGGGTGAACCCTAATTTTCGATTAAGGGGACTTCTTGGGCGATTATTGAGCAATCTTGGAGCGTTTTCGGAGATCTTGAAGCCTAGGAATCATTGGTACGAGTTCGGGGAAGAAGACTTGAAGATCTAATCGGGTTTTCTAGTTCTTTGTTCTTGACTTTTCTTACGAAACTTGTTACAATGAATTCTTTGTTAAACATCTTTGAATTGTTTTCGTTTATGAACATGCTCGGCTAGATTTATTAACCACCTAGACTATGATGATTGGATTGATATAAAGATTTTACCTTTTTCGTTATTTGCACGATGTTTATGGATTGATTGTGTCTTGTAAAAGGTTTGATTTAATGATTTGATGTGTATGCGTGCTTTGATTCGGTTTATTATTGTTATTTGCTTCATATGATTCTTAGTGACGGTCTATATCACAACATAGAGTCATATTAGGGTTTAGGATTTCGGTGAGTGTCTATATCACATAAGAAAACCTTCACTCTTTATGGAGAATCGCGCGATAACCTCTAGAAGTAACTAATAATAATTTGCTAGGTCTTAGTGTTCTACTAGTCCTAATAACTGGGAAGTGAGGAGCTATTGGTAGGTCTTACCCGGCGAATTGCTTTAGATAGGCCTTGGGAAAGGTTATGTCTTGGTTTACCCGTCGGTCTTATTAGTCTGTCAAGTCAAATCTATTACTTCAAACTACCCTAGATCTAGGATTGGGAAAGAATAGGTCAACATTAGGGTACTTACACAATAATTAGATAACTGGGAAGAAGTCTAATAACCGGTAGGATTAACGGCCTAGGTTGTGTCACAGGTTTCTCCTTGAGAAGGGTCGAGGGGCCTCGTTGATTCTTAATAGGTTTAGTATCATACGATCCCGGTTCCATAACTCGTGCATTTAACTTTATTGGTAATTTCTTAAAAACAATCTAGGATTCTTGTCTAGGTGGTCCAGTTCTCATATAAGTAAAGTTCACAGTCTTCGTTCGTCTTTAATCTAGTTCTAGTTATTTTAGTAGTTTAATATAGATTTCCTTAGTTTTCAGTAACCCCCCCCCCCAAACAAATAAACAAGTTAAGTCGTGTCTGTCAGTGTCTAGTCAGAGTCTAGTCTATGTGATAAATAGAGTCTCGTGGTTCGATATCCGGACTTCCTAGTTTATACTACATTGATCGGTACACTTGCCGATTGTATGGTTTAGGTCGAGTCTAGAATTTAAAGCTTCGTAGTGTCTAGCTTAGGGAGTCTAATTTAGTTAATTTTTATAGTCTGTTTAGAACACATCAGTTACACTAAAATAACTATTTGTCAACATTTAGATATAAATGTTATTGAAAATTAAGTTGTATTAAAAAAATATTTTTTGGTGCCACAAACTATAACAAGTATTGGTACCGTATCCGTAGCGTACCGAATCGTTACTAATCGAACAACACTAGTACCAGACCTCTATTGTACCGATTATATTTATGGTTTTTAGTTTCGATATGAGTCAGTTTTGATATTTTTGTAATGCTGGTACCAAATCACTATTGTACCAAATCACTATTGTACCGGCATAATCGGTACGGTGTTCTATTTGTGTTTTTACTCATTTACGGTTTTGGTAGGTACCATGCCAAACTACATCTTTGGGCATGTCATGATTTTTTTTTTTTTTTTTTTGTAACTCGAGAAAACTTTTGTGTGATTTAACATAATACCATTGTAACTGTCTTTTATTTTATAATACATACATGTTTCCCACTACATTGGCAGGAAAATTTTCCAAAACTTAAACTTTTTGCATATATAACCGAGTTTAATTTTTTTTAAACTTACTCTTTCTAATATGCATGGACTATGCATAGCGACTTTATCATAAAACAATATTTTTCTAAATTTTAATTTCATCTTTTTTTATTTTAAGTAATATATATTTTTAACACATTTAATCTTAATTAAATTTGATTTTTCTCTAATAACTTTCGTATATTAACTTTTTTAAATAAGTTGAACGCGTATATGTGTTTAATTTTTTTAAACAAATTTGTATTTAAAATAGTGTACATATTAACCGATACCGACATTAGCTAGTATCAATATTATTGAAACCAGTACCGATATTCATTTTTATGGTTTTCGATCGATGTAAAACACACGTTGACATCCTTTCCGATTCAGTATCGTAAACTATACTTTGTATCGATGTATAACAAACCGAACCGATACCAATCGAAATCAAATTTTCGTCGTATCACATGAAAGAATCCTACCAGTTTATATAAAACACATCACAATGGTGTGTATAAATTAATGCAAAGCATAACATAAACTTAAAATTTTGTTTTAAATAAAAACTAAAAAATAAGATAAGATGGTCACATCATTTAATCAGTTTGCTGGTCTAGAATCGTGAATTAACAATTAAGGCCCTTTGAAATGAATAATATTCAACGGATGATATCATTTCCCATTAAGTTATTAAGCCTCGTACTTGAGTAAATCTTTTGTTTTGTAAGCTTAACTACAAGAATAGTAACAAAATTATGCAATTGACTTTTATGTTTATAATAAAAAAACAAGTGAAATGTCTAAAAGGAGAAAATGCATAGTGATGATTACAAACAAGAACTGTATGTGGGAGAAATGATAGCAAATCAATGTCTGGTCCTAAAATCCAACTTAATGATGCATTAACATAATAATAAATATAAAAAAGAAAAGAATTGGATTGTGCTAGAAGTAATATAATCACTTATGGTGCATGTATACATGTATATATTGTGAGGTTGAAAGGGGAACATTTAAAAGTGAGGAATCGACTCAAATGAATTTTGATTGGACTTATTTCAGTGATATTGGAACCGGCTCGTGGAAGGTTTAGTTTTAGAGTTTATCATTAGGATTAAGGGTTTAGCTTTTTAAGTTTATAGTTTAAATTTTACGGTTTTGCTCTTTGGGTTTATAGTTTAGATTTTACAGTTTAGTTATGTTTTAGTCTTATGGTTTAGCTTTATAGTTTAGAATTTAGGGTTTCTAGTTAGGGTTCGACGAACTGGTTTTAATACCGCTGAAATGAGTCCAATCATAGTTCATTTGACTTGGTTTCCCACTTTTTGAGTTTTTACCATTGAACCAGCCCTATATATATTTGTTGGTTTTGGCTAAAAAAGACCAAAATTTTAAAAACGCTAGGAACGATTCTAGTTATGACACGTGACGCGTGCTATATTTCACATGGATAGGTATTTTCGTCATTTTGTGTTTTTTTTTCTAATATCTGAATTTTTTTCATCATCTAACACACTCAATTATTTTGAATTTCATCTTCCTATTCCGTAAGACCTCAATTATGGCCTTTTTATGTTTTTGAAGAAGAATCTTTGCTAAATAACAATTTTTTTTTTTTTTTTTTTACAAATTATGATTTATAGGGCGTTGTTTCTTGTGGTCGTTGTTTCTAAGTATTTTCAATTTCCACTTCCGTGAATGCTCGCCCATGGCGTTGTGTGATACCTTATTTTAATTTTTAATGGCTTGTATTATACGTATCTCCTCCTATGATATTTACTTAATAGTTCCATTTGTTAAGTTGGTCAAACAATAAATGCAAAAAACATGAGGAGATTCCATGCAAATTAAGTTTAGAGTTAAATGCTTGGTTGGCAGTGGCGGACCCAGGATTTTATTTCAATGGGGTACATTTTCGGGTCGGTCCTTGTTCGGGTCAAGTTAAAGTGAGGTTTGAACTAGATTTTAAAAAAAATAAGAAAAATGGGCTTATCAAGGATTGAACCCATGACCTCGTGGGGGAAAAGAAGGAGATTTACCACTACACCAGCTTTCTTTTTATTTTTATGGTGTCCATCTAATTGTATTTATGGGGTCCATATACAATTTAATATACCGAATCTACTATTTTTTTAAAAAGATTGGGGTCCGGGGACCCCGGTGGCACCAATGTAGGTCCGCCCCTGTTGGTTGGTCCCTATGGTTTGCAAAAATCGAAGACTTGGTCCTAGTGGTTTACTAATTACACGCGTGGTTCCAAAACTTGTCAAAAAAGAACTCGGTTGGTTCCCAGCTCTCTAACATCAGTTAAATTTCTCAATTAACTATATGTGAAATGACTATGTTACCCCTGAACAATTAAAAGAAATAAAAACCCATCCCCTGTTCTTCCCCCTCTCTTTAAAACCCACCAGATCTGTTCTCTCCCTTCAATCCATCACCACCACCTCCACCTCCACCGTCACCTTCAACCCATCCAACCTCCACCCTTCAATTAACAATCGCACTCCAACCCAACCCAGGCCACCATCTCCACCTTCAATCCATCACCACCACCACCTCCACCGTCACCTTCAACCCACCTCCACCTCCACCGTCACCTTCAAACAGTGGCCGGCGGGTGCGATTCAATAACAATAAGCTTCTACAAAGGTTCCAGATCCACTCAATTTCACATTCTCATTCGTGAAATCTGAGGTTTGTTGAGGTGATACGATGGTTTCTCCGTCTTTGAGGGTTTGGTTTGGTGTGATGGTGTTTGTTGATGATGTACAAGTTGTTGATGCGTAGATTATAAGAAGGATGAGTGCGAATTGGAGTGGTTCCGGCATCGTTTCGGTGGTCATCCGACACCAGACTACCACGATTGTTTGTCTGTTTTTAATGTGGTTAATTTATTGATTAATGATTTATTTATGGTTGAGTTGGAATCTTGAAATTGAATTGGACAGAATGGAATGGAAGGAAGGGGAGATTGTCAATGATTAATGACCCTCGTCAAATCATCAAAGTTGGAATCTTGAAATTGAAATAGAATTTGACAGAATGGAATGGAAGGAGGTGGTGGTGATGGATTGAAGGGAGAGAACAGATCCTGGTGGGTTTTAAAGAGAGGGGGAAGAACAGGGGATGTGAGGTTGAAGAAGATGAGTACTTTTTATAGGTTTTTTATTTCTTTTAATTGTTCAAGGGTAATATAGTCATTTCACATATACTTAACTGAGAAATTTGACTGATGTTATGGCTGGGGACCAACCGAGTTCATTTTTGATAAGTTTTGAGACCACGTGTGTAATTAGTAAACCACTAAGACTAGGTCTGCAATTTTTGCAAACCACAGGGACCAACCAAACATTTAACTCTTAAGTTTAGTTTTTTTTATTTCCGTATTTCATCAATTCCCCTCTTTTAGAAAAAAAAATAATAAAAAAATAAATCAATTCCTCTCTCATTCAATTTAGCATTTGACATTAAAAGCTTTAAGATTTCATTTACATTTAATTAGTTATATATTTATTTTTCTGTTATTTTCATCATTTTAACTGTATGTAAAATTTAAATTGCAAGGTAAATACTCCTAACACTTGGCTAAAGATTTATGTTGTTCAAAATATTATTTACACATTACTTACACATATAAATGATTTGTCATACTGTAAAATTAAAACGCTCTTCGTATTTGACACATTAATTACAGGCATAAATGTATTTTTTAAGCAAAATTACGCTTTATTTTTAAAAATACTGATTTACATTGTCAAATGAGTCGTATGTTATATAAAATCAAGACCGAATTAGTGCTATTTTGTGGAGTTTGCGTCGTATTTTATGTTGTTGTTGCCTTTGGAGACTAGATATAAAATGAAACCATATTTGCATTAACATAAAATTAAAACGCTCTTAATTTGTATCCGATAAAATAATATAGTTTCCATGTATTATATAATTCTTTTTTTACGTTAAGATTAGGAGAAATCAATATTGTCTTAATATCTGCCAAGTATAATAATGTTATAACTTATAAATACCATCTACGTATTCATATCACGCTCATGTTTGAAAATGCAGAAAAGCATCATCATGTCTGTTATCTTTCTTTACATCGTTGGTTCAAATCTTATGGCTTGTATTGCTTTTCAACCCAAAGAAGTGTGTCGGGCATATGGTAAACTTTTTTAATTGAATCTATTTTCTACAATTGTCATGCATATCACTTCATCTAATTAATTATTTTTGGTTGAGAAACGGGTGCTGATTTATGTGGTTACTCTTTTGATCATGCACCAAGAGTCTGTGACGATTACCGGTGCAGAGAAGATTGCATCCGACTCGTATCGTTAAATTAAAGAATAACAAAATCATTTTGTGATGGCAGTTTTTGTGTTTGTTGCTCATATAGAATTGCATGATGCAATTGACCCGGGGCCGCATTCGCGGTCTGGAAGACCGGATTCGGGCCCTCCTCGCCGAATTCCAGGGTTGGGTCCTAATATTTTTATATGTAGCTACTAATAAAATAATAAGATAAATAAATATTTTGTTTGAAAATGGAGAAAAGTATTGAGTCTTTCTTTAAATTTATTCACCAAACATTTTGAATGGCATTGTTGTGAAGATGCGAGGCACGTGGTAATTATAATCAATCTTCTTCAACTGTAACGTCATATTATTATTATTATTATATATTATTATTATTATTATTATTATTATTATTATTATTATTATTTATTATTATTATTATTATTATTATTATTATTATTATTATTATTATTATTATTATTATTATTATTATTATTATTATTATTATTATTATTATTATTATTATTATTATTATTATTATTATTATATTATTATTATTATTATATTATTATTATTATTATTATTATTATTATTATTATTATTATTATTATTATTATTATTATTATTATATTTATTATTATTATTATTATTATTATTATTATTATTATATTATTATTATTATTATTATTATTATTATTATATTATTATTATTATTATTATTATTATTATTATATTATTATTATTATTATTATTATTATTATTATTATTATTATTATTATTATTATTATTATTATTATTATTATTATTATTATTATTATTATATTATTATTATATTATTATTATTATTATTATTATTATTATTATTATTATTATTATTATTATTATATTATTATTATTATATATTATATTATTATTATTATTATTATTATTATTATTATTATTATTATTATTATTATTATTATTATTATTATATTATTATTATTATTATTATTATTATTTATATTATTATTATTATTATTATTATTATTATTATTATTATTATTATTATTATTATTATTATTATTATTATTATTATTATTATTATTATTATTATTATTATTATTATTATTATTATTATTATTATTATTATTATTATTATTATTATTATTATTATTATTATTATTATTATTATTATTATTATTATTATTATTATTATTATTATTATTATTATTATTATTATTATTATTATTATTATTATTATTATTATTATTATTATTATTATTATTATTATTATTATTATTATTATTATTATTATTATTATTATTATTATTATTATTATTATTATTATTATATTATTATTATTATTATTATTATTATTATTATTATTATTATTATTATTATTATTTATTATTATTATTATTATTATTATTATTATTATTATTATTATTATTATTATTATTATTATTATTATTATTATTATTATTATTATTATTATTATTATTATTATTATTATTATTATTATTATTATTATTATTATTATTATTATTATTATTATTATTATTATTAACTGGATGATTGATAACACTCTTTCGGTTAGGCATAAGTACAATGCCAATAATATGAAGAATTACCGTTTTAGGAGGTTCCCATTTATTAGATTATCTTGACGTTTTAAATACGGATAAACATATACTAACTCAATAATCACTAACAGATAAACATATACTAACTCAATGAGACCAAAATCGAACCACCCTTATACTTTTCCGCATTAACCGTTCGGGTCCATAATGTTGGTAAAGTTTTATAGTTATGTAAATTTAAATTTTACGGGAATATTCATATCAGTGAAGGACCTAATTATTCTAGCAAAAACTTATAGGTAAATAAAGCATGTTTTCCAAATCCGTATGTTTCTATTTGCTTCCAATTTCTGACAAATTTAATATTTCATTTTTTAAAATTATTTCCTTTTCCAAAAATATCAAATAAATTAACTTTGTTTTGTGGTAAATCTGTAGCTAGTTGTGTCAGTTTGCTACAACATTCCGAAAATTTAGAAATTTTATTTTTTAAATTATTTATTTTGTTTTGGGTACAAATAATACAAAATTTTAATGTATTTTTTCTGAATTTTGTCGAAAAGCTAATTAATGTCGTGACGAAATTGCTACAACTGGTGTGACAATTTTGTCGGAAAATTGAAGAAAAATTTTGGGTTTTTTTTTTGTGAGAAAATTTTAGAAAAAACTAAGTTGTGGGAAATTCGTGGGAAATTTTTGTAGAAAAATATGTAGTTTTCTAGTAGTGAAACCTGCCCGTTGAGTCCAACACAAGACTGGCTGCTGAACCGAGATAGCATTTAAAATTTTTTCTGCTTTACATCACTTTATCTAGAGAGACCTTCCATGGTGTAGAATCAACAAAGATGAATCATATGTTGTATTCAGGTCAAATTTCTCAATTCCATCTTCAGTTGCTTGATTTATTTGGTTAATTAGGGTTAAATTATTATAATTTTTTTGGTTATTAGGGTTAACTTATTATAATTTTTTGTACAGGAGGTTATGAGATGTGGGACAGATTGGGTGGGTTACTACAAAAGGACAATGTTCTTGTTGAGGTATAAGTTTAATATTCTTGATACAATAAAATGCACGGATAGTCCCTGTGGTTTTGCAAAATAACACCTATAGTCCCCAACTTTTGGAAATTACACCGGTGCTCCTTGTGGTTTGACAGTTTGTCACTCGGATAGTCTCTGGAGTGGATGGCGGTTAGTTTTCTCTGTTAAGTGGACGTGAAATGACAAATTGACCCTTCATCTTCTCCACTCTATAAAAAACAAAACCCATGCGGCTGAACAACACCAACACTCATATCCTTCATACCACCACCACCACCAGCACTCTGCAACTCATGTTGCTACAACTGATGCTGATTAATATTAATATTATGATTATGCTATTCGTAGCGCATCTGGCTAGGGTTATCAATCAACTCCTCTTCTCCACTTGCAACATCATCATCTTCCTGCACAATCACATCTTCAACTATTTGTTGATGATGTTGATTAACGGAATCGTACATGGATTGATGCAGATGGTGCTGATTGTTTGTATTAGGTTCTGACATTGTGTAAAAGCATCAACTGAGGTCAAAATTGGAAGGATTTTAAGGTCGATTCATGGCGGACTGAAGGAATTGAAGCGATGCATTTAATAGAGTTAGGGTTTGAGAAAGGGGGAAAAGTGAGGTTTTTGGAGCTCTAATTGAAGATGAGGATTATTTCGAAATGTTCAATTTGATGCTTTTGTGTTATAGATATGCTTTGTCAGTTGTTCTATGTGCATGTGGTACCGTTGTGATCGTCGTAGTTGGGTGGCTCTGGAAGTTGGCCGGAGTTGGGTTGTTTGTTTTTATAGAGTGGAGAAGATGAAGGGTAAATTTGTCATTTCACATCCACTTAACGGAGAAAACTAATCGCCATCCACTCCAAGGACCATCCGAGTAACAAACTGTCAAACCACAGGGAGCACCGGTGTAATTTTCAAAAGTTGGGGACTATAGGTGTTATTTTGCAAAACCACATGGACTATCCATGCATTTTACTCTTCTTGATATTCAAATTCTAGTTTTTTAGATCTTGAATCATATAATATTTTAACTATTTTTTTTCATTTTTTACTTGGCTCATTCTGACTAGGGGTGCAAACGAGTCAAGCGTGTTTAACATATCAAAGTTAAAGCTCAAATGTAACAGAGCATGTCTCTTTCTTCCAAATACATTTCGTTTTTAGTTCTTTTACGTTATGTTGATAATAGATGTTTATTTTTTCTGCTTTATTACATGATAATGATAATAACTATGCTATTTTTTGTTGAACCATGAGTTGACTAATCAAATGCATTCATATCACATTCATGTCATATTTGTTGTTGTAAATTTTACTTTCTTGTGGTACTCATTTAGGCTATAGAATTTATTTCCATTTTCAATTTTCCTATTATTTTGAGGTCATTTAGTGATCAAACAAGGTACATTTTAGCCTAGAAAATGATGTTAGTATTAACTATTTTCAACATATAACGATCAGAACATAAATAAACTTTTGTTGCACTTCTCATGTGTAAGGTAATTTTGTAATCCAAAATGAAAACTAGATAGTAGAAATGGTTCGAAAGTACAATACGCTATCACATTGAGCGTGACTTGGATTTGGATTCTTCTTCTGGTCATCTCGAGACTTTGCGGCTTACACATTGAGATGCGGAAAAAGGTTGGATATCTAAAGAACCGGTTGCAATATATGTAAGTTTACTTGTTCATTTGTACCGCTTAATATTCATTATTTGGTAAATAGTTAATTTATTATGTCTTCTTTTTTTATTCCTAAAAGGAGATATAATGAACATACTTGGGAATCAGTGAGTGACAAGTCCCTTATTTAGAATTTACTTGGATGAAGGTCTATTCGCTTGCATGGGTGGGACGTGATGAATACGCAATGGGTACTACTAAAAAAGCAAAGCCACCAACTTACGAAGAACTAGTGGATGCACTTCAAGGTGATACACCAGAGGCTGGTGAAAGTATCGATGAGTGAAGTCGTTTTAGTAATTTTATATAACCTGTTATTAACTTATGACCAATTTTTATTTTGTTTGTTTAAGTATTTCATTTGGTTGTTTGAACTTTGATGTTTTGATTAAGAATGTTAATTTGGTCGCATAGGTTTCTATAATTGTTTTTGTATTTGTTTGTATATGTTTAAAAATTATTATTTACATATATCGTGGTTAATGTCTACAAATTAAATATGTTTACTAAATTGCTATGCTTTTAACTACACATGTAAGTTAGTTTTAGTCACACATATATGCGTAGGTATAGCGTTCTATATACCTACACATAACTGATGTGTGGGTGATGAATTATATCTACAGTTGCGAGTCTACACATTTTGACACTTAATTTTTGTGTAGGTAAACGCAATTACCAACACATTATATGCTTTTTCCTACATATACTATATATGTGTGGGTAAAGACCCAAATTTCTTGCAGTGAAAGATTGACTTTTAAACCCGATGCTAGATAGAAGAATCTTAGAATCTTTTATCATAGTGTATGATCTCATCCACATAAAACAGGTGTGAGATCGATGGCCCTCCTTCTCCTACTTAATACAGTGTAAATCCTTTATCACAAGCCGCGACATGAAGTGCCTCCATACCTATTATGAAGAGAAAGGGCGCCAACATGTATTAAGTCATCATAATTATAGTATTTATTATTGTATCTAATAGTTATTTTTTATTGTTGTTTAGTCCCTCTTATTGGTGTATATTTAGGTGTTGTATTTGTTCAATAAAATTATTCATTCAAATCCTATTATGGTATCATACGCCCATTGAGTTTTCCCCATCTCCTTGTCTGCTTCCTGCACCCTTCCCTTTCACCTCCTCTTCTTCTTTTTCACTTCATCTTCCATGGCTTCCCCATCTGATCAACCTGCATCTCCATCTCTTCCTACCGTTCTTGTTATCAAGTTATCACCCAATAATTATCTTTATTAGCATAATCAAATGGAACCACTTCTTAGCATTCACGGGCTTCTTGATCATGTTAACGGCACTGTGAATGCCCCCGCAGCCACCTCTGTTGTTGCTGGCAAATCCGTTGAAAACTCGTCATTTCCTGCTTGGCGTGCCTTGGATCAAAAGGCCATTGTTCTTATTACTACTTCCTTAACAGAAGAGGCATTGGCTGTGGTTGTTGGTCTTACCACAGCCTGTGCCATGTGGCTTGCTCTCGAATCGACATTTTGCAATGCTTCTCAAGAACGTGTTCAACACTTACGTGATTCCCTTCGTCTTCTCCAGCGCGGAGACAAGAAAGTGGCTGATTATGGTCGCCCTTTTAAGACCATCTGTGATCAATCGCAAGCAATCGGACACCCTATTGATCCTCTTGAACGTAATCACTGGTATTTATGTGGTCTCGGGGCTGCTTTTGAGGGGTTTTCCACGACAGTTCGGGCCATGCCTCAGCCTCCGTCTCTTACTGATCTTATCATCCGAACTGAGGATCACGAGTCTTTTATGCAGTCTCTTCATGGTTCCGCATCTCCGGCCGTGGCTTTTTCTATCAGCTCCGACCGCGCTCTGCGTCGTGACGGACCCTCTGGTGGCTCATATGGTCGTGGCCGATCATCTTCTCGGGGTTCCTATAATCATGGTGGTTTTCAGTTTGGCCGTGGTAGGCGTCCCCCCACATGCCAACTCTGCCGTGATCGTGGGTACTATGCAAATCATTATCCCAACTTCCAATCCTTTGCATCTCCCGTCACTCAGTCTCCCGATCAGTTGGCACATGCGTTTCACTCCTCCTGTAATATTGCTCCCACTATTCCAGATTGGACATGTGATACGGGTGCTACCGATCACATGATTCCCCAAGTCAATGCCATGCCTCATGCCGCTCCTACTAAAGGTAACCCTCGTGTTTTTTTTTTTTTGGTAATGGCCAGTCGTTACCAATTTCTCACACGGGTAACTCTACTCTAGTACACTTTTTGGTTCTTTGAAACTTAATAACATCTTGGTTGTTCCCCAACTGACCGAACCGTTACTCTCGGTTGGCAAATTAACTGAGGATAATTTTGTTGATGTTGTTTTCTCACATCCGTTCTTTTATATTCAGGATCGGGCCACCAAGCAGGTCCTGGCTTAGGGTCGTCGTGAAGACGATTTATACGTATTACATAATAAACATGAGGCTTGTCTTACCTCTTTTGTATGCCCTAGGGCTTCGTTTGAAGTGTGGCATTCCCGTTTGGGACATGTTAATTTTGACACTATGGTTTTACTTAAAAATAATGGTTGCTTGTCGTTTACCTCTTTATTGCCGAAACCTGTTGTTTGTTCCTCATGTGAACTTGCCAAATCTAAAAGATTACCATTTACCCTCAATGACAAACGTGCGTGTGCTCCGCTTGACTTAGTTCACTGTGATTTGTGGGGCCACTCACCGGTTCCCTCAGTTAACAATTTTTTTGTATTATGTTGCGTTTGTCTATGACTACTCTCGGTTCACCTGGCTTTATCCTCTTCGTGCCAAATCCGAGTTTTATGATGCCTTGGCTATTTTTGTTCCATTTGTGCAAACCCAATTTTCTAGGAAGGTTAAGGTGTTCCAAAGTGATGGAGGTGGTGAGTTTATGAGTCATAAGGTACGAAATCTACTTGAAGCAAATGGTACCTTTCATCGTCTCTCTTGCCCGCATACACCAAGCAAAATGGTCGAGTAGAACGGAAACATCGACATGTTGTTGAAATGGGCTTGGCAATGCTTTTTCAATCATGTGTGCCACCCACCTATTGGGTGTGACAACCCTCACTAAACCAGGTATCCGTACGATTTAATTAATAAATAATTGCTGCTTAATTACTGTGCTTAACTGAAATTGCCAATGAACTGCTACTTGATTTCTAGTACTTGTATATTCCTGCATCATACTTTGATTCCGTCACAACATTATTTACAAGTTGAACCTTAGTGACAAACATGATGCACTAAAGCACAGTAGCATTAGAACGGATAACCTATTGAACATGCTGATAAAGCCAGCATCAGGCAGACACTGCCTCTAAAGGCCTGTATGAGCCAGAAATATTTTACTACACCCATAGTGAGTGTAGGGATACAAGGGTTGTAAAATTGCGTCTCTAGGAATAAGATATAATGACTGGATGTGCCTAAAACGTACTCTAAGCACGAAACACAGCACTTTTATTAACATACTAGCTTCTGGCTAACTGATAAAGTGCCAAAACATGGGGAAGTATTCCTGACACTTTTGGAAATAAATTGTGTCACTAAAAATATTATTAACGACGCTTAAAAGTTTACTTAAGCACTTTAACGGATTTCTATCCAACCGAACAACCGGACTATACCCGGAACATAAAAATATTGCCAAAAATATTATTGGTCTTTTTCTGAGCCAGTTAGGGTCCCTGATTACCCTAACACCCGCGTTAAAACGCAACATGTAACTAACTAAGTTAACCCCTAATCTAACTTAGTTAATCTAACTAAACTCTAACTAAACACTTGAAATCGAACTAGATACCCCCCCCCCCCATTAGAAATCGGCCAACTAGGGGGAACCACAAGAGTACAATTTTGATTATTTAATTGATTTGTGCTTAATATCAAGAAGACATAGTGACCATTGGATTAAGAACAAGGAATTGTCTATAAATACAAACACTAAACACATGAGATTTCTCACACCACATTCCACCCAACACAACTCTCTCCTCTCCTCTACATAGCTCTCGGCCGAACCCTCTTGGGTCACCACCACCATTGTCGAGTTTTGATCAATCCATTCCAACATCACACAAGTATTCAAGGTCACGTATTAGGAGTCTTGGAGCAAACGGAAGCGGAAGGACCTCGTTATCTTGCTTTTATCCACCACATTTTCGCCTAGATTCTTCCCTAGCCCCGAGCTAGAGGTATAACACTTAAAACTCATACTTGGATCATTCTAAAGTGGTTAATAAGATTTGTAACGGTTAAAACTCGGAGACTTGCATTTTGAATCTTTAAAGGCTACTAAAACATGAATATAGTTGGTTAAAAGCTTAATACTTGTGTAAAGGTTGTAGTATTTGAAAGTGGTGATTATTGAGGCCCGATCTACGTAGTGGTAGCTCGGATCATCGTTTAACCCGACTTTGTTAAGATCATGGATCTTGAAATAAGCTTGTTTCTATCGGTACAAGGGTTAAAAGGTGAAACTCTACCACACGAGAAACATGAACTTGTGTAAAAGTATTTTTACTTGTAAAATAGTGTTTAAAACTAGCGGATCTATGTATCTGCAAGTGGTATTTTCGTAGAACCAAGTGTCGAGAAAATCATGTTTTATAAAAGTCGGATGACACACTAACAAATATGATTTTACAAACCACAAGTGTATAAACACTTGTGAAATGAAAGATCCGGCAAAATAACAATTTTTGTAAAAGATGACGGGAAGATGTAAAAATAGATTTATCCTAAAAACGAGGTTTTTACGATATTAAGTTATTTTACACATAGATCCACAAAATATAACAACACTATAGTTTTCGGAAAAACCACAAGTTCATGTGATTATGCGATTTACATACTTGTCGACTGGTTTGATGTGTCGGAAATTGATTGATTGATTTAAAGAAGTTGTTGGAGTGATTTTGTAAAAGAAAATGATACGCTTGAAAGCGTGGCCACCTCCGGTTACAGGGGAAACTCTGGCGAAATTTTTCTAAAAACCTAACACTTAGAATTATTTACAACTGTTAGAATTATTTTTGATATGTTTTCAAATATATTTCGCCACGACTTTATTTACAAATATTCGGAGGTGGGATTTTCACAAAACTAAACGTGATAAGTATATATTTTGTAAATATATTTTTCACCACACTGTTTATGATTATTTTGTGAAAATACATAAGTATTATTTTTAGAGTAAAAATAATATTTCGAACGATAACAGCTCCAAAATAATACAAACGCTTACACGACAAACATGTAAGTTACACCGGTAATTATTATTACCACTTAATCGTTAAAACGTAACTTACGCATTACGGAAATATTCATGAACGCGTATCTTGTCGACGCATTATTTTGGAAATATTATGTGAAGTGAAAATATAATATTTTTGAGAAAAATATTTATATTTTGGAAGTAGAAGTAAAAATATATTAAGTGGGACTTAATGATATAATAAAAATACACATGTATTAAATCCCCCATCCTTGGGAAGGAGATTAACTACCAAGTACATGCAAAATATAAACACGGAATAGTTGTCTAACTATTTCCCAAAAACCTAAACTATAAAGCTAAGGCACGGCCATCCGTCTAATAGAATTAGTACATGTAGGTCGTTGCACAGCTGCCTGACATCCGGAGTACTTGGTATAGCGACACACTGACTGTGAGTTCATGTCCCCCTTTTCTCTTAACTGTTTTCAGTTTTCTAAACTGCGGGGGTGAAATACATGTTACATTGATTATGAATACTTTATACATGGTATGGTTAGCGTAAGGAGGTTTGTTACTTAGATCATGTGAGTGGGTAGGCGGAAACTTGAGGCCATTAATCCTCATGGTAGGACCGAGGGACAGGAGCGGTAGATCTATCTGGGTGTAGCGAGCCCAGCCCCAGGTCCAGCATAACGGACCTCGGGGTGACTTAGTGCCCGACGCATAAATCCGCTAGGTTTGAGTCTTCCTACTTGCACTTCACACATATCGATGGCCTTGCAAACCATTGGTGATCTCTTTTTCCTTATTTGCTACATACCAGGATTTTTGATAAATACAAAGGTTTATTTACTCACATACACATGAACTCGCTCAACATTATTGTTGATTTTTCAACTTACATGTATTTCAGGGAATTAAAAGATCTGGCACGGTATGGCATGTTTTCCGCTGCATTAGTCACCGAGGTCATCCAGGGTTTGGGGAATGTGACTCTTTCCTGGACAAGTCACAGTCCTTGAATCATGTCTATGTTAAGATTGAATTTGTAATGTTTGGTGAACAAGTTTATGGTTGTTAGGGTGTTATCCCGTTAAGACAATGTTATGGTATTTTTATTTTAATGGATGATCTTGCATATTTTAATTCATATAGCTTTGTTATGATTAAGCTATGGTATTAAGAAGTCACACCAAATTAACCACGCTTCCGCAAAGCCAGGGTGTGACATTGGGTGGAGGCTTTCTCGTCTGCAGTGTTTATTATCCATCGGCTTCCTACACCCTTGCTAGACAATAAATCTCCCTTTGAGTTATTATATCACCGTACACCTAATTACTCGACTTTTCGGGCTTTTGGTTGCCAGCACGGACGACGACGACTTCCAGCCCTTCGCACTACCCGAGGGTGCTGATGAGCCTGCGGATGGCCCCCCTGCTGAGTACTTACCCCTAGTTGTGATTCCGGCTCCTGTTCTTTTAGCTGTCTATCCCGCATATGACTTACTACTCGACGCCGAGGCTGACGGCGATATTGATCTATTTGAGGACGAGCCTACTGAGGATGAGATTCCGGATGCAGCCCTTCTTCCCGCTGGCGATCTTCTGATGATCGCTGATGCCCCTGCCGAGGACTCACCCGCACATTCACCGGTCCCAGACTCCTTTGAGTCTGTGGCATCCACACCTTCTCACGAGGTGAGCGCACAGCACTTTGCACACGACTCGGATCCTGACCAGGCATCCTCTGCTGCACCTATTCCGAGCTTTGCATTTGAGCATGACGACATAGAGGATTCTGATCCCATCTTTCCTCCGGGATTCGACCCGGATCATGATATCGAGTTTATCCCGATGGACCAGCTCATGGAGGATCCCGCTGATCCAGTTGACCCTATTGATCCTGAGTTCGACTTTGATATGGCTTTTGATGACCATGAGCCTGCCTTGGCTCCTGAGCAGGCAGCTGCTCTAGATCCTATGCCCGAGCATGACCCCGTACATGCTGGCATCCCAGTTGAGCCCGTTCTAGCTGACCCGCCCATTGATGATCATCTGGAGGATGATCATGTTGTTGCTGTCGATCCTGTTGTTCCTCCACCTTTTGTTGATGATATACCTGTTGAGCACATTGCACCAGTTGATCCTATTGTTGCTCCCCCATTTGATCCCATTCCACTTGAGCCTGAGCACGCACTGTTTGCAGACCACATAGATCCACCGGATGAGCATGCACAGCACGGTTGGATACCTGCTGATGAGGACGTTCCACCTTTGCCCCCTCAGATCCCTGTTACACGACCTGTTGATTTCACTTTTCAGGTTCCTCAGTTCGTACCTCCAGCGAGGCCGGGAGAGGGCTCTTCAGCCCATCCTTTTGGGCACGTGCCGATGTCTATTCCCTTCATGCCCCAGATGTCATCTGTTCCACCCTCTACTTCACCATTTCATGTGGCACCATTTGACCCCACCAGTGAGCCTTTGCTTTGGTCGACACCACCAGCCATGCCACCTACTGATCCATACCATCTGTTTCATGTGGGACACACTATAGAGGACGTTTTGATGTCCTTCGTTCATCAGCACGAGTCACACACGCAGCGTCTCCAGGAGCTCGAGAGAGCTCAGCTGCCACCATGTTCATGCCATGGTCAGATACACTCTCCTCTTCAGCCATGTCGATCATTACCCCCAGATTTTGCTGCTCGTCTCTTTACACTAGAGCAGCAGGTTGCTTCCGTCATTCGCACTCAGCAGGCTATGGAGGAGGACTGGCTTCAGCTACGCCGCTTGCTTTACACTTACTTTCCCCCTCCTCCGCCGCCATCTAAATAGAGCTCATCAGTACTGCTTGTGTAGACGTTGGTGAGAGGACCGCGATTGCTTTTGGTTGCATAGCATTTTGGAGACTACATGATGATACTGACTTTTGACACATACTTGATGTATTTGATGTATTTGACACTGATTTGATATAGCTTTTGGACAGGGGTGATGTAGCCCCTAGTTGATTGATGATTGTATGACATAGTGATGTACTGATACACTTACGTTGTGGTCTCGATATATATGGCAATCGCAGTATTCTCATCATATTTGATTCGCTTGATTGCTTATTTACATTATTATGACGTGGGATGTTGTGTATATTTTATGACATGGGATGTTGTGTGTATAATATTTGTGACATGGGATGTTGTGTGATTAGTATTTGTGAAGTATTGATAACATGAGATGTTATGTGCTATTACTATTACTATATACGTACGCGTTACTATGGCCTGACCGACGTAAACACATCTTTAGAAGATGCCGCCAAGACGTCAACCACAGCAAATGCCCACTACTCAGGCCGAACTACAGCAAGTCATTGCTGCTGCTATTGCTCAATGTGCTGCCTCTCAAGGAGGGATGAGTGGAAGCAACTCTGGCAACACTGGCAACAACAACAATCCACCTAAGTCATTAAGACATACCATGACCTAAATGGATTCCTTAGCAGAAATGCTAATGCCAATCATATGTTATAATGTATGTGCAGGGTGCACCTATAAGCAGTTCTTAGACTGCAAGCCCGTAAACTTTGATGGCACAGGAGGTGCAGTCGCTTTTGTCCGCTGGGCTGAGAAAACTGAGTCCGTACTTCGCATGAGCAAATGCGCGCTGGATCAACAAGTCACTTACATCTCAGGGCTATTTTTGGATGGAGCCCTATCATGGTGGAATCTACAAGTCCAGACACTTGGCCAAGCTGCTGCTTACGCACTGACTTGGACCGAACTGAAAGAACTCATGCGCAAGAAGTACTGTTCTCGCGCTGAAATTCAGAGATTGGAGACCGAGTTCTGGCATCTAAAAATGGAAGGTCCTAAGATAGCTGAGTATGTTCAAAGGTTCCACGACTTGTCGCATGTGGTACCCTACATGGTCACACCTGAGTTCAAGAGAATTGAACGCTTCATTTGGGGATTAGCTCCTCAAATCATCAGCATGGTGACCTCCTCCAAACCTGCAACTATCACTGAAGCCATTGATTTGAGCGTGGCTCTCACCGAGGAGGCAATTCGTTTGAACAAGTTTGATGAAGCAGAGCCTAAGAAGAAGGAGACTCATGTGGAGTCGTCAGGTGGTAACAAACGAAAGTTTTCGAACTTCAAGCAGGGCACCGGAGTGGTGGTTAAGAAAGGAGAGCAGAACGCGCCAGCTCAGGATACAGCTGGTGGTAGGAAGAAAGGAAAGGGATATATGGGTGCACAACCCAAGTGCAACTCATGCCAACGACATCACTCTGGTCGTTGCAGGCTAAGATTTTGTGAATCATGTGGGAAGTCTGGTCATACGAAGGATTTTTGTTGGGCTAGTGCTGGCCGGGGAGGCCAAGGAGGATCTGGGAATAGGAATAATCGTGGTGGTAATGGGAACCGCCCCCAAGGAAACCATGGAGGTGATGGAAATCGGGTCAATCATGCAAACCAAGCGGGCGCCATGAATCGAAATCAGGGAAACAACCAAGCGGAAAACAATGGTGGGAACGGGCAGAGGCCCGGATGTTTCAACTGCGGCGACATTGGGCATTTCAAGAGGAATTGCCCGGAATTGAACCAAGCCCGCGGAAGGGTTTTCAACATAGAAGCAAGGGAAGCGCGCCAGGATCCCAATGTTGTCACTGGTACGTTCCTTGTAAACCAACGCTATGCATCCGTTTTATTTGATACTGGCGCCGATTATAGCTTCGTGCCGTTAGAATTTAAGAATATGCTTGGTTTAGCCGCTAGTAAGTTAGATATTCCATACTCGATCGAATTAGCAAATGGGAAGTTAGTAGAAGCTAATGAAGTGATTCGAGGGTGCGTAATCGAATTGGGAGAGCGTGAGTTCGCTCTAGATCTACTACCAGTCCAGTTGGGAAGCTTCGACGTGGTAGTAGGGATGGATTGGTTATCGAGTAACAAGGCCGAGATAGTTTGTCATGAGAAGGTCGTTCGTATCCCGACCGATGATGGTGAGACCATTATTGTTCACGGAGAGAAGCGTGAGACGCCGTTGAGGATTATTAGCTGCCTGAAGGCAAGAAAGTGTTTGCAGAAGGGATGTGCTGCCTTTCTGGCACACATTGTAGATAAGAAGGCTGCTGAGCCAAAGATCGAAGACATCCCTGTCGTGAGGGAATATCCAGAAGTCTTTCCAGAAGACTTGCCTGGATTGCCGCCTCAAAGACAAGTGGAGTTTCGCATTGACTTAGTTCCAGGCGCCGCGCCTGTGGCTAAGGCACCCTACAGACTTGCCCCGTCTGAGATGCAGGAACTGTCGACACAACTTCAAGAGTTGTTAGACAAGGGATTTATCCGACCGAGCTTCTCGCCTTGGGGAGCTCCAGTTTTGTTTGTCAAGAAGAAGGACGGTAGTTTCCGTATGTGTATTGACTACAGAGAGTTGAACAAGCTGACGATCAAGAACAGGTATCCCCTGCCAAGAATCGATGATCTGTTTGACCAACTACAAGGTTCAAGCTTTTATTCAAAGGTCGATCTTCGATCTGGATACCATCAGTTAAGGATACAGGAAGAGAGTATCCCAAAGACAGCCTTCAGAACTCGATATGGACACTACGAGTTTCTCGTTATGCCGTTTGGTTTGACAAACGCATCTGCAGTGTTCATGGATTTGATGAATCGAGTTTGTAAGCCGTACTTGGATAAGTTCGTGATTGTGTTCATCGATGATATTTTGATTTATTCAAAGACGAAGGCTGAGCACGAGCAGCATTTAAGAGCCATTCTGGAGCTGCTAAAGAAGGAACAGTTGTACGCCAAGTTCTCTAAGTGCGAGTTTTGGTTAAGAGAAGTGCAATTCCTTGGGCACGTGGTGAATGGAGATGGAATCCACGTGGATCCCACCAAGATCGAGGCGATCAAAGATTGGGAAACGCCAAAGACGCCAACCGAGATCCGGCAATTCCTGGGTTTGGCTGGCTATTATCGAAGGTTCATTGAGAACTTTTCAAAGATCGCCCAACCATTAACGCTCCTCACGCAGAAGGACAAGAAGTTTGATTGGGGAATCAAACAGGAGGAAGCATTTCAGATATTGAAGGATAAGCTTTGCAACGCGCCAATCTTAGCTCTACCGGAAGGTACAGATGATTTTGTGGTATACTGCGACGCATCGCGTCAAGGTTTGGGTTGTGTGTTGATGCAACGCCAAAAGGTTATTGCCTACGCGTCACGCCAGCTGAAGGTACATGAAAAGAACTATACCACACATGATTTGGAGTTAGGCGCAGTAGTTTTCGCTTTGAAGATCTGGAGACACTACCTTTATGGTACGAAGTGCACAATCTTCACAGATCACAAGAGCCTCCAACACATATTCAACCAGAAGGAGTTGAACATGAGGAAAAGACGATGGGTAGAACTGTTGAATGACTACGACTGCGAGATTAAGTATCATCCAGGGAAGGCGAATGTGGTCGCCGATGCCCTAAGTCGAAAAGAGAGGATCAAGCCCATAAGGGTTAGGGCTTTGGAGATGATCATTCAGACCGATCTTTCCTCACGCATTCGTGCAGCGCAGAAAGAAGCTCTCAAGGAAAGAAACCTTGAAGAAGAGTATCTCCGTGGGATGGAGAAGTTATTGGTACCAAACAGGGAAGGAACGTTGTGTTTTGAGAAAAGGATTTGGGTTCCTCTGTTTGGTGGTTTAAGGAAGGTTATTTTCGATGAAGCTCACAAGTCGCGGTACTCTATCCATCCTGGAGCAGATAAGATGTACCAGGATCTTAAAGATTATTATTGGTGGCCTAGGATGAAAGGCGATGTTGTTGTTTATGTGAGCAAATGTTTAACATGCGCCAAGGTTAAGGCGGAATACCAGAAGCCTTCGGGACTTCTGCAGCAACCAGAGATTCCCAGGTGGAAGTGGGAACAAATCTCTATGGATTTTATTACGAAGTTGCCAAGGCCAAGAGGCCATGACACTATTTGGGTAATAGTGGATCGCTTAACGAAGTCAGCACACTCCCTACCTATCCGAGAGAAGGATAATACGAGCAAACTGGCCGAAATTTACATGAGAGAGATTGTTACACGCCATGGAGTACCTCTCTCGATTATCTCTTATAGAGACGGAAGGTTCGTGTCAAGGATATGGCAATCCTTCCAGGAAGCTTTTGGCTCAAAGTTGAATCTGAGCACTGCTTTTCACCCGCAGACCGACGGTCAAAGCGAGCGGACGATTCAGACGTTAGAAGACATGCTGAGAGCATGTGTGATGGATTTGGGCGGTAGCTGGGATAAACATTTGCCTCTGGTTGAGTTTTCATACAACAACAGCTACCACACCAGTATTGGTGTCGCGCCATTCGAGGCTTTATATGGGCGCAAGTGCAGATCCCCGCTCTGTTGGTCTGACGCTGGTGATAGACAGTTGGTTGGTCCTGAAGTAGTCCAGGAAACCACCGACAAGATCGCACAGATCCGAGATCGCATCAGCGCGGCTCGTGACCGGCAGAAAGCCTACGCAGATCGAAGCAGGAAACCTCTAGAGTTCGAGGTTGGTGATATGGTTTTGTTGAAGGTATCACCCTGGAAGGGTGTGGCACGCTTTGGGAAACGTGGAAAGTTGAATCCGAGGTATATTGGACCGTTCAAGATCTTGGAGAGAATCGGATTAGTAGCATACAAGTTGGACTTACCTGCTGAACTGAATGGTGTTCACGATACATTCCATGTATCCAATCTGAAGAGAAGTCCAACACAAGATACCGTTGTCATTCCTACCGACGAAATTCATGTTGACGACACGCTCCATTTCGTTGAAGAACCTGTTGAGGTCACGGACTGGAAAGTTAACAAGACCCGCCGGAGTAGTGTCAAGCTCGTCAAAGTTCGTTGGAATGCTAGACATGGTCCTGAATTCACCTGGGAGCGTGAGGACCAAATGAAAGAGAAATACCCCCACTTATTTCCTGAGAACCCTGCTTCTACAAGCAGAGCTTAAAATTTCGGGACGAAATTTTTCTAACGGGGGGAGAATGTGACAACCCTCACTAAACCAGGTATCCGTACGATTTAATTAATAAATAATTGCTGCTTAATTACTGTGCTTAACTGAAATTGCCAATGAACTGCTACTTGATTTCTAGTACTTGTATATTCCTGCATCATACTTTGATTCCGTCACTACATTATTTACAAGTTGAACCTTAGTGACAAACATGATGCACTAAAGCACAGTAGCATTAGAACGGATAACCTATTGAACATGCTGATAAAGCCAGCATCAGGCAGACACTGCCTCTAAAGGCCTGTATGAGCCAGAAATATTTTACTACACCCATAGTGAGTGTAGGGATACAAGGGTTGTAAAATTGCGTCTCTAGGAATAAGATATAATGACTGGATGTGCCTAAAACGTACTCTAAGCACGAAACACAGCACTTTTATTAACATACTAGCTTCTGGCTAACTGATAAAGTGCCAAAACATGGGGAAGTATTCCTGACACTTTTGGAAATAAATTGTGTCACTAAAAATATTATTAACGACGCTTAAAAGTTTACTTAAGCACTTTAACGAATTTCTATCCAACCGAACAATCGGAGTATACCCGGAACATAAAAATATTGCCAAAAATATTATTGGTCTTTTTCTGAGCCAGTTAGGGTCCCTGATTACCCTAACACCCGCGTTAAAACGCAACATGTAACTAACTAAGTTAACCCCTAATCTAACTTAGTTAATCTAACTAAACTCTAACTAAACACTTGAAATCGAACTAGATACCCCCCCCCCATTAGAAATCGGCCAACTAGGGGGAACCACAAGAGTACAATTTTGATTATTTAATTGATTTGTGCTTAATATCAAGAAGACATAGTGACCATTGGATTAAGAACAAGGAATTGTCTATAAATACAAACACTAAACACATGAGATTTCTCACACCACATTCCACCCAACACAACTCTCTCCTCTCCTCTACATAGCTCTCGGCCGAACCCTCTTGGGTCACCACCACCATTGTCGAGTTTTGATCAATCCATTCCAACATCACACAAGTATTCAAGGTCACGTATTAGGAGTCTTGGAGCAAACGGAAGCGGAAGGACCTCGTTATCTTGCTTTTATCCACCACATTTTCGCCTAGATTCTTCCCTAGCCCCGAGCTAGAGGTATAACACTTAAAACTCATACTCGGATCATTCTAAAGTGGTTAATAAGATTTGTAACGGTTAAAACTCGGAGACTTGCATTTTGAATCTTTAAAGGCTACTAAAACATGAATATAGTTGGTTAAAAGCTTAATACTTGTGTAAAGGTTGTAGTATTTGAAAGTGGTGATTATTGAGGCCCGATCTACGTAGTGGTAGCTCGGATCATCGTTTAACCCGACTTTGTTAAGATCATGGATCTTGACATAAGCTTGTTTCTATCGGTACAAGGGTTAAAAGGTGAAACTCTACCACACGAGAAACATGAACTTGTGTAAAAGTATTTTTACTTGTAAAATAGTGTTTAAAACTAGCGGATCTATGTATCTGCAAGTGGTATTTTCGTAGAACCAAGTGTCGAGAAAATCATGTTTTATAAAAGTCGGATGACACACTAACAAATATGATTTTACAAACCACAAGTGTATAAACACTTGTGAAATGAAAGATCCGGCAAAATAACAATTTTTGTAAAAGATGACGGGAAGATGTAAAAATAGATTTATCCTAAAAACGAGGTTTTTACGATATTAAGTTATTTTACACATAGATCCACAAAATATAACAACACTATAGTTTTCGGAAAAACCACAAGTTCATGTGATTATGCGATTTACATACTTGTCGTCTGGTTTGATGTGTCGGAAATTGATTGATTGATTTAAAGAAGTTGTTGGAGTGATTTTGTAAAAGAAAATGATACGCTTGAAAGCGTGGCCACCTCCGGTTACAGGGGAAACTCTGGCGAAATTTTTCTAAAAACCTAACACTTAGAATTATTTACAACTGTTAGAATTATTTTTGATATGTTTTCAAAATATATTTCGCCACGACTTTATTTACAAATATTCGGAGGTGGGATTTTCACAAAACTAAACGTGATAAGTATATATTTTGTAAATATATTTTTCACCACACTGTTTATGATTATTTTGTGAAAATACATAAGTATTATTTTTAGAGTAAAAATAATATTTCGAACGATAACAGCTCCAAAATAATACAAACGCTTACACGACAAACATGTAAGTTACACCGGTAATTATTATTACCACTTAATCGTTAAAACGTAACTTACGCATTACGGAAATATTCATGAACGCGTATCTTGTCGACGCATTATTTTGGAAATATTATGTGAAGTGAAAATATAATATTTTTGAGAAAAATATTTATATTTTGGAAGTAGAAGTAAAAATATATTAAGTGGGACTTAATGATATAATAAAAATACACATGTATTAAATCCCCCATCCTTGGGAAGGAGATTAACTACCAAGTACATGCAAAATATAAACACGGAATAGTTGTCTAACTATTTCCCAAAAACCTAAACTATAAAGCTAAGGCACGGCCATCCGTCTAATAGAATTAGTACATGTAGGTCGTTGCACAGCTGCCTGACATCCGGAGTACTTGGTATAGCGACGCACTGACTGTGAGTTCATGTCCCCCTTTTCTCTTAACTGTTTTCAGTTTTCTAAACTGCGGGGGTGAAATACATGTTACATTGATTATGAATACTTTATACATGGTATGGTTAGCGTAAGGAGGTTTGTTACTTAGATCATGTGAGTGGGTAGGCGGAAACTTGAGGCCATTAATCCTCATGGTAGGACCGAGGGACAGGAGCGGTAGATCTATCTGGGTGTAGCGAGCCCAGCCCCAGGTCCAGCATAACGGACCTCGGGGTGACTTAGTGCCCGACGCATAAATCCGCTAGGTTTGAGTCTTCCTACTTGCACTTCACACATATCAATGGCCTTGCAAACCATTGGTGATCTCTTTTTCCTTATTTGCTACATACCAGGATTTTTGATAAATACAAAGGTTTATTTACTCACATACACATGAACTCGCTCAACATTATTGTTGATTTTTCAACTTACATGTATTTCAGGGAATTAAAAGATCTGGCACGGTATGGCATGTTTTCCGCTGCATTAGTCACCGAGGTCATCCAGGGTTTGGGGAATGTGACTCTTTCCTGGATAAGTCACAGTCCTTGAATCATGTCTATGTTAAGATTGAATTTGTAATGTTTGGTGAACAAGTTTATGGTTGTTAGGGTGTTATCCCGTTAAGACAATGTTATGGTATTTTTATTTTAATGGATGATCTTGCATATTTTAATTCATATAGCTTTGTTATGATTAAGCTGTGGTATTAAGAAGTCACACCAAATTAACCACGCTTCCGCAAAGCCAGGGTGTGACATTGGGTGGAGACTTTCTCGTCTGCAGTGTTTATTATCCATCGGCTTCCTACACCCTTGCTAGACAATAAATCTCCCTTTGAGTTATTATATCACCGTACACCTAATTACTCGACTTTTCGGGCTTTTGGTTGCCAGGTCTACCCTTGTGTTTTCATTGGTTATAGTACTAAATACAAAGGCTATCTTTGCCTTGAGCCGTCTAGTTCACGGGTTTACATCACTCGACATGCTCGGTTTAATGAAAACCACTATCCGTTCTCATCGACCACCTCACCACAACCTACTCATCACCTACCTTTAACCACCTTTCTTGATGTCCCCTCTGATATACAGACCACCCCTTTGCCCTCACACACATCCTCTCCACCTTCCTCACCCTCGCAGCCGACTACCTTTCCTGTTCCCCTTGATACCGTCATTGCTCCACCAATTTTGTCTCCAGATCTGGTTTTGTCCCCATCTGAACCCGTTTCCCCTCCGACCTCACCCTCGTCCTCTGAGGATTCATTATCCTCTCCTCCTAGTACTCCCGGTTCGGGTTCGGCTACCTCTACTGGGTCCTCGGTACCCACTCCACCACCAACCCCACTGATACCCCAACATCCGATGGTGACTCGGTCTCGTGCCGGGATCTTTAAACCTAAAAACAGAACCGACGTAGCTTCTCTTGAGGCTCTTCCTTTACATTACTCCCTGTTTGCATCTTCGGACCCTAAGACGTTTTGCCAAGCATCTTTGGAACCACATTGGGTCAGTGCTATGGAAGAGGAATTTCGGGCCTTGCTCAAGAATCGAACTTGGTCGTTGGTTCCTCGACCGGAAATGTAGTTGGATCTAAATGGTTGTATAGAACTAAGTATCGGTCTGATGGTTCTATCGAACGTTACAAGGCTCGGTTGGTTGCTCAGGGGTTTTCACAGGTTGAGGGTCTCGATTATTCTTACACGTTTAGTCCAGTGGTTAAGGCCACCACGGTTCGTACCGTCTTAGCCTTGGCTGTCATTAATGGTTGGGATCTACATCAAATGGATGTTAATAATGCTTTTTTACATGGTACGTTATCCGAATGTGTGTTCATGGAACAACCTAAAGGATTTGTGGATCCTTGCTTTCCTGATCATGTATGTCGTTTGCACAAGGCCATCTATGGCCTTAAGCAAGCACCTCGTGCTTGGTTTCAGGGTCTTAGCACCTTTCTTCTTACCACCGGCTTCACCTGTAGTCGTGTTGATCCCTCCCTGTTTATTTTCCATCAGGGATCCTGTGTCCTATTTCTTTTTGTCTATGTCGATGATCTCATCCTGACCGGTAATCAACCAGATCGAATATCTTCATTTATTCGGACTCTTAATGTTGAATTTGCAGTCAAGGATTTCGGAAAACTCAGTTACTTCCTGGGGCTTGAGGTTACCTACACTGATTCCGGATTATTTCTGAATCAATCAAAATACACTTTGGATATTTTAACGCGTGCTAAGATGCTTGACGCCAAACCGGCGCCAACACCCTTAAGCACACATGTTTCATTTGTGTCTACACGTACCCCATTTGAGGATGTGACATTCTATCGATCTCTGGTTGGGGCGCTTTAGTATTTAACCATCACTCGACCAGATATCGCTTATGCTGTCAATCAGGTCAGTCAGTTCTTAAAGGCTCCAACAACTGAACATTTTCGAGAGGTCAAGAGGATTCTTCGCTACTTGAAAGGCACGATTGCTTATGGGCTTCATTATTCTAGACCTTTGCGCACTGCTCTCGTTGGGTTTTCGGATGCTGATTGGGCCCGTTTCTTGGAAACTCGGAGATCCACTTATGGTTACTCAATTTTCTTGGGTGGAAATTTGATCTCGTGGAGTGCAAAGAAACAACAAACTGTGGCAAGATCAAGTTGTGAGTCAGAATACCATGCAATGGCTAATACTGCAGCTGAAATTGTTTGGATCACACATCTATTACGGGAATTACATGCGTTACCACCTGATCGTCCAACTCTTCTTTGTGACAATCAGAGTGCTCTCTTTATGACACACAATCCGGTCTCTAGTAAGCGATTAAACACATTGACCTGGACTACCATTTTCTTCGTGAGCTTGTTTCCTCTGGTAAACTATCCACCATGTTTGTTCCTACCACGCTCCAAGTGGCTGACATCTTTACCAAGAGTCTTCCAACACCTCAGTATCTTGACTTCCGGCATCAGCTTCGCATTGGGCCGCCACCTGTTCGCTTGAGGGGGGATATTAAGTCATCTTAATTATAGTATTTATTATTGTATCTAATAGTTACTTTTTATTGTTGTTTAGTCCCTCTTATTGGTGTATATTTAGGTGTTGTATTTGTTCAGTAAAATTATTCATTCAAATCCTGACGACGGGGGTAGCCCAAGGACAAATAAAACTATTAATATGCAAAGAGCTTAAAAGGTTGAAAGGTTCATCAGATGAAAAGCTGTATAATGAGGGAATCGAGGAACAGTAACTAGTCATGTCCACCAACTCGTCCCACCAACTCACGCTCACCAACTCACAAAGTCAGAGCAGGTCTGCACAGGCACACCCTATTAACCAGGGGTCCAAAGCCTTCAACCCCAAAAGGGGAAACCCTCCATAAGCAAACAGGTCTCACTAGTATAGTCCATGCCATTTCGAGAAGTGTCTTCCACTATAAGAAGACAGCTCAATAACACTTCAAAGACATTCCGAAAAGCACAGAGATTCCTTAATCTCTTGTCATTTGAGGAGTTCTTGTCACTTCCAAATAACTCTCCATCATATTCATCTCATTCATTCTATTTGCTTTCTTTTCTGGATCCGAGTCAACCTTGGAGAAAGAACTTCAAAGCAAATAACTCAAACATACTAGTGAACCTCCTTCCACGTTTTGCAAACGTGGAGGGACCCCGCGACCTGCGTTAGGCAAAATCAAACCTTTCAGCCCTTTTGCCTGACCAGTCCAGCTACCATCCTTGGTCCCGTATTTGTTGCATCAACAAGTTGGCGCCCACCGTGGGGCTACGCCGCTGTTTCTCCTCAAAAGAGACCTGGTACGTGTAGCTCCTTCCATTCCAAACCACTATGTCAGAAAGTGGATCTCCGGGAGAGGTAAACCAGATCCCTAACACCTCTACCCCAGGAAGTGGTCAAGCTCACACAACAATAACAACGCCTTTTTCAACTCCGGGGAGTACACCCGAGTTCCTCACCTTTAACACACCAACCCCATCCAGATCTGGAGCTCCGTCTCCCAACGTTGGTGTGTCTGACACTCCGACACGCGTTGAACTTACCCCCGAGGGGGTCGCTCATAACTTCCTTGAGCTGAGATCACTTCTTAACCAACATGTGAACAGAGAAAGGGAAAAGGGGGTAAGGATTCGTCTAGATTACGACGAACCTGAGCCAACGTTATCTCCTGGACCACCTCTACCACCCTTCGTTACAAGAAGTGAAGCCGGTCCTAGCAACCCTTCAAACCTTCACCCTTATCTGTCCACTGTGACAAACCCCACTGTTCATCCTATTCTCTCTTCCCAACCAACTGTTAGTGGTACTCCTCTGGGACACGAGTTAACACTCGACCAACTCCTACAATCCCCGGTGACCAGTTGTCCCACTTCTCTAACTACCACGTGGGAGCAAGCCCTATCCGTGCTCCCTTTAGCACGAAGTGCTGTGGCCAGCACCCCCCTTGGGGTAAGTTGCTCAGTTGGGCCGGGAAGCCTTCAAGGTTTCAATTTCATACCCAACATGATGTCTCAGATGATGGCCAACTTCCCCTGGCAACACTTCATCAATCAGGTGCTTGCCACCCAGGGAAACCCTGGCAACAACAACAACGTAGGTACAAGGCATGAAGAAGACCTGGCTAAACCTTACAAGCCAAGTAACCTTTCATGCTTTTCTAGACAGATAGCTGATTATGATTTTCAGTCTAAAATCAAGATGCCAGCTCACATCAGAACGTATGATGGGACTGAAGATCCCGAAGATCATCTTCAGATCTTCACTGGAGCTGCTCGAATAGAAAAATGGACGAACGCTGAATGCTGCCTGATGTTCATGCAGACTCTTTTTGGGTCCGCTAGAATCTGGTTCAACGACCTACCAGCTCAAAGTATTCGAAGCTTCGACGATCTCAGCAGAGGCTTCCTGGCAAACTTCTCCCAACAAAGAAGATACGTTAAAGACGCGACAGTGATCTTCCAGATAAAACAACGAGATGATGAAAGCCTACGAGCATTCATTGAACGGTACAAGAAAGAAGGGCTAACCTACGTGGGGGCTGATGAGAAAATGAGGGTTGCCGGTTTTATGAACGCCATAACCTCTAAGTATCTCACACGAGATTTCAACAAATCTCTACCCAAAACCTTGGAAGAAGCCCTTGAAAGAGCCGAGGCTCACATCCGAGGAGAGGAAGCTGTTGATATCAAAGAACAAAGAAAAAGGGGTTCTGGTTGGCGAAGCAGCAGCCCAGCCAGAAAGAGAGGAAACTTCAACTCTTACGACAGACGCTCAAAGGGTTCAGACCCTCGAAGGGTTGAAGGGCGAAACCCTCCAAGCAGAGATAAGAGTATGAGTTTCACTCCTCTCACCAAAACCCCTCAAGAAATCCTGGCAACGGAAGAGGTCAAGCAAAACTTCAGACCTCCCAGACCTCTTCCCAAAAGTCGGAAAAACGAGAACTCCACTCAGTTCTGTGAATTCCATGAAGAAAAGGGACATCACACCAACGATTGCTTCCAGCTGAAAAAGAGAATTGAAGAAGCTGTCAAGTCAGGGGAACTTGCCCATTTGGTCAAGGGAGTTCGAGACAAGATGGCTGAAAACAAAGGGAAGGAAGTAAACATGGTATGCTCTGACGAAAAGATCCCTTACAAGAAGCGACGGTTGGAGGATTGGGAGCTTCAGTGTGTCTGCTTCCCCCCAACAAGGAAGGACCCGCTCCCTGGTCCCCTTGTGGTTGAAGCCATCGTGGGAACCTTACAAACATGCAAAGCATACATAGACACGGGAGCAGCCACTGAAATCATGTTCGAGAAGTTTTTCAATCAACTAAGCAACGAGGAGCGTTCAAGGCTTCAACCCTCCGGGACCTCCATAAAGGGTATCGCTGACATAACCCTGAAGCCTTTGGGGCAAATAACCCTTGATGTCTGTCTTAAGGAGGGATCAAAGGAAAGAACCCGATCATTGACCTTCGTGGTTATCAACATCCCTTCCAACTACGACGTAATCATAGGGAGGCCCGGACAATGTGCATTTTACATGGCTGTATCTGTTGGCCATGGCACTGTCAAGTTTCCAACCGAGAGAGGGATTGCAACCCTTCAACCCTCTCAGGAAGCTTACCTGATCGAAGGAGAAAGTTCCAATGACGAGAAAGACAAGCAGGGGTTAGTCATCAACCCTAAGTACCCCGAACAGCGGATAAGGGTCAACCCCAACCTCTCTCAAGATACTCTTTCATACCTTGAAAAGCTGCTAAAACATCACAGCGATGTATTCGCCTGGTCTCCCGAAGACATGACCGGGATCCCTCGAAGCATTGCTGAACATGAGCTAAGAATACCACCGAATGTCAAGCCAGTGGTTCAAAAGAAAAGAAGTTTGGCACCTGAAAGAAGCCTGGCAGCTTGCCAAGAGGTTGAAAAGCTTGTATCAGCTGGCATTCTCCGAGAGGTTAAGTATCAATCATGGATTGCCAATCCTGTCATGGTCCGGAAACCCGACAACTCTTGGAGAATGTGTATAGATTTCAAGGATCTTAACAAAGCTTGTCCTAAAGATTGCTACCCGCTCCCAGAAATTGACCTTAAGGTTGATTCCCTCACGGGATACCCGTTCAAATGCTTCCTTGATGCATACAAAGGCTATCACCAGATCCTCATGAAAGAAGAGGATGAAGAAAAAACGGCTTTCCACACAGACAAGGGCATTTTCTGTTACCAAAAGATGCCTTTTGGCCTCAAGAACGCAGGAGCCACTTACCAACGACTCGTCGATAAAGCCTTCGAAAGCCAAATTGGAAGAAACATGGAAGCGTATGTCGATGACCTGGTGATCAAAAGCAAAACGGAATACCAGATGCTTGATGACATCCAAGAAACCTTCAAGAATCTTAGAAAGATCAACATGAAGCTTAACCCGGAAAAATGTTCGTTCGGATTTGATGAAGGAAAATTCCTGGGTCATATTGTTGGAAAACAAAGCATCAAGGCCAACCCCAACAAAGTAAAAGCTGTTCTCGAAGCTAAACCACCAAGAACCAAGAAGGAGGTTGAAAGCTTGAATGGGAAGCTTGCAGCCTTGAAGCGTTTTACCTCAAAACTGGCCGAAAGGTCTCTACCATTCTACAAAACGCTCAAGAATTGTTCAGATAAGAAAGATTTCAGATGGACCGAGGAGGCTGAGGAAGCTTTCAATCAAATGAAGCAGCACCTTGCTTCACTGCCAGATATTGCAGCACCAGAAACCGGGGAGCTCATATCGGTGTACCTCTCAGTCGCCGACGAAGCCATCAGTGCAGTCCTCACCATTGAAAGGGACAAGGCTCAGGTACCCGTCTATTTTTTCAGCAAAACTTTAAAACTAGCTGAAACCAAATATCCTCCCCTTGAAAAACTAGCCCTAGCCTTGGTCCAAACAGCCAGAAGGCTTAGAAGATACTTTCAAGCACATCCTATACAAGTGGTCACTGACCAACCTGTCAAGAACGTGCTTGAAAAGCCTGAAAACTCAGGTAGATTGGCAAAATGGGCAGTGGAACTAGGTGAACATAACATCACCTACGTCCCACGAAAAGCAATCAAAGCTCAGGTTTTGGCTGACTTCCTAGTAGAAGTCCCAAGCCAAAAGACTGAAGAAGTAAACACCACAACCACTGAACCCTCCAACCCTGAAGCCTGGAAACTGTTCACCGACGGGGCTTCAAGCGTTGAAGGGTCAGGAGCTGGTGTAATCCTAATCAACCCTGAGGGGCTAGAATCCACATATGCTCTTCGTTTCAACTTTCAGACCACCAATAACGAGGCTGAATACGAAGCACTGATCGCTGGCCTCCGGCTAGCCAAAGAAATGAAAGTCAAAAAGCTTGAAGTGTTCACTGATTCGCTACTAGTATCAAGCCAAGTCAATGACAGCTATGTCGCCAAGGAGCCCAACATGAGAAGGTACAAAGAAAAATCGAAGGAATTAATGAACACCTTCCAGGCATGCAACATCAAACAGATTCCAAGATCCCAAAACAAAAAGGCTGACGCCTTAAGCAAGTTAGCGTCCCTCACATTCGCCCACCTCACAAAAAAGGTGTTGGTTGAAGTGTTGAAGGCTCGTTCAATTGACGAATTGGAAGTACAAGATGTGGTCACCGAGGAAGATCCAAATTGGATGACTCCCATAAAGAAATTCCTTCAAAACAACGAACTACCGAGTGATCAAATAAAAGCTGAAAGGGTAAAGATCAAAGCAAGACAATATGTGTTGCAAGGAGAAATCCTCTATAAAAAAGGATACCTTGCACCATTGCTAAGGTGTGTGGGCCCTGAACAAAGCAAGTATTTGGTTAAAGAAGTGCATGAAGGAATATGTGGAGCTCATTTCGGAGCTAGGTCGGTGGTTGCAAAACTCATGAACTTGGGATATTTCTGGCCTTCAATGCATCGGGATACCGTCGAGCAATTGAAGAAATGCGATGCCTGCCAAATCCACTCCCCAATACCAAAAAGTCCAAAACATGACTTGGTCCCCATAACTTCAGCGTGGCCATTCCATAAATGGGGAATGGACATTGTTGGACCATTCCCTCCAAGCAAAGGGGGAGTAAAATTCCTTTTGGTAGCAATTGATTACTTCAGCAAATGGCCAGAGGTCAAACCCCTTGCCAAGATCACAGGAAAACAAATCATAGACTTTGTATGGGAGAATATCATATGCCACTATGGGCTGCCAGGGGTAATCGTCACCGATAATGGGAAACAATTCGCTGAGAAACCCTTCAGCCTTTGGTGCAAGGAGTACAGGATCAACCAAATCTTCAGCTCAGTGGCTTACCCGCAGTCAAACGGTCAGGTTGAAAGGACCAACAGAAGCATAGTGGAAGGCATCAAAACAAGATTGGGGAGATACGAAAGTAATTGGCTGGAAGAATTGCCTAGCGTTTTATGGGCAATCAGAACAACAGAAAAAGCAAGTCACAGAAAAACACCTTATAGCTTGGTATTCGGATCCGAAGCCGTAATCCCCGCTGAAATAGGAGTTGTAACCCAACGAATTGTCAACATGGATCCCGAGGTAAACACACAAGAGACCATGTTGAACTTACAACTCTTAGAAGAGGCCCGGGATCAAGCAGCAATACAAGAAGCCAAATACAAGCAAAGGATGGAAAGCTATTACAACAAGAAGGTCAAGAACGAACGATTCAAGCCAGGGGATCTTGTCCTCAGAAACAACGAAGCAAGCAAAAAAGAAAATCAGGGAAAACTAGGACCAAAATGGGAAGGTCCATACACCATCCTCGAAGCACACAAAGGAGGATCCTACAAGCTGGGAGATCTAGAAGGCAAAAGGCTCCCAAGGCACTGGAACGGAAAAACTTTAAGAAAATTCTATGTTTAGAAAGTTTGGTTTGTAGCAAAACAAAAACCTTTTGTAAAAGCAAATGTTGCTTGAATGAATGAAGTTACTTTATCAAACTTGTCTTTCTATCCTAATATCAGGTTGAGAACCTAGCAAAAAACTCCATGGCAAGGGCCATGTAAGGGGATGAGCTCCCAGGCCATATCGCTCAATAGGTTCAAGGGTTGAATGGACCTATATAAGGGGTGAGTTCCTAAATCAATACAACTCCATGAGACTTATCAAAGAAAAACAATAGTGTCTCATAGACAGGTTTGAACAGCCTACACCAATCGTTCCTTAAGTCTAAAAAATGTACTCAATAAACAGACTTACGAAATCAAACAAATTACAACAAAATAAAGAAAAGGATAGATACTACGTCTTGATGATAAACACTAAGGCAAAGTGACTGCAGCACTGAACCCTTTAAAGTGTAAAAAACATAAAGACAAAGTAAACAAAGACAAGGCAAGAGAATAAAAACAAACAAGCCTATCAACCAAACATACAAACCAATTCAGAAGCTACCCAAAGATCAACCAACAGGTACCGAGCTTGAAAGGTTAAAGGCTTCAACCCATCAGCAACTGTACAAAAAGCTTGAAGGGTTGAAACCCCACAAAACAAAACCAAGCAAATGGAACCAACAAAAACATCAACGACAACCATCATGTCATAAGTTAGAAAGGCCATAAAAGACCTTCATAAGACAGTTAAAGCAAGCCCTAGTGACTTGCAAATAAAACTAATGTTCAACGGCCATATAGGCCCAACCAACCAACCATAGGAACCTTAAGGGTCCCCAAAACCTAAACATTGTTTAAAACATTACAAAACATAAAATGTTTGCTAAGAAAGCTACGAATAAATGTCAGTTATCAGAGGGCTTAGAACTTTCACCCTTAGACTTTTTGGCTTTCTTGGTCTTCTTCACCTTGGGACCTTCTTCACCACCAACAGCAGAGGTTTCCAAACCGGCATCCTTCGAGGTTTCAGGCAGGCTCGAAAGGGTATCATCACTATCCCCAGAGTAGGACCTCTTCTTTGACAAGGAACCCAAAACCTCAGCACAAACCTTCTCATTTAACCCCTCAGGCTTCAACCCCTGTAAAACAGACAAAGGCTTACCAAAACAAGAGGATACCTCATGAATGAAGGGGTAGGTCAGCCTCTCCATCTGCTCAACAGAAGCCTTGAAGACATCAGAAGCCTCAGGGCGAAACATGGGTGACTTCTCCAAAGGTTGCCCAGATTCATGAAGTTTATAGCCAGCAGTAAGGCCTTGATGCTTCCCCAGGTTCAGCAGCTTTGTGTAAACATCACCAAGGGCAGAGTTAAATTCCTTAGAGTGCAAAAGATAAGTCACAACCTGCTGAAACCCATGCTCGATCAACCACTGATTATCCGCAGTCACCTGACCAACGGAAGCCTTCAACCCCTCCTTTTCTTCACGAAAAGCCTGCTGCTGGACAGATAAGGCCTCTCGATCAGCCTTCAATTTCAACAAATTTGCTTCAAAACTTTTCCTCAGGTCACCCATCTCAATGGCATGCATCCTCTTCAGATCATCAACCTCCTTCTTCCACGCTGCCTCCTTCTCTGCAAACCCAGCCACTTCCTTCTTCATCGAGGCTAGGGAGGATTTCATTTTGTCCTTCTTCTTAGAAAAATCCTCATACTCCCGCATCCTTTGGCGAAAGCGTGTAATCCCTTGGGGAAGCATGGCAGCAAGGTTGCAAGTAGTTAAAACCATGCGAGATAACATAAAGTCATCGTCCATCTCAGCAATGGTTTCACGAACAGAGGGAGGAGCAAGATGACTAAGAGCATCCTCACAAACGGCAGCATCCTTGAAGGTATCATCATTCTTCACTTGCCAAGCAGGCACATAAACACCTTCAGGGTCCAACCCTCCAACGTCCCTGCTTGATGATTCTTGAACAGGAGTAACCTTCTTACCTCGAACCTTCTTGCCATGAACAACCAACTCCTTATCTTGTTCAACACCCGCTTCAACCTGATCCTCTGAAACCTCAATATCATCAGTCAAATCCACTGGCTCAGTGGAAGTGGATTGAGGCCCAGCTTTCAGCAAACGACGAGAAGATCGGCGACTTGAAGACTTAGGGGCAGTAGACTTGGTAAAACCCTTAACATTGGCAACATTAGCATAACCCGTGCCCTCAAACCTTTGCTCAGAGGTTCTCACCACAACATTCTCACCCGGAACAGTTGGAGCATCTTCAAAAATAACATCGGACGTATCGTCACTCTTGATGAAGTCCAAAGCAGACATAACTGCCAAAAAACAAACAAAGAAAAATAAGTCACAAACAAAGTAAAGTAAAAAGGCATAAAAGGGGAAAATGCATACCAACGCCATTTCTCATTAACACCGGATCCCGATCGGCTTTAGCCCAAATATTACTAACCCCTAAAAGCACTAACAAATGTTCGGGAAAGGGACGAACCCTCGAAGGGCATCCCTGAATGGCTGAAAGAAAGGCATCGTTCAAATCAGACTCAGAAGGTTCCGGATCATTGAGAACAGCATCCGGACGCCTCCATATCATTTTAAAAGGGATGATAGAATCAAAAACCCAGAAAAATTGATCCTTCCAGGACCCAAGGGTTGTAACCATTGACGAAACAAGGCAAGTATCAACCTTTGTCGCTTCAAAAGTAAACCAATCGCCATTTTTGGCTAAACGAAAAAACCTCCGGAAAAGCAACAGAGATGGATCATAGCCAAGAGCACGACAGAGCACTTCAAAGTGCAAAACCCTAGCCATTCCTTTTGGATGAACTTGCCCAAAAGATACTCGGTAATACTCAAGCAAGTTTAGAACAAAAAGCGAGAAAGGGTAACGAAGATTGGACCATTGAAAATGGCGACAATACAAAGCAATCGAACCTGGAATCGGTTTGTCAATAGAAACATCACAAGAAGGGGCGGTGGGATTAAACTTTTTATCAATACCATATTCAAGGCAAAACAGGTCTACCTCCTCTTGTGTCAACCGAGAAAATGACCTCGCTAAATCCTTAAGGGCACCCATGATCGAAAAAAGTAAAAGTGAAAATGGAGAAGAAAACTAACCTGAGGAAGGAAAAACTGTGAATGATTGAAGGGAAAATGATGAAGTTTTGTAAATGTAAAAATGAATATAAGAGTAAAGTAAGGGTATTAAAGATAAAAATAAAAATCTCTGCCAATCCGCCGCCTGACACATGTCAAATCAACTGTCAAATCGATTAAATTTCAAAATTCAAAAAAGTAACCGCCTCAAACCCTTCAAGCCTCCAAACAACGAACCCTTGAAGCCTTTAAAAGACATGCATAAAAGCCAGAAGTCTTTGAGCATAATGCCCCAAAAACCTCTGACTTGGGGGGCTGACGACGGGGGTAGCCCAAGGACAAATAAAACTATTAATATGCAAAGAGCTTAAAAGGTTGAAAGGTTCATCGGATGAAAAGCTGTATAATGAGGGAATCGAGGAACAGTAACTAGTCATGTCCACCAACTCGTCCCACCAACTCACGCTCACCAACTCACAAAGTCAGAGCAGGTCTGCACAGGCACACCCTATTAACCAGGGGTCCAAAGCCTTCAACCCCAAAAGGGGAAACCCTCCATAAGCAAACAGGTCTCACTAGTATAGTCCATGCCATTTCGAGAAGTGTCTTCCACTATAAGAAGACAGCTCAATAACACTTCAAAGACATTCCGAAAAGCACAGAGATTCCTTAATCTCTTGTCATTTGAGGAGTTCTTGTCACTTCCAAATAACTCTCCATCATATTCATCTCATTCATTCTATTTGCTTTCTTTTCTGGATCCGAGTCAACCTTGGAGAAAGAACTTCAAAGCAAATAACTCAAACATACTAGTGAACCTCCTTCCACGTTTTGCAAACGTGGAGGGACCCCGCGACCTGCGTTAGGCAAAATCAAACCTTTCAGCCCTTTTGCCTGACCAGTCCAGCTACCATCCTTGGTCCCGTATTTGTTGCATCAACAAATCCTATTAACATGTACCTTGCTGAACTCTTATTTTAACCTTGAATTATTTATATGGTGCATCGTTGATGTTGATGATAGCTCGACTCCATTCAACCTATGATCCAGTTTCTCACATCCTGTGAATTCCATTTGGGACATTACTAAATCCCAAAATTTACAATTTATTGTATCAAATACCTTTTTAAAATTGTTTATGAAAAACATAACTCCTTTTCTTAGAAGAGAGTTGTAGTGCGAGATAGAAGAAACCTACACTGTTTAACTTTTTATTAGTGGATCATATATTTGTAAAGTTTTTAACTTTTTTTTTATATAAAATTGTAATATACCTAAAAATTGTTCATATTTTTATAACGTTTTAAATTTCCCTACACATGTGTTACGTTATGTGTATGTAATACTCCTACACTGCTACACATAACTTGAACATATATATATATAAACGAAATTGTTCATATTGTATTTTTTATTTGTGTTTTAAGACATAATTGTATTCCAATGACGTTCTATAGTATAGCGAATTACTATTCTATATTGTCACAAATATCAACTTCTCCAACGGCTGTACCATTTGCCATGTGATCTTCCTCCTGGTAGGCTGCTCTAGTATGGCACTTGTAATGTATGTTGAGTGTGTACTCTAACTTAGCCGAAGTTAGAACTTTTAACGATTATTTTTTCCAATATTATATGTGAAAGGTTATGGTTTAGATCGGGTGTTTTGAACCGAAAATAGAGGTTTAAGAAAGCTTAATGCTAGTTATTTAGAAAAATGGAACGTGTACCATATTAGATTAGGCGCCTTGGAATTAATAACCGAAACTCAAACTTATGAGTGAAATAAAAAAATCATATATCAGCTAAATATTTCCGAAAACATATTTATGAGATTTTTAATTGGGAAATAAAATAAAACGGCTTTGGAACATTTTTAATAATTTAGTGTAATAATCAAAACTCAAACATACCAGTAATGCACAAAATATATATAGTGTTAATGTTAATACTCTTTTCCCCCAACTAACATCACCTCTCTAATTTTCGTATAAAAGATTCATTACATACAAGAGTACATTAAGTCATTAAGCATTCCATTTTACAAAATATGCGTTATTTGAAAGGTTTAGGGTGTTAGGAGTGGTTAAACACTTTGGAGTGGCAAACCAAAAAACCGACCAATCAGAGTGTGCCATGTCAATCAGTCAGAAGTGTTTAAACTTTGCTGAAAAGTGTTGGTAATGGTTTAAACACTTGGTGAAGTGGTAAACTTTAAAAAAAGGAAAAATGTGTGATTGGTTGAGAGAAGACATGGACCCCACCCCACAATACCCCCTCTCTCTCATACACTCCCCCTCTCTCTCTCCTGCTCCCTCTCTCTCTCCTACTCTCCGCATCGTCAACCTCTCCCCGCACCACAACCTTCACCGATCGGCAAACCCACCGGCGGCGGTGTTACCGCGCGGCAAAGGCGGTTTGCCGAGTGGGTTTGCCCCCCGCTCCGAACACCCTTAGTATATATAATTATCTATTATCTATATTTGTCAATATTAAATATATAAAACCCTTCCTCGTTAGTTCTTCTTCACACCCCAACTCGTGCTGGATCGGCTCTCACACCGGAATTGATGACCAGATACCATATTTATTTCCTTTCTTATAATTTCTATCAATCATCTACATGTTTATTTTTAATTATTTAACCCGAATACCATGACACCACTTGACACTAATTTGAATAAAGAAAATTGAAAAACATTTTCCAGAAAATAAACTTTTAAAAAAGACAATGGGACCCTTATTTTTGCAATCATCACATGCATTAACCCCAACATTATTTCCAGATATATAAATTTAAAGCATAAAGACCACAATGACACCAAGAACTCTCTGTATATTTGATCTCCCACATTCTTTTTGGTACCTTTATTCATTATCTTTAAGCCAAATGACAAATATGTCAACCATATCAAATGACTTGTTGGGAAATCTTCTAAACGGTATGGTCAAAACTGTAATTCCAGTAGCTTTCAATAATATCTGAATTTTATGTAAGAAAATAAAATAAATATGTATTGCAATTGATTTTATCAATAATTTATAATGATTGTGAATGTGTAAATGAATATAAAGTCTGAATATTTTCAAAATTTAAAGTGTGCATGTGTGTGTGTGTTTTTTTAATAATTGGGGTAATATATCCGGTTGGTGAGGAGGATGAGTATGTGCCAGATGAATTTTATTTTATGTTTGTAATTGTAATAAGAAATCAAGTGCATCTTTAGGTGAGTTGTTACATTAATGGTTTGATAGGGAAAGAAGCCATACATGTTTGCCACAAGACATGCATCTCTACATGATATTTTATTATCAAATGTGCCCTTTAATTTAAACATTTTTATCTAAGTCAATCTATTGCCATTCTATTTAAATATATGTATATAAAAGAGTGGGTTCGGCCGCTCGTTGTTTGGTTTTGAATAGATATAATATCGAAAAGTAGATAAAGATAAGTGCGTTAGAACAGTGTGTTCGGAATTTTATAAATTAAAAAGACCGGTATTGGTATACCGGTGCCAACATTTTGCGGCCGGTATCGGTTTCATTCGTCATGATACCGATACTATACGACATCGACACTTTATATAACATGATACGAAACCAAAAAGACCTTAAGGGGGAGAAAAAAAAGTTATACACACATGCACATTCAAGTTTTTTAGAAGATATGAATGCATATTACCAGATAAAAACTAAATTTATAAAAAGTCAAATAGGTTAATATTGTATATTATACGCAGTATTGAAAATGAAAGTCAGAAAAAAATAATTACATAAACCTATACATACACAACTTTTGTTGTGAGATGACATTGTAGACGCGTTGCTTTTTGTAAGATACTAGTTTTTGCCCCGCCCGCGTTGCGGGGCAATAAGCCGAATATTTCTCTCTCATAACATGTATGTTTGTACAGAGGGCAAAATTGTAAATTATATTTTGAACTGGATGCGAAATCATAATTTTAAACTGAGAGCAAAATCATAATTTTGAGCTAGGGGGAAAATATAATTTTATTTTGAATTGTGGGCAAAAACGTAATTTTGAGGTGAGGGCAGAATCGTAATTTTGAGCTAGAGGAAAAAACAAAATTTTATTTTAAACTGGGTGCAAAAACGTAATTTTAAACGGAGGGCGAAACCGTAATTTGAAACTGGGAACAAAATTAAAGTGAGTTTTTGAACCGAGAGCAAAAGCGTAACTTTGAGCTAGCGGAAAAATTATAATTTTATTTTAAGCTGGGGCAAAAACATAATTTTAAACAAAGGACGGAAGCGTAATTTTAAACTGTAAATAAAATTAAATTAAAAATAAGTTGGTCCAATAGGGAAGTGCCATGCAAGCTGCGTGGCACTATTCCCCTAATTTAGAAATGTATAACTGAGAGCAAAATCATAATTTTGAGCTATAGGGAAAAATATAATTTTATTTTGAACTGTGGGCAAAAACGTAATTTTGAGGTGATGGCAGAATCGTAATTTTGAGCTAGAGGAAAAAACAAAATTTTATTTTAAACACGGTGCAAGAACGTAATTTTAAACGGAGAGCGAAACCGTAATTTGAAACTGGGAACAAAATTAAAGTGAGTTTTTGAACCGAGGGCAAAAGCATAATTTTTAGCTAGGGATAAAATTATAATTTTATTTTTAGCTAGGGGTAAAAACGTAATTTTAAACGAAGGACGAAACCGTAATTTTAAACCGGAAATAAATTTAAATTAAAAATGAACTGGACCAATAGGGAAGTGCCAGGAAAGCTGCCTGGCACTATTCCCTCAACTTAGAATTGTATATGTAGGAAATTTGTTTACAACTAGAGTTATGTGTTGGCCGGTTTCGGGACGCTAAAATGAACATTTCTTAGTTTAATAACATGTACGCCTTTATGTTAGTTAGGTATACATGCTACTTATAACACGATATCAAAAAAGATACATCAAGTTAACCAATTAAAAAAAACAGTACCATAGTTATGATAAAAAAATAACTAAAACAATGGCAAGCGTGTAATTTAGAGTTGGGGACAAAAGAATAATTTGTCAGGACCAATTAGTAAGTGTTAGGCAACTGTTTGGCACGAATAAAAACAAAATTGACTCAACCAAGTAAAATAAAACACTACCGTGGTTTTGCCCAAAAAAACGATGGCAAGATTGCAATTTTTAGCTGAGGTCAAATCCTAATTTTTTAATGGAGGTAAAATAATATTTTTAACTGAGAGCAAAACCATTTTTTTTATTTTGAATTGGGGGCAAAATCGTAATTTTTTAACTGCTGGCGAAATCGTAATTTTTAGCTTGGGGCAAAACCAAAGTTTTATTTTGAACTAGGGGCCAAATCGTAATTTTAAACTGAGAACCAAATAGTAATTTGGCAGGATTCTAGCTGGGGCAAAACCATAATTTTATTTGAACTTGGGGCAAAAGCGTATTTTTTAACTGAGGGCAAAAGCGTAAATTTAAACAGGGGCAAAACCAAAATTTTATTTTGAACCGGGGACAAAATCGTAATTTTAAACTTAGGATAAAATTGTAATTTGGCAGGACCTATAAATAACAATTATATGAAAAAAAAAACAAAATGGCGCCACTTTTGGCCAACCACATAACACAACTATTCCCGCCAACCAAAGTTTTATTAATTTTAAACTTAGGATAAAATTGTAATTTGGCAGGGCCTATAAATAACAATTATATGAAAAAAAACCAAAGTGGCCGCTACTTTTGGCCAACCACATAACACAACTATTCCCGCCAACCAAAGTTTTATTTTGAAAAGGGGCCGAACTCGTAATTTTAAACTGAGAACCAAATCGTAATTTGGCAGGACTCTAGAAACAAATCAACAGACATTTAGGTGATAAAATGTTGGTACCAATTCCGACAAAACGATTAGACTAATTTATAGAAGAGTAAATTTCAAAGTTCGTCCTTTATGTATGTCTAATATATCAAAGTATGTCCTTTGTCTTTAATAACCTCAGAAAACATCCTTAATGTTTGAAAAACCAATCAAGTTATGTCCTTTACCCTAAACCTTGTTTGTTTTCCCAGTTAAGTCAGGTCACATGTCAAGCACATGAGGGCACTAATGTCATTCTACCTACCAATATATATATACACCCACACATACATACAGAACACACACTCATCTTTCTCTCTGCTCTCTCTCTCTCTCTCCTACCACCACCACACCACCACCACCACCACCGCAAAATCCGGCGTCGCATTTTTCAAAATCCGGTAGTCTGTCAATAACCGCCTCCACTACACCTGCTTCCACGAAGTTTGGGGCAAAACAGTAAATTGATCTACAAAGTCAGTTACAAAACACGCCTTTCGTCTAAGAACGAGGGTTTGGGGCAAACAATACAACCAAGAAATGAGGCAGCGGAGGGAAGGTTTCTGAAGGGGGGTCGCCGCCCTACGCCGCCGATGACTTTCGATTTGCCCCCAAATCGACAACCCTTTTCTCTGTGTGTGTGTATATATAAGAGGACGAGACAGGCTTTGTTTTAGCAAGCCGTTCAAAAAAAAAAAACAGTTTTGGTTCCTGTGATTTAGCCAGAGTCTCGATTTCATCGTTTAAAGAAAGCTATAGAAACGAGCCTAATATGAGGCGGTGATGATGAATTTCTTGTTGTATGAGTAAATCAGCAAAGTTTGAGATGCTCCGTAACTTGGCGGGGCGATTCTCCGACTGTTTTGTGGTAGAAATCTACCATTGATTCAGCTGAGAGAGTTGCAGCCATGGCGGATTTATCCTCTTTGTTCTGATTCTTTACAGATCTGAGCCTCTTTTATACTCTTTATTGTTGGGTTTTTGGTTCATGTGTGTAGTTGGGTTTTGTTGGAGTAAAGTTGTTTTGTATTTACAGAAATGGGGGAGATGGAGGTGGGTCTTGAATTTAATGGAGTGTATGAGAAAGACTTATCCTGATTTGGGTTTTTGATTTTGTGTGTGGTTTTGTTTAGATATGAATTGGCTGAGGAGTGTGCAGATGATGATGAAATAAAGGTCTGCGTTCAAAGAGAGAGAGAGAGAGAGAGAGAGGAAGATCTGAATTTTTTATAATTTTTTTAGTATTTAGGGTAAAATGACCAATATACCCTCATGTGCTTCACATGTGACCTGACTTAACTGGGAAAACAAACAAGGTTTAGGGTAAAGGACATAACTTGATTGGTTTTTCAAACATTAAGGATGTTTTCTGAGGTTATTAAAGACAAAGGACATACTTTGATATATTAGACATACATAAAGGACGAACTTTGAAATTTACTCTTTATAGAAAGTTATAAATATTTAAATTAACCATTTTAATGTATAAGGGATATTATCCTACATATACAAAAAGAAGTTGAGGGAATAGTGCCAGGCACCTTGTCTGGCACTTCCCTATTGGACCACCCCATATTTAATTTAATTTTATTTCTAGCTTAAAATTACGGTTTCGTCCTTTATTTAAAATTACGTTTTCGCCCCTAATTCAAAATAAATTTATATTTTTGCCCTGGCTCAAAATTTATGCTTTTGCTCTCAATTCAAAAACCCATTTCTAAATCTATTTGTAGTTTAAATTTACGGTTTCGCCCTCCGTCTAAAATTACGCTTTTGCCCCCTTCAAAATAAAAATATGTTTTTGCCCCTAGCTCAAAATTACGATTTTGCCCCCAACTCAAATTCACGTTTTTGCCCACAGTTCAAATCAAAATTATGTTTTCTCCCATAGCTCAAAATTATGATTTTGCCCTCAGTTTAAAATTATGATTTCGCCCCCAGTTCAAAATATTTTTACGATTTTGTCCTCTGTTCAAAATTATGATTTTGCTCTCATTTCAAAAATTACGATTTCTCTCCGGTTAAAAATTATGATCTTGCCATAGTTTTACTTCTTCTTTTTTTTTTTTTTGCAAAACTATAGTACTGTTTTATTTTGCTTGGTTGACTCAATGTAACTTTTATTGTTTCAAGCAGTTGTCTAACACTTGCTCATTGGTCCTGACAAATTCGTATTTTACCCCCAGCTAAAAATTACAGACCTGTTATTGTTTTAATTTTTTAACAAAACTATGGTAGTGTTTTCGTTTAATTGGTTGTCTCGATGTATTTTTTTAGATCGTGTTATAAGTAGTATTTATAAGTAACCTAAATACATGCATACATGTTATGAAACTAAGAAATATTTGATTTAACGCCCCGCAACGCGAGCGGGCATGGGTGTAATGTTTATTCCTCCAGACATGCCTGTTACATGCTCATTTGTCCTGAAAAATTACAATTTTGCTCCCAGTTTTAAATTATAGTCTTTCTATCGTTTTAGTTTTTTTTAGTAAAAGTATGGTAGTGTTTTTGTTTTAATTGGTTGACTCGGTTTATTTTTTTTTGAGATCGTGTTATGAGTAGTATGTATAAGTAACCGAAACACAGAAATACATGTTATGAGAGAGAAGTATTCGGCTTATTGCCCCGCGGGGCAAAAACTAGTTGATAATAAAATGAACTCTTTTAGTTAATTTGAAGATATTTTATATGAATTTAATAGATTATTTTTATATATCTGTCACACCCCCAAATTTCACAAGCGGAGTATCACCGCAGGAGGCGTGACTGACCAGGATCCAGCCACCAATCATATTGAACAGTGTATAATAATAAAGATAAAACCAACCACAATATAATTGGTGTTCAAAACAAGTTATTCAAGTTTTAGTTATCAGCGGAAGCATAAAGTGTAAAGCCAAAACATAAGTTTTTAAAGTTCAAATATTTAACATGGAACTCAATAGTCCATGTCCCACAACGACTCCTCCTTCACGTGCAAGCTCCATAAAAGTACCTAACGACCTGCAAGGCATATAATAACGAGTCAACAACAAAGTTGAGCGAGTTCACAGTTGGTTGTCCATTTTAAAGTTGTTCCAAAAACCATAAGTTCTTTCGTAAACCATGTGTTAACCAATTCCTTGTTTCCCAAACCATAACCAGTGGGGGCTTCCCATGTTAACCACTAGACCCGTTACCATATCGACAACTGACTGAGAAAGTTGTGCCCTACATCAATGTCTATCATCATTGACTAAGTGCCCAGATCCATTAGTACACGCCCGTCCTCATGGCACGGTGTGAGGCTTGTCAACCCTAATAGCGCTATTAACTAATGACCTGCTCGCCATTGGCCCGACGATTAAGTCGATATAAAAATGAGGGACTTCATGATAGAGTTTTGTCTAGTAAGTTATATGTTGTCATCCTTACTATGGAGGAATGGAGGTACGTAATCTACCCAAGGAGAATACACAGGTTTAATGTTGTCATCTTTCCCATGGAGGATGGAGGTACATATTCTACCCAAGGAGAATAAGCAGGTTCCGTTTTATTTTCTTAACCCATTCCCAAACCACCGGGAATCCCATGCCTTACAGAAAGTGTGAACTCACCTTAGGTTAACTCGGCAGATACACGATAAGGTCACTTGAGCTATATGTGGTCAACCACGTCCTAACATGGTTACCATACAAGTCAGGTCTTGGTTCAAGTAGTGCACATAAGTTTTACACATAAACTAACAGGTTACAACACGTAATGATCATGGCAAACCGATTCAACACGTTAACAGTCAAGTACATATCATATCCGAACTTGTGCGACTCAGCTGATTGGGCTCGCACAAGTTCAATAGTCCAACAGTCTTGTGCGCTTCACTAATTGAAGCCCAATGGTACCCGGCCCAATACTGTGGTGCGTCCAGCACAACCTTGTGCGACTCACAACGGGTTGTGCGATCCAAAACATACCCGGCCCAAAATCATAAGTAACCCAACATGTATACGACCCCAAACAAATAACAGAAATCAACTTGTGCGATCCATTTAGTCTTGTGCGATTGGATTTTGGGCTAATCGGCCCAATAGCTTAAACAGTTATGCGGCCCAACATCTTGTGTGATCAGCACAACCTTGTGCGATTCACAAGATGTTGTGCGACTAGGCTTTAAGTAGTTGTACAGTGTTCCTAACCAGTTGTACTGTCACACCCTGGCTTTTGCGGAAGCGTGGGTTTATTTAGTGTGACTTCTTAATACCATAGCAACAATCATAACAATGCTACATGATAAAAACACAAGATGTTCATCCATTCATTAAGTTTAAAAATGCTACAACATCATTGTTCTAAAACGTCGATACCAAATAGGGTTACAGACCATAACATACTTATTTGAAAAGAGTTCATAAGACTCAGCAAAAGGCTTTAAATAAGACGTGGTTTAAAGACATGTGACCCGTCCACGTAAGGGTTACACCTCCTAAACCTACTACCCTGGATGACATCTTTATTTAGTACGCAGCTTGACACATCTGCAGACACTTTCCAGACCCGATCAGTTTCCTGAAATACATGTAGTTTGAAAAATCAACAAAAAGTTGAGCGAGTTCATGTGTATGTGAGTATGTATAAACCTTTGTAAACGATGTATGTATGTATGCCCCAGTATGATGGCAAACAAGGAAAAAATCACCAATGGTTTGCAAGGCCACTGATATGTGTGACGGTATAGGAAGACTCAAACCTAGCAAAGTTGTATCGGGCTCCCGGCTGGAAGACATAGTTCACCACTATGAGCCGCCCCGGCCTCATGGGTGTGGGCTCGCTACACCCAAATAGATCTATCACTCATGCACCTCGGTCGTACAACGAGGATTGATGGTCCCAAGTATCTGCTTACCCTATCACATGATCTATGGTTCTTTCCTAGGCTAATCATACCAATAGTATTGTAAGTATCCCTTTGTAACATGTATTTCACCCCCGAAGTAAGTAAACAAAACAGTTTAAGGAAAAGGGGGACATGAACTCACAGTATTGCGTCTCCTGTGCTCGTACTCACACCTTGTCAGCTACACGATAACCTACACCGTACTAATGTCTATTAGACGAACGGGTCGTGCCTTGCTTTCGTATTTACGGGTTTGAGTTACGTTACTTTGATATTATTCCAAGTTATAACTTCTTGTTAAAATAATAATAATTCTTTTAACTTAAGTGTTGTTTTTAGGGTTTTGGAATAATAGTTAGACAACTATTTCGAAATAATAAAAATTTAAGCCTTTTTTTAACTTGTTTTTATGTAAATTAAATATCTTTCTAAAATAGTAAAATGTAAATGAACAAAAAACGAGTTAAAAATGGCCTAATTTTTTTTAAATGAAAGATATTTATTATTATTATTATTATTATTATTATTATCAATAACATATATCCAAAATTCAAAACGAGTAAGGTTTACATTATTTAAAACTAGTAAGAAATTTAATTTACATAAAACTATATAGCTAGTAGATTTTATTTAAAAAATCTATTTAAAAAAATACTGGTGTAACAAGTAGATTTTACATTAAATAAGAAATTTAATAAAAATATGAAAATAAAAAAAAATAAATAGACTTTATGTTAATTAAGAGATATAATAAAAAGATGAAAATAAAAAAAATAAATAGATTTTGTAAAATTGATTTAAACTTAAATAAAATTAGGTGTTAGTACCCAAATGTGTTACATTGATAAACTTAAAAAAATGCAAGGGTATTTTAGTCACTAATTAACTAATTTTGGTGTTAGTACCCAAAGGTGTTACAAAATTGAAATCATAGAACCTAAATCTGTTAAAATAAAAAGTTAGTACCCAAAGGCGAAATTAGATATAAACCACAGGACCCATTTGAGCAATTAACTCTAAAATATATATTCTAAATATATATTTATCCGCTTTTATTTACGAAAACCCACCTCTGACACTTTGAAATTTCGTAACAAAACTTATGGCGAAGTTTACTTCCGAAAAACAACGTTAAACACATTTGTAAACATTTGTTAAAATAATTTCTAAGTCTTGCGATTTTTAGAAAATTTCGCCAGAGTTTCCCCTAAAAACGGAGGTGTCCATGCTATTAAGCATATCATTTTCTTTTCAAAATCAATCAACAATCAATCCTTAAACAATTTTACATTTCCAAGAGCAAAAACTATATGTGTTACATATTAATCATAAACTTGATACATCTCGAAAACGCGTAGTAACTTGGTAAAGCTTTTAGTGGACTTAGTTACCTTTCAAGGTGCATTTATCTCTTTAAAAATCATTTTCTTGAAAGTGTTTAGTGTTTACAACTTGTAAATAATTTTTTACAAAAATTAATCTTTTGAACTCTTCTTGTAAAAAAAATGTTTTCACACTTGTTTTAGTTCTAAAAATGGTGTAAGTGTATGTAAAGTCATGATTTTCCAAAAATCGATTCTCTAACTTGGTTTATTTAGAAAAGTCTTTTGTAAAACTTGGATCTACATGATCATCAACTGATATTCGCTAATTTACACATATTTTAGTCCCCCGTTTTACCCCTATTTTATGCGTTTTCGGCCGTAAAACCGTCATTCGGATACTTAATTATCTACGCTTTTGTTTACAGGCCTAAACAACATACCAGACAAGATGATAGCAAAAACGAGGACTTTCCGGACAAAACGACGAAGCTGCGAACCTTCTGTTAGAAAAACTGACCTGGGCGTGTGGCACGGTCGTGCGACCTGATGCACGGCCGTGCATCTCCGATAAACCAAGAAAGGCCCGGCAGTGAACGAGGGTGCAACTCCGCGTGCAGGGCATTGAAGGCCAACCCGGAAACGGACGGTCGTTCCAGATCTTGCACCCCGTGCGGATCCGATGATCAAGCCAACCTCGGAACTGAACGACCAGTGCGACTAGGCGTGCAACAACAACCCAGAAATGAACGACCGTGCCATATGGAGAACGGTCGTGCGATATCGAATCTGGTCAACGATCTGCTGATGTCATGCAGTATGGTGGACCACCACCGATAATTGCTTAAAGTGCACGGTCGTGCCACAAGAAGAAGGACCGTGCGACATCGAAAAAATATAAAAACAGAACAGAAACATTCTGTTAGAAACTCTGGAATTTTGGAGAGCTTTGCAGGCGATTTTGAGGCTCCGAAGGCTTCTGCAGTCACCCGGATTCAAGCCACATTGCCCGGTTTAGCTCGTTTACTATCCGGATTCTTAATCTTGTGCTTGTTTATGGTTTGGATTTCTAATCTTTCCATAATTTTGTCAATGTTTCAAGCATTTAGATTAATATTTATGTACTATTGTAGCCTTTGGGCAAAAACACAACAATCCCTTGCTTGATTATAACCATTAGTATGTTAATCTTTGTTTGTAATGACATTTTGAAGTATTTTCTATGATTATCTTTGATGATTAGTTTGCAACCTTGTTATTGATATTGATTTCTTGATTATAAGTAATTGTGTTGGATGATTGGTACTTGGTTAGTTAAGATAGTTGAAAAATGAAGCTTAATTAATCATGTATTAGTAAACTTTTAATTTGGTTAACTAGTTTAACTTGGTTAAAATGTGGGCACCATGATACTAGAAATGGTTAGTGGTTTAATAAAATGTAATTATTGTTAATCAATAAAGCTTGCCTTCACGAAAGGACTCTAACGGGTTAGATGGTGTTGTTATGAATTCTTGCCATGATTTGTTAGCTTAGTTAGTAGTTTCGGCCAAAATTGCTATCTTGGTGAATTTATATGCAAGATTTGTAAAATGAACTCGGTTGTGATTTAATCTAGTTTATGCTTGTCTCGGTGGTTGCATTGTGTTTATCGGTGTCGCTTTCCTTGATTAAGTGAGGTTAGAAAACTCCTAACGGATGACTAACTTATTTTTAGGAGATTTTCATAGACATTTATCAATTGCACGTTAAAGAACAATTTTAGGTGGTTAAAGTGTGTTTATCGTTTTAACTTTCCGAATGATTGTCATGTTAGGATTCCCGAAAGGGATACTAATTGTCTCAAAATGGAAATTAACCGAATACTTTTAGTGCCAAAACTAACTTAGTTGACATGCTTTGGTTGTGTATTAAGCAAGGCTATTTATATATAATCTACTATGTTTTATAAGTATTTATTTATGCTTACTTTAGTTTAATTAAAACCAAAAACAACTTATGTTTTTACCGGTAATTTAGTGACAAAGGTCTAGTATCATTTCTCCGCCCATTTCCGTGGATCGATACTTGGTTCTTACCGATACTTTACTACATATATGACGGGGTACACTTGCCTCTTTCGTGTGTGTTTTGATGTAAAGGTACTAATCACTTTTATAAATTTAAAACCAAATCGTGTGTAATTTCATTGTAAAAATATGTGTAGTCACGCACACGTCATCAACTTACTTTGTTCACTTATATTTCAAGAAAATCGTTTTCTATCAAGTTCATGCTTAGACTTAGAAGATGATTATTCTATGTATCATATAATCACCTTCTAGTCTTGTTAAATCATATTTCTAAACATCATTTAACAAGATCCATATGGTGATTAACACCACATAACCAAGAATCAATAAGAAACCAACAATATATTCATAACAACATCCTACTATAACGTTTCATCATGTAATCTTCATGTAAAGCTTTATGCTCATGTTTTTAGTTCTTGTTCTTTAGTGTCTTAGATATACTTATCATACTACATATTTTAATCCATAAAAATAAGATGAACAAGAGTTAAATAAGAACTTACTACTAGCACAAAGGCTAGGGAAGATCTCTAGTGCAAAGATGATGAAAATGATGATGAAAAGTGGTGAAAGAAAGCAAATTAAATAGGATTCTCCAAGACCTTCAAGCTCCAAACTCCATGTATCGCCTTCTAGTGCTTGAACAAGCTTGAAAATGGAAGAAGATGGTTGTGATATGGTGGTGATGGTGGCGGTTGTGGTGAGCCGAGAGGAAGAGGGAGAGAGTGAGGGGTGATGGTGTGAAGATTGTGAAGTTATGTTGTAAGGATGCACCATACTTATAATCCTTCTTCTCATATTTTGTCCATCTCAACAAGTAATGATCTAATATAAAATTAGAATTAAATCTAGGAGGTAAGATATGGAGTAAGGTGGTGATGTTTGGTGGGTCCTCTTGTGACCGAAATCGGGTATGGGGGGGGGGGGGTTAGATGTAAAAGTTTGATGGTAGATGGTAAATACTAGTTAATTTCCAAGTATATACTTACATATGTTAGTTAGTTGATATCTAGGGGGTGTTATGGTGTACGGGGATCATGACTAGCCAAGAAATAATAAAACAATGTGTTTGGCAAAATTTTAGTGTTCCGGGTAATGTCCAGTTGTTCGGTTAGGTGTCGTTCTGTTAAAGTGTTTAATTATACCGTAAGGTGTCTTTTATGTGTCTTTTTGTGTCACATTTAATTCCCGACACTTAGGAAAGCATACAGGACCATTCTGTCATATTTTTGCACCTTACTAGCATGTTAAATGCTGAATTTTTGATATATAATGCAGAATTCTGCATTATTACTGGGTTTTAGGCACTTCCTGGTACTTTTACTATCACCTAGTGACGCAGTTTTATGGTCCTTACTTCCCTACACTCCATACTAGTGTAACATCCTGTCTCTGGCTCATACTGGCCTCAAAAACATTGTCTGTCTATGTGCTGACATTGTCAGCATGTTTCTGAATTATCCGTTCAGTGTGCTAACTGTGCTTTGTGCATCAAATTTGTCACTAAAGTTTGTGTGTAATAAATGGTGTGACAGTATGAGATATGATGCATATGTATGTATGTAACAGAAATCAGAAAGCGGTTTACGTCATCAGTTGTAATCAAGCATAGTCATTAAGCACGTAACTAAATTAATTAGTTGTATGGATACCTGTAATTATGAGGGTTGTCACATTCTCCCCCCGTTAAGAAAATTTCGTCCCAAAATTTTGGTTCTGCTACTAGATGCGGGGGTCTTGGGAAATAAATGTGGGTATTTTTCCTTCATACGATCCTCACGCTCCCACGTGAACTCTGGGCCATGTCGTGCATTCCATCGAACCTTGACAAGCTTGACACTACTCCGGCGTGTTTTGTTAACCTTCCAATCAGTAACCTCAACGGGTTCTTCAGTAAAGTGGAGTGTGTCGTCGATATGAATTTCGTCGGCATGAATGACCACTGTCTCTTGAGTTGGACTCTTTTTCAAATTGGATACATGAAATGTATCGTGAATGCCATTTAGTTCTGCAGGTAAATCCAACTTGTAGGCTACGAGACCAATCCTTTCCAAGATTTTAAATGGACCAATGTATCTGGGATTCAATTTCCCACGCTTCCCGAAGCGTGCCACACCCTTCCAGGGTGAAACTTTCAACAAAACCATGTCTCCCACCTCAAATTCCAGAGGTTTCCTTCTTCGGTTCGTATAACACTTCTGACGATCACGAGCCGCTTTGATGCGTTCTCGGATCTGGAAAATCTTTTCCGTTGTCTCTTGAACCAAATCCGGGCCAACTAACTGTCTATCTCCCGTGTCGGCCTAACAAACCGGTGATCGACACTTGCGTCCATAGAGAGCTTCGAACGATGCGGCTTGGATGCTTGCATGATAACTGTTATTGTATGAAAATTCAACCAATGGTAGGTGAGTGTCCCAGCTCCTACCTAAATCCATTACATAAGCTCGCAACATGTCTTCTAGTGTTTGAATCGTTCGTTCGCTCTATCCGTTTGTCTGTGGATGAAAAGCAGTACTCAGATTCAACTGAGAACCAAAAGCTTCTTGAAAGGATTGCCAAATCCTTGACAAGAATCTCCCATCTCTATCAGAGATAATTGAGAGAGGCAGTCCATGATGAGCAACAATCTCTCTCAAGTATATCTCAGCAAGTTTGCTCGTGTTGTCTTTTTCCTTGATGGGAAAAAAGTGCGCAAATTTCATTAAACGGTCCACTATTACCCAAATCGTATCATGGCCCTTGGGCGTCCTTGGTAATTTCGTTATAAAGTCTATCGAAATCTGTTCTCATTTCCATTGGGGTATTTAAGGTTGTTGTAAAAGACCTGAAGGTTTCTGGTATTCAGCCTTTACCTTGGCACAAGTTAAACATTTGCCAACATATATCGCAACATCGCCTTTCATCCTTGGCCACCAATAAAAATCCTTTAGATCTTGGTACATTGTATCCGCTCCCGGGTGGATCGAGTAACGTGACTTGTGAGCTTCATCAAAAATAACATTTCTCAAACTACCAAACATAGGAACCCAAATTCGTTTCATGAAGCACAACGTTCCTTCCACGTTTGGTACCAAATGCTTCTCCATCCCACGAAGGTATTCATTCTCAATATTTCTTTCCTTGAGAGCTTCTCTCTTCGCGGCACGAATGCTCAATGAGAGGTCCGTTTGAACAATCATTTCCAAAGCCCTAACCCTTATGGGCTTGATTCTTTCCTTCTGAATCAGGGCATCGGCGACCACATTCGCCTTCCCTGGATGATACTTGATTTCACAATCGTAGTCGTTCAATAGTTCAACCCAACGTCTCTGCCTCATGTTAAGCTCTTTTTGATCAAAAATATGTTGTAGGCTCTTGTGATCAGAGTAGATCGTGCAGCGCGTGCCATATAAATAATGTCGCCAGATTTTCAAAGCAAACACCACTGCACCCAATTCCAAATCATGGGTGGTGTAATATTTCTCGTGGACCTTTAGCTGACAAGAAGCATATGCTATAACCTTCTGTCGCTGCATCAGCACGCAGCCTAAACCCTGACACGAGGTGTCGCAATATACCACGAAGTCGTCCGTGTCTTCGGGTAGAGATAAGATCGGTGCGTCGCAAAGTTTGTACTTCAACAATTGAAATGCTTCTTCTTGCTTGTCTCCCCAATCAAACTTCTTGTCTTTCTACGTAAGGAAGGTCAAAGGTTGAGCGATTTTCGAGAAATCCTCAATGAACCTGCGATAATACCCAGCCAAACCTAAGAATTGTCGAATCTCGGTTGACGTCTTTGGAGTTTCCCAGTTCTTGATCGCCTCGATCTTTGTGGGATCCACATGAATTCCATTTCCGTTAACCACATAACCAAGAAACTGAACCTCGCGTAACCAGAACTCGCACTTCGAGAACTTCGCGTACAACTTCTCCTTCTTAAGCAGCTCCAAAATAGCTCTTAAGTGTTGTCCATGCTCGTCCTTCGTCTTCGAGTAGATCAAAATGTCATCAATAAACACAATCACAAACTTATCGAGGTACGGCTTACAAAATCTGTTAATCAAATCCATAAATACAGCTAGCGCGTTTCTCAGACCAAACGGCATAACCAGGAACTCGTAATGTCCATATCAAGTCCTAAAGGCTGTCTTTGGAATACTTTCCTCTTGTATCCTTAACTGGTGATAACCTGAACGCAGGTCGATCTTTGAGTAAAAACTTGAACCTTGCAATTGATCGAATAGGTCGTCAATCCTTGGCAGAGGGTATCTATTCTTGATCTACAACTTGTTTAGCTCCCGGTAGTTGATACACATGCGAAACTACCATCTTTCTTCTTAACAAACAAAACTGGAGCTCCCAAGGTGAGAAGCTTGGTCTGATAAATCCTTTGTCTAATAACTCCTGGAGTTACGTTGACAGCTCTTGCATCTCTGAAGGGGCAAGTCGATAGGGTGCCTTAGCTACAGGCGCGACGCCTGGAACTAAGTCAATATGAAACTCGACTTGTCTTTGTGGCGGCAATCCTGGAAAGTCTTCTGGAAAGACTTCAGGATACTCCTTCACAACTGGGATATCTTCTAACTTCGGTTCAGTGGCTTCTTTATCTACGATGTGTGCCAAGAAGGCAGCACATCCCTTCAGTAAACACTTTCGAGCTTTCAAGCAGCTGATGATTCTCAGGGGCGTATCGCGTTTCTCTCCGTGTACCACAATCGTTTCTCCATCCGTCATTGGGATGTGAATGGTCTTCTCGTGACATACAATTTCGGCTCTGTTGCCTGACAACCAATCAATCCCTACTACCACGTCGAAGCTTCCCAACTCGACTGGCAGTAGATCCAGTGCAAACTCGCGTTCTCCCAGCTCTATCACATTTCCCATATCTGCACCGTCCCAACAAGTTTCAACAAAACTAGTACTAACCCAACAAGTTTCTTTCGAGTGGCCCATTCTTCCACAAGATTCACATTTCCCAGATCTGCACCGTCCCTCATGATGCAATTGACAAGCGTTACACTTGGGCAAGGTGCCCATATACCCTTTTCCTTTGGCCTTGGTCGGTGCACTTGTCTCACCCTTCTTATTCGAACTGCTGGTACCTTGTTTAAAGTTGGAGAACTTCCGTTTATTCTCTCCTGAAGATTCAACATGAGTCTCCTTCTTTTTCGGTTCAGAAATTGAAAACTTGTTCAATCAGATGGCTTCCTCAGTAAGTGCCACGCTGAGATCAATTGCCTCGGTAATTGTCGGCGGCTTGGACGTTGTTACCATGCTCATGATCTGGGGTGCCAACCCCCAGATGAAACGCTCAATACGTTTAAATTCAGGATCAACCATATACGACACAACGCGCGACAAGTCGTGGAACCTTTGCACATATTTAGCAATTTTAGGGCCGTCCATTTTTAGGTGCCAGAACTCAGTTTCTAGCTTCTGTATTTCAGCCCGAGAACAGTATTTCTTCCTCATGAGCTCCTTCTGCTCAGCCCATGTTAATGCATACGCCGCCGCCTCTCCCAAGGTTTGAACTTGTGGGTTCCACTAGGATAAAGCACCATCAAGAAAGAGTCCTGAGACGTAAGTAACTTGGTTTTCAGGAGCACACTTGCTCATCCTTATTACTGAATCCGTCTTTTCGGTCCACCTGACGAAAGCAACAGTACCCCCAGTGCCGTCGAAATTTAAGGGCTTACAATCCAGAAATTGTTTGTAGGTATAACCTGTACAGGCAATATCATTAACAATAAGCATTAGTGGATGTGTAAGAAGTATTCAAATGTAACGTAATGCGTCTCAAGCGACTTGACATTACCATTGGGTGGGTTGTTGTTGTTTCTTGAGGAACCTTCGCTAGTCTCTGTGCGGGAGGCCTCATAGTCAGCTATCGCCTTTGAAATACGTTCCTGCAGTTCTGCCTCGGTAGTAGGCAAACGTGTGTCTCGATGTGGAGGCATCTTCTAAAAGAAGATCATATTGGTCAGGTCATAGTAAGTACGGTAAGTAAGTAATATGCGTACGTAATAACATCCATCAACTCAATAACACATAACATCTCATGTCATAATCATAAACAAATAAATCAACAATGCATGTAATGAGAATACTGCGATTGAGTTATCATAAAATCAAGACCACAAATACAGTGTCTACAAGTTTTACAAAGATATCATACATCCCAAAAAAGACTAAGGGTCACATTGCCCTTGTCTGAACAGTCTAGCCATATACAACAACCAAAATCAAACATCAAGGTCATAATGTCATCCTGTGGTCTTCAAAAATGGTGTACAGTCTGGCTCAATCGCTGCCTTCTCATCAAAAGTAGTGCTACCTGTAACAGACCAAAAGTCCTCAAGCTGATGGTGGGGGAGGAGGAGGGAAAAAAAGCAACCGGCGCATACGCACCTAATCCTCCTCAAGTGTGTGGACAACGCGCAGCAGGTAAGCAATCTGCTGCTTCGGAGTGAGGAAGCGGACATCAGAATCCGGGCGTAGTGGAAGATGAGCTGGTGGTGTAGCAAAAGGAGACTGAAAATGACATGGGGGAGGACGCAGAATCCTCTCCAGCTCCTGGACTCGTCGGCTCAACGCATCCTGCTGTAACTGCAGGGATATAAGTATGTCCTCCATGGTATATCCGACATGGAAATGGTGATACGGGTCTGATAAAGGCATGACATTGGGCGATGACACAAAAATGGCTCGCCCGATGATACAAAGGGAGATGTAGTGTGTGCAGCCGAAGTAAAAGAGGGCATAGATGGAAAAGCTACTACCGTGTGTGGCCCAGTAGAAGGTCCTTCCCCTGGACGGGGAGGGGGTATGTCCTGTAGAAAGGTGATGGGTAAGTCTGTGCGGTGGACATCAGGTACGTGCGGGTGGAACTGGGGAATATCAAAAGGTGCAAATACAGGTGCAGCAGGTGGTGTGACAGGGAGAACAAACGGAGGATAGTCATCATCATCCTCAATGCACCCATTAAGGGTGTCAGCATATCTGGGATCAATATGTATGGCAAAAGGTGCATGGTCGACAACAGGTGGTGCAAGAACGGGTGCATCAGCAATAGGAATATCAGAAACCGGTGGTACGATGACTGATGCACCAACGACGTGTGGTGCCACGACTGGTGGATCAACGTGGTCAGGCTCTGGTAGAGGATCAGGTAAAAGAGCAACGACTGGAACATCGATAGGGTCGTGTGCAATGACAGGCTCTGGACCAACTGGAGCAGGCTCACCTGGTACAAACTCGACCTCCGGCTCCGGGCCAAAGTCCTGGGGGACAACAGGTGCAGCAGACATCGCCATGTCTGAGTCTGCGTCGGGAGAATAGTGTTGCACACCCCGGTCATGAAAAGAAGTGGATGCCACATACTCAAACGAGTATGGACCAGACAAATCAGAAGGAGCCTCCTCCACAGGAGCCTCAGCAATAGGAACTACAGGGTCGTCAACCGGAATACCGTCCTCCACAGGGCCCCCACCATCCTTGTCACCCTCCGGGAGACCCTCTATGAAAAGTTTGACATCGTCATCTGATAAGGCATCGAGAGGTAAACCCTCTAAGGGAAACGCAGCGAGGGGGATAGGAGCAGGGATCAGAACGAGAGGTAGATCCCCGTCGAAAGGACCATCAGCTAAAGGTGCATCGTCCGGCTGGGCAAATGGCTGGAAGTCGTCCTCATCAGTGCTCGTAGTATCCGACGTATAAACCTCGCTCTCAGATAGAATCTCGTCGTCCGATACAATCGCCATAGGATCCAGCGTGTCTGATACTCCAGTATCGGAAGAAGAAGACATAGTGTCTATAACACAACCACACATATGCACATATATCAACATGAAATCAAATAAACGTGTAAGTCACAATAATGTATGCAAGTAATCATCCTAGTCTTCCCCAGACTTTCCCTCCCAGTCTCTCAGACTGAACTCCCTAGCCTCTCAGACTAACTCCCTGGTCTCTAAGACCAACTCCCAGTCTCTAAGACTAATCCCCTGGTCTCTAAGACCAACTCCCTGGTCTCTAAGACCAAACCTCCCAGTCTCTAAGACTAAATTCTCCCCAATCTCTAAGATTGAACCCCTCAGTCTCTAAGACTGAACCTCCCCAGCCTCTAAGGCTGAACTCCCTCAGTCTCTAAGACTGAATATAAATTTTGAAATGTGTATTTATGCCTTTTTGTTCGTAAAAAACGTTTGTGTCACACCCCGATTTCCACGTGTCTCACCGGTGGGCCCGGTGGGGGATTACCGTGACGATGTTGGCAACAATATAGTCAAACCACACAATTATATAAATGCACAGCGGAAGCTTAAAGATAAATATATACTTCAACCTCTGGTTGTAATATCAAATGTATTACAGAAGTCGAATGTATCCACAGCGGATCAAAAATAATAAAATATTGTTCATTCAGATACGGCATCGAGTTTGCGAGACTATTCGTGATGCTTAGGAAGCTAATACCAGCCAATTTCGTATAGTACCTGCACTTAATCTTTTTGGGGAAAAATACGTCAGTTTACACTGGTAAATACATTCAACTGACACATTTGAAAATGTTTATTAAAATTGATTTGAATGCACAAGGCACAAACTCTTTTATAACTTGGGAAAATTATTAAAATCTTGTGAACGTTTTACATGTTCTTTTATGCGTTCAGTAGCCCGGGTCGTGCCGGGTTAAAGATTTATAGACACACCACATTGCGTAAAACCGTAGTATAAAAACCAACGGCTACGTCTTTTAATTTAATGTCGACAATATATACCGGGTGTACGCCTACACCGGGATGCCGATGGTCGTGGCCATTTCGTAAAATGATGCCAAGGATATCCGGGACAACGGTCATTAAACCCCCCAAAGGCTTTTAAGAAACAAAACTGTTTAAATGAGCCGATCATATTATTTAATTAACCACCTAAGCGATGGAAAAATATAATGCTCAATCAAGCGGTATTAATATACCGTAACCCAAGCCCATATAGGGGAAATAAGTTAAAGTATTTACCTTTGCAAGTATTATTCCTTAGTTTGATTAAATCTCCGATAGCTTTTACTGGGCTCCTAATCTGGAACGAAGGTTTTAATTAACCTCTTAGAATCCTAACGGGTCTTTATATTGGCCGTAGCCTAGACCGGTTGGTTCCGGAATATAAATATGGTTTAATCGCGCGAAAAGGCGAAAACCGAGAATGGAATGTGATTCTGCCCCAAACAAGTTCAGAGACTTGTTTTATATGGGTTCAAGGTTCACACTCTGGATTTTGGGGTTCAAATAATATAATTTGACCCGTATCGGCTAATTTATGAAAACTAGTTTCATAAGCCGAACCGTGCGCGCAATAGGCGAAACGGTTAACCATGAGAGTCTTACGCTTATTTCCTGAGTCAATATGCCTTAAAGAGGTTGTGGTATCAGTAGGATACCTTCCGTGATGCCCGTAACGAGTTTAAGTTAATATTACGCCCCGTAGGGCTTTTCGGTCATTTTAAAGACTTTAAAAGGGCTTTTCGAGTTCTACAGGAAATCTGAGTTTCCCGAACAGTTTATAAAGTCTAAAATACTTTATTTATTATTTAAAATCAGTAGCAACTGGAATCGGGTCAAAAGACCTTGTAGAACTCATGTTTTGGCCAAAAAGGGCATATTCGGTATTTACCGAACCGTAGCCATAACCGCAGGTTATGAGCAAGGTAAAAATTATTAAAAATCTCTAAAATTCCCAAAATATTATTTCATAACAGTGGGTAAAAGTTTTGGTGACGAAATCTTGGTTTAGATAGGTGTTATGCTAATTGCGCCTTTTATTACAAAAGTTTATTTTAACCGCGCTATTTAGCATAACTCTCATTCTAGACCTCGGATTGACGTGAAACTTTAAGGACATGCTTATAATTTAATAAGCAAGGTTCTGGTCCGTTCACGTGTCTGAAATACTCGTTTTATTTTCAAAATGGCGTTACGGTCAACTTTTAGGCGATTAACGAAAATGCGCAAAAGACTCGGATAACTCATGAACCGATCACAGAGGTTTATACCATCATGTAACCTGGTCCTAAGAGAGTCCTAAGGTATATCTATACCTCACTAAAACGGGTCAGAACTGAAGTCAATGCAAAAGTCAAACTTTTGCGACATTCGGCTCCGAACCGGGTCAATATAGCAAATGGTCGATTCAAACGAGCGTAAACAAGTTTATATTCTTAATATCATGTTTTATGATCATCAAAACAGGTTTCATAACATATACATTACAGATTATGTACAAAACGGCAAAATAGCTTTCTGTTGACTTTTTAAGTGCACGTTTGACTCGACATTTGACATAGTTAGAGTGATGATCAGAGGGAACCCTTTTAGGGGTTTATTACCCACATTAATACCAACTCATAACTACTTTTGATTCGTCATAAGACTGAACCATCTCGGATTTATTTTAAAGTCAAACCGTATTTACGACGGTTTGGTTACTAGTGATTTTCTAAGCATAAATTGAACTACAAAGGATCTTATGAACTTACAGAAGTTAGGACTTGCTTAGAGAGCAATGGGGAACACTTGTGAGCCTTTAGAATGACCAGAGAAGTGTTGTTGTGTTGTGATGAAAGTTATGAACACAAGTATGCTATTTATAGCCAAAGTCAAGGTCCAAGATCATCACACAACACCCTACAACTGATCATGGATGGTTGGCATGTGTCATAGAGGGTTATGGGTCGAGTAGGGGGCACCCATGCTGCACTAATTGTCCAAATGATCGTTCACAAGTCCAAAAGGCAAGTCTGTCCAAACATTCTGCATCTGGGCGTCCCACGCGGCCCGCATGGGAGTTCCATGCATGTTTAATGCGGGTCGCCTGAGATTCAAATATCAGGCGCGTATCTTAGGTGGCTCGCGGCCCGCCTCAACTTAGGCCAAAACATCACGCGGGTCGCGAGGGGCCTGTTTTTCAGATTTTTAAAATCTTTTATAATCATTACGAAATCCTGGTAATTAATAACGAAATCTTTCGTAATTATTAACCTGACCTTTCGGGTTTGAAGGGGTAACTTTGCGGTTTGGCCCTCGGTTAATTACAACTAAGGACCTCGTGTTATTTACCCGCGTTGTTAAGTCCCCGGTTAGTTTATTAATTATTCAGAAAGTCTTAACTTTCATTATTGACGCTTTTAACCCTTCTCATACGAATTTGATTATAACTTTCTCGTTTTAAAACGGAACTTCGCGGAATTTATACAATATGTTCTTGTGAGCGTATAATACTGTTACAAAGCCTCGGGAGCGTTAAAGGGTCACTCAGAGGTATAATTAAACATGTTGACACAGTTAACCCCTGTAGCTCGTAATCTCTCACTTTCTTCCGCGTTTCGTTTCCGTACGATCCATGATTTATTCGTTTGAAGGTACAAGCATTATTTAGGGTTACTATACAGTACATTTACCCTCGATTGACATTTATAACCCTCGAATTTATATACTTTCAAGGTTTGTTAATATTAGTCCTTTATTTAATATCAATGCCACGTGTAATCAAAAGACACGTGTCAACACATTATTGGACACAAAAATTCGAGGTGTTACATCCTCACCCCCTTAAAATAAATCTCGACCCGAGATTTACTCAAATAAATAGGGGTATTTTTCTTTCATTGTGTCTTCAACTTCCCACGTATATTCGGGACCTCTACGAGCATCCCATTTGACCTTTACAATCGGTACGTGCTTTCTTCGAAGCTTCTTCACCTGTCGATCTTCAATCGACAAAGGTTTTTCTATAAACTTTAAGCTCTCATCTATATGCACATCTGTGTGTGGAATCACCAATGATTCATCGGCGAAGCACTTTTTGAGATTGCAGATGTGGAACACATTGTGAATTCCATTGAGCTCTTCAGGCAAGTTCAACTTATAGGCAACTGACCCGACACGTTCAATGACCTCAAAAGGTCCTATGTATCTCGGACTCAGTTTGCCTTTCTTGCCGAAACGCATCACCCCCTTCCAGGGTGATACTTTAAGCAACACTTTTTCACCTACTTCGAAGTGAAGATCCTTACGTTTTGGATCGGCGTAGCTTTTCTGCCTGTCACGGGCAGCCTTGAGACGTTCCCGAATCTGGACAATCTTGTCCGTCGTCTGGAAAACTATCTCTGGTCCCGATAATTGGACCTCTCCTACTTCCGCCCAACAAACAGGCGATCTACATTTCCTACCGTATAATGCCTCGAAAGGCGCAGCCTTTATGCTGGTGTGGTAGCTATTATTGTAGGAGAATTCGATCAGTGGTAGATTCTTATCCCAGTTACCGCCTAAATCGATTGCACATGCACGAAGCATGTCTTCTAGCGTTTGGATAGTACGCTCACTTTGACCGTCCGTCTGTGGATGGTAAGCCGTACTAAAGTTCAAACGCGTGCCCAAAGATTGCTGGAAACTCTTCCAGAAGTGAGACGTGTATCTAGTATCCCGGTCGGAGATAATAGACACAGGTATGCCGTGTAAGGCTACAATCTTATCAACATAAAGTTGGGCTAACATATTGGAGCTATATGTCTCCTTGATGGGTAGAAAATGAGCTGATTTAGTCAGCCTATCGACTATGACCCATATTGTATCATTTCCTTTCCTGGTTTTGGGTAACTTGGTTATGAAGTCCATAGTTACGCATTCCCACTTCCACTCGGGAAGTTCGGGCTGTTGTAGCAAGCCAGACGGCTTTTGGTGCTCGGCTTTGACTTGAGCACAAGTCAAGCACTTTGCTACGTGGGCGGCCACAGACTTTTTCAAGCCTATCCACCAATAGTTTGCTTTTAAATCTTGATACATCTTGTCTGCACCAGGATGGACTGAATATCTGGAACTATGGGCTTCCTGGAGGATAACATCTCGTAGTCCTCCATAGATCGGAACCCATATACGTCCGTTCAGTCTAAGGATTCCATCCTTGCTGAGAGTCAACTGCTCCTCAGTTACTCCTAATTTTTCATTAGGATAATTAGCTTCCAACACAGCCTCTCGCTGTGCAGCTAAAATCCTTTCAATTAAATTGTTCTCGACCTCAATGCTCTTGGCATTGATTCGAATAGGTTTTACCCTTTCTTTCCTGCTTAAGGCATCAGCGACCACATTTGCTTTGCCGGGATGGTACCTGATCTCGCAATCATAGTCATTCAAGGTTTCCATCCAACGGCGCTGCCTCATGTTCAACTCCTTCTGGTTGAACAGGTGCTGGAGGCTTTTGTGATCAGAATAAATCACAAATTTAATACCATAAAGGTAATGCCTCCACAATTTTAGTGCAAATACAACGGCACCCAACTCCAAGTCATGGGTGGTGTAATTCTTTTCATGCACCTTTAATTGCCTTGAAGCATAGGCAATCACCTTGCCCTTCTGCATAAGAACACACCCCATGCCCGTGTGTGATGCATCGCAGTAAACTACGAATTCATCTGTACCCTCCGGTAATGTCAGCACAGGTGCGTTGCTTAGCTTTTACTTCAGTATTTCGAAGGACTCTTGCTGCTTTGGGCCCCAAATAAACTTTTCTTTCTTCTTGGTTAGGGAAGTCAAGGGCGCAGCAATCCTCGAAAAATTTTCAATAAACCTCCTGTAGTATCCTGCTAACCCCAGGAAACTACGGATTTCGGTAGGCGTCTTTGGCTCTTGCCAGTTCATGATCGCCTCTACCTTAGCGGGATCCACTTGGATACCTCGCTCACTCACAACGTGACCTAAAAACTGAACCTCTCGTAGCCAGAATTCACATTTCGAGAATTTGGCGTAGAGTTTCTCACGCTGTAGTAATTCGAGAATGCAACGGAGGTACTTCTCGTGGTCAGCTTGGTTCTTGGAATATATAAGGATATCGTCGATGAAGACTATGACAAATTTGTCCAAATACGGCTTGCAGACGCGATTCATGAGATCCATGAACGCAGCCGGTGCATTTGTGAGCCCAAAAGGCATCACTAGGAACTCGTAATGACCATAGCGAGTCCTAAATGTTGTCTTATGTACATCCTCATCTCTGACCCTTAGCTGATGATAGCCCGACCTCAAGTCGATCTTCGAGAAATAGCTTGCTCCTTGCAGCTGATCGAATAGATCATCGATCCTCGGCAAAGGATATCTATTCTTTATGGTAACTTTATTTAGCTCTCGATAGTCGATGCACAACCGCATCGATCCGTCCTTCTTCTTTACAAATAGGACTGGTGCTCCCCAGGGAGATGAACTAGGTCTGCTAAAACCTTTCGCCAGCAGTTCATCCAACTGGGTCCTCAGTTCTTTCATTTCCGTTGGAGCTAGCCTGTAAGGTGCTCTTGCTATCGGAGCCGCTCCAGGAATGATGTCTATTCTGAACTCCACTTGTCTATCTGGTGGCAAACCAAGTAGTTCTTCAGGAAAAACCTCGGGGTATTCAGAAATGACAGGAAGATCCTCGATCTTCGGCTTAGGTTCTTCTATTATCACCTGAGCCATGTAAATTACGCAGCCTCTGTTTAAACACCTTGAAGCCTTGAGCATAGATACGTCCTCGGGTAACCCGTACTGCGTATCTCCTCGAATGGTAAGCGATTCACCACTCGGAGTCTTTAGCACTATATGCCTCTTGCCGCAAATGATTTGGGCCTGAGTACGGGATAACCAGTCCATGCCTAGGACTATGTCGAAACCCGCTAGTTTGAAGGGAAGTAGAGATAGAGGAAAAGAATGGTTCTTAATGGACATTTCACATTCTTCTAGAACAGTGGAGACGGTTTCTATCGTGCCGTCTGCTAACTCTACCTCGTATTTTACATCTAGGGTTTTGATCGGCATGTTCAATAGTTTACAAAACTTTTGGTCTACAAAGGACTTATCAGCGCCAGAATCGAAAAGTACTCTTGCAAATATATTATTTACGAGAAAAGTACCTGTAAGCACATTGTCGTTCTGTATTGCTTCCTTTGCATCCATGCGGAAGACTCTAGCATTAGTCTTCTTTGTCTCCTCCGCCTTCCTGGCGTTCTTAGGGCAGTTACTCTTGATATGCCCCTTTTCGTTGCAACCATAGCAGGTTGCATCCTTGATCTTCTTGCATTCCACAGTCTTATGATCCTTAGACTTGCACAGTCCACAGGAAGGAGTCTTTGGTTGTGACTGTGAATTCGATGCAAACCTGCACTTCCCAGAGTGGGGTTTCTTGCAGATTTTGCAGTTGGGCCTTTCACCAGCTTGCCCATCTTTCTTCGCCTCCGACCCTCTCTTGCCTTCACCGTTTCCACGGTGCTTCTTCCCTGACCTTCGTGAGGTATCATCCTCACGTTTCCTTTTCTCAGCCTCCTTGCTCCTTAGGGTCCTCAGACGGACCGCGTCTAAAGTGAGAGACAAGGAGAGGTCAGTAACTGACCTGAAGGTCGTCGGCCGGGAGGCCTTTACACTCGCCTTTATCGCAGGCTCCAAGCCCCCAATGAAACGGGCGATTCTTCTAGACTCTGGTGTCACAAGGTACGGAACCAGGCGAGACATCGTATTGAAGCTCGTCAAATAAGCCTGGCAGTCCAGGTTCGTCATCACCAGTGACACAAAGTCAGCCTCGATCTTCTCAACCTCATGCTGAGGGTAGTAGTTTTCCTTAATAAGAGCAATAAATTCCTCCCATGTCATCTTGTATAAAGCAGACTTTCCTGATGCCTGCACCAACGCCCTCCACCATGCCAGGGCCTCGCCCTTAAATGATTGGGACACATACTTCACCACATCCCTCTCTGCACACCCGCTGATGTCCACAATAGTGTCCATCTCATCTAGCCAGGTGATACAATCAACAGCACCTTTCTCCCCTGTAAATTCCCGGGGCTTACAAGATACAAAGTATTTGTAGGTGCAACCCTTAGCATTTGATGCATCAGTATATTCCCTATCGCGATGAACGCTGTTCTCAGTGGACGAGTGTTTGTCGTCATCTTTCTTGGGTTGAGAGGGTGGTTTGGAGTGTGTCTTTGGTTTAGAGGGTGGTTTTGATACGGTTCTGCCTTGGGACTCAGTATATTGACGATCAAGAGCTGCCTGAACAGCATTGTCAATCAGAGCCTTTAGCTGTGCGCCTGTCAGATGCACTGGCGCATTGTCGTAGTCATCTTCATTTGTATGGCTGTTCTCTCCATTGGGATCCGCCATTGTAACTTGAATCTGCTACAGAAGATAACAAAATTTTATTCAGGAGATTATTATATAATTGTCTTTTATGACAATTTGTCAACCATGGTAACAGAGACCATATTTGGTTAACTTATTACTCATTAATTATTAGGATTTGAATATAGCCTATTTCAGCTATATCAATAACATTGGCGGCATAAAGCCTAATTACGAGGATGTTTTATATTATTAGCCGAGATTTCAGAGAATCAAAGGCATAGAGATTTGAACCGTAGTTCTTTTATCTCTTTCTGACAGAGAGTCATAGACCACCACTGCCTTCTGTCTTTATAAGACAATTATTATGGCCCATAGGCACTACACCTCTAATGGATGTTTCAATATGGTTGGCCCGTAGGCACTACATCACTAATGGATGTTTTAATAAGATTGGCCCGTAGGCACTACATCACTAATGGATGTTTTAATAAGATTGGCCCGTAGGCACTACATCACTAATGGATGTTTTAATAAGATTGGCCCGTAGGCACTACATCACTAATGGATGTTTTAATACGATTGATCACTTGCATAGGTGATTTAACCCACGATTTATAAATCATTTAGTTGGGCTTTGAAATCCTTAAAGGATTATTGTATAAGAATGACGCGCGTGATTTTAACGAATCACATCTGCCATGGTTGTTAACTTGCTTGCAGCGGTTAACAAGGAATCTGAATCTTTTAATTAAGTCCTACCATCTTGACCGGATCTTAAAAGACACCAGGCTAGGTTTCACTCGTAAGATTCTTTATTTAGGCAGATCAATTTAAAAGGATTGGTTTTGATTTATTTCATACATATTAAAACCAAACTCATAACATACATTCCATAATCTTAAATACAATTACATATTGCCCTAAACGGGTCTTTCAAATAGTACATACCTCCATAGAGGTTTAAAATAAGTGACAAGTCCACGCAGGGACTAATACAAGATAGGTGTCCATGCAAGGACTAAAAGATAAGTCCACGTAGGGACTGAAATACGATAAGTGTCCACGCAGGGACTTATTTCAAAGTAGAAATTACATTAGTACAACTATTAAGGGCTAGTGGTCACGTTTCTTCTTTTTGCCCTTTAGTAGGTTCGCCAAGCCCTTGAGAAATCCTCGGTGGCTCTTTTTCTCTTCTTCGAACTCTCTCTCCACACGATCTAGTCGATGGAGTATCTCTTCTTGTTCAGGAGGAGAGAATCGTGGTTGTGGCGCTTGTTGCGGAACTGGAGGTCTGGGAGGGATTGGATACCCATGAGCTGAGTAGTCCGGTGCTCCCATGTTCCCGTGAGCTCCGTCAGGGTAGCGTGCGTTATATCTAGCCGACACCACATAGGGGTCGCGCTCATAATTGTAGTTGTAATGTGCCTGAGACGGTTCAAACGGGTTGTAAGCCGTTGGACCCTTGTAAGCAGGTATGGGTTGGTCATACCCAAATGGTGGCGAATTTGGTGTAGCTGGTGCGGAGTTCGCCTCCTGTATAGGACTTGAAGGTCCTTCTTCTTGTAGTGGCGGATAGTGGCTACTACTAGAGTGTCGAGGGGTGCTGAAGTGGATACCCCCTCCTCCTCGTGTGGACATACGCGCATTCGTCCTCCTACGCCTTGGCGGATCAGGCATTACTGGTTGCGCCGGTGGCGGAGGTGGTGGCGTAACTGCCTCAAAGCGTGAATCCTCAGAGGGATCCTGTGGATGTCGCGGTTGTTGTGATGTCTGTTGAGGTGGCGTGTAGTACCACTCATGTCGGTCGAACAACGCTTGGAAACTGTCTGGTCCCTGATAGGGTGTGCCATGGAAGGATGACCCATCAGAGACTTCTATCGGATGCGTGGGCGTACCACGAGCAGGTTCAGTTGGATTAGTATCTTCATCCATATGGTCTTCGGAGAAGTGATCTTGTGGCCCTAGTGGAACAAAGCCTGAAGGTTCCTATATGTAGTCAGCTGGATTAAACTGACCTATGAAGTATGGAGTAGGGTCGTCGTAGTTTCGGTGCGATACCGAACGTTGTAGAGGTATGAAGGAAGGTTGTGGGTTGTTGGGATCATTCTCTGAGTTTGGCCCAAAGGAGTGCCGGTATGACGGCGTTGAGCTGTGCGAGGTGGAATGCCTCGCGGGTTCGTAAAGGTCTCTTCGTCATTGTGGTTCTTCGCTCCTTGTCATTGAAGGAGGTCTTGTTCCTGACGGTCCAGCTTCGTGATCGTGATGTGTCACGATATCTCCTCTGCCTCTTCTTCCCCTTCCTCTTCCTCGGAATATCACTGGCGGCATGTTTCCTGCTTTATAAAACTTTAAATACCAATAATAAAAGAAAAAGACAAAATTGGAATAACAATTCGAATTTGTCCTAAGTTCTTGTCTAGACTCAAGTATGTGCAATTGTGTCATTGAGATTAAACACAATAGGATAGTGCTTAATTCACTCAATGTTGGCTCTGATACCAACCTGTCACACCCCGATTTCCACGTGTCTCACCGGTGGGCCCGGTGGGGGATTACCGTGACGATGTTGGCAACAATATAGTCAAACCACACAATTATATAAATGCACAGCGGAAGCTTAAAGATAAATATATACTTCAACCTCTGGTTGTAATATCAAATGTATTACAGAAGTCGAATGTATCCACAGCGGATCAAAAATAATAAAATATTGTTCATTCAGATACGGCATCGAGTTTGCGAGACTATTCGTGATGCTTAGGAAGCTAATACCAGCCAATTTCGTATAGTACCTGCACTTAATCTTTTTGGGGAAAAATACGTCAGTTTACACTGGTAAATACATTCAACTGACACATTTGAAAATGTTTATTAAAATTGATTTGAATGCACAAGGCACAAACTCTTTTATAACTTGGGAAAATTATTAAAATCTTGTGAACGTTTTACAGGTTCTTTTATGCGTTCAGTAGCCCGGGTCGTGCCGGGTTAAAGATTTATAGACACACCACATTGCGTAAAACCGTAGTATAAAAACCAACGGCTACGTCTTTTAATTTAATGTCGACAATATATACCGGGTGTACGCCTACACCGGGATGCCGATGGTCGTGGCCATTTCGTAAAATGATGCCAAGGATATCCGGGACAACGGTCATTAAACCCCCCAAAGGCTTTTAAGAAACAAAACTGTTTAAATGAGCCGATCATATTATTTAATTAACCACCTAAGCGATGGAAAAATATAATGCTCAATCAAGCGGTATTAATATACCGTAACCCAAGCCCATATAGGGGAAATAAGTTAAAGTATTTACCTTTGCAAGTATTATTCCTTAGTTTGATTAAATCTCCGATAGCTTTTACTGGGCTCCTAATCTGGAACGAAGGTTTTAATTAACCTCTTAGAATCCTAACGGGTCTTTATATTGGCCGTAGCCTAGACCGGTTGGTTCCGGAATATAAATATGGTTTAATCGCGCGAAAAGGCGAAAACCGAGAATGGAATGTGATTCTGCCCCAAACAAGTTCAGAGACTTGTTTTATATGGGTTCAAGGTTCACACTCTGGATTTTGGGGTTCAAATAATATAATTTGACCCGTATCGGCTAATTTATGAAAACTAGTTTCATAAGCCGAACCGTGCGCGCAATAGGCGAAACGGTTAACCATGAGAGTCTTACGCTTATTTCCTGAGTCAATATGCCTTAAAGAGATTGTGGTATCAGTAGGATACCTTCGTGATGCCCGTAACGAGTTTAAGTTAATATTACGCCCCGTAGGGGCTTTTCGGTCATTTTAAAGACTTTAAAAGGGCTTTTCGAGTTCTACAGGAAATCTGAGTTTCCCGAATAGTTTATAAAGTCTAAAATACTTTATTTATTATTTAAAATCAGTAGCAACTGGAATCGGGTCAAAAGACCTTGTAGAACTCATGTTTTGGCCAAAAAGGGCATATTCGGTATTTACCGAACCGTAGCCATAACCGCAGGTTATGAGCAAGGTAAAAATTATTAAAAATCTCTAAAATTCCCAAAATATTATTTCATAACAGTGGGTAAAAGTTTTGGTGACGAAATCTTGGTTTAGATAGGTGTTATGCTAATTGCGCCTTTTATTACAAAAGTTTATTTTAACCGCGCTATTTAGCATAACTCTCATTCTAGACCTCGGATTGACGTGAAACTTTAAGGACATGCTTATAATTTAATAAGCAAGGTTCTGGTCCATTCACATGTCCGAAATACTCGTTTTATTTTCAAAATGGCGTTACGGTCAACTTTTAGGCGATTAACGGAAATGCGCAAAAGACTCGGATAACTCATGAACCGATCACAGAGGTTTATACCATCATGTAACCTGGTCCTAAGAGAGTCCTAAGGTATATCTATACCTCACTAAAACGGGTCAGAACTGAAGTCAATGCAAAAGTCAAACTTTTGCGACATTCGGCTCCGAACCGGGTCAATATAGCAAATGGTCGATTCAAACGAGCGTAAACAAGTTTATATTCTTGATATCATGTTTTATGATCATCAAAACAGGTTTCATAACATATACATTACAGATTATGTACAAAACGGCAAAATAGCTTTCTGTTGACTTTTTAAGTGCACGTTTGACTCGACATTTGACATAGTTAGAGTGATGATCAGAGGGAACCCTTTTAGGGGTTTATTACCCACATTAATACCAACTCATAACTACTTTTGATTCGTCATAAGACTGAACCATCTCGGATTTATTTTAAAGTCAAACCGTATTTACGACGGTTTGGTTTCTAGTGATTTTCTAAGCATAAATTGAACTACAAAGGATCTTATGAACTTACAGAAGTTAGGACTTGCTTAGAGAGCAATGGGGAACACTTGAGAGCCTTTAGAATGACCAGAGAAGTGTTGTTGTGTTGTGATGAAAGTTATGAACACAAGTATGCTATTTATAGCCAAAGTCAAGGTCCAAGATCATCACACAACACCCTACAACTGATCATGGATGGTTGGCATGTGTCCTAGAGGGTTATGGGTCAAGTAGGGGGCACCCATGCTGCACTAATTGTCCAAATGATCGTTCACAAGTCCAAAAGGCAAGTCTGTCCAAACATTCTGCATCTGGGCGTCCCACGCGGCCCGCATGGGAGTTCCATGCATGTTTAATGCGGGTCGCCTGAGATTCAAATATCAGGCGCGTATCTTAGGTGGCTCGCGGCCCGCCTCAACTTAGGCCAAAACATCACGCGGGTCGCGAGGGGCCTGTTTTTCAGATTTTTAAAATCTTTTATAATCATTACGAAATCCTGGTAATTAATAACGAAATCTTTCGTAATTATTAACCTGGCCTTTCGGGTTTGAAGGGGTAACTTTGTGGTTTGGCCCTCGGTTAATTACAACTAAGGACCTCGTGTTATTTACCCACGTTGTTAAGTCCCCGGTTAGTTTATTAATTATTCAGAAAGTCTTAACTTTCATTATTGACGCTTTTAACCCTTCTCATACGAATTTGATTATAACTTTCTCGTTTTAAAACGGAACTTCGCGGAATTTATACAATATGTTCTTGTGAGCGTATAATACTGTTACAAAGCCTCGGGAGCGTTAAAGGGTCACTCAGAGGTATAATTAAACATGTTGACACAGTTAACCCCTGTAGCTCGTAATCTCTCACTTTCTTCCGCGTTTCGTTTCCGTACGATCCATGATTTATTCGTTTGAAGGTACAAGCATTATTTAGGGTTACTATACAGTACATTTACCCTCGATTGACATTTATAACCCTCGAATTTATATACTTTCAAGGTTTGTCAATATTAGTCCTTTATTTAATATCAATGCCACGTGTAATCAAAAGACACGTGTTAACACATTATTGGACACAAAAATTCAAGGTGTTACAGTTTGTGTCCTGGATCTGGACGTTTAGTGTATGCAATGTAAAATGATTTCGTGAGAGCCCTAGTGATCATAGTCTAGACTCGAGAAAGAATCCTAGCTCGCTATGATCGAGGCTCTGATACCAAGCTGTCACACCGTGGCTTTTGCGGAAGCGTGGGTTTATTTGGTGTGACTTCTTAATACCATAGCAACAATCATAACAATGCTACATGATAAAAACACAAGATGTTCATCCATTCATTAAGTTTAAAAATGCTACAACATCATTGTTCTAAAACGTCGATACCAAATAGGGTTACAAACCATAACAGACTTGTTTGAAAAGAGTTCATAAGACTCAGCAAAAGGCTTTAAATAAGGCGTGGTTTAAAGACATGTGACCGTCCAGGTAAGGGTTACACCTCCTAAACCTACTACCCTGGATGACATCTTTATTTAGTATGCAGCTTGACACATCTGCAGACACTTGCCAGATCCGATCAGTTTCTTGAAATACATGTAGTTTGAAAAATCAACAAAAAGTTGAGCGAGTTCATGTGTATGTGAGTATGTATAAACCTTTGTAAACGATGCATGTATGTATGCACCGGTATGATTGCAAACAAGGAAAAGATCACCAATGGTTTGCAAGGCCACTGATATGTGTGACGGTATAGGAAGACTCAAACCTAGCAAAGTTGTACCGGGCTCCCGACCGGAAGACATAGTTCACCACTATGAGCCGCTTCGACCTCATGGGTGTGGGCTCGCTACACCCAAATAGATCTATCACTCATGCCCCTCAGTCCTACAACGAGGATTGATGGTCCCAAGTATCCGCCTACCCTATCACATGATCTATGGTTCTTTCCTAGGCTAATCATACCAATAGTATTGTACGTATCCCTTTGTAACATGTATTTCACCCCCGAAGTAAGTAAACAAAACAGTTTAAGGAAAAGGGGGACATGAACTCACAGTATTGCGTCTCCTGTGCTCGTACTCAAACCTTGTTAGCTACACGATAACCTACACTGTACTAATGTCTATTAGACGAACGGACCGCGCCTTGCTTTCGTATTTACGGGTTTGAGTTACGTTACTTTGATATTATTCCAAGTTATAACTTCTTGTTAATATAATAATAATTATTTTAACTTAAGTGTTGTTTTTAGGGTTTTGGAATAATAGTTAGACAACTATTTCGTATTCATATTTCTCAAGTATTTTATATGCATATTTCCTTCCCAAGGATGGGGGTATTTATACATGTATTTTGTTAGTTCCGAAAATAATACATTTTTAAGTCCCACTTAGAAAATATTTTTAACATATTTGTCGAAAATAATGTGTTCTCAAAATATATTTTTTTCCCAAAAATAATATATTTTCACTATTTGTATCCAAAATAATATTTACCAAAAAATACCTTCGTAAAAATATTTTCCGGAATATTTCGTAAGCTACGTTTTTTCGTTTGATTTCACAATACCAAGTATGTAACTTAAATATTTATCCCTCGGAATTTTTGGTGTTATACTGGAGTTATAATTGTGGTGGTATTTTGCTAAGTTACATTTTTTGCCCTAAATTATTATAACAAGTTCACAAATCAAACATATATTCACATAAGCGTTTTAGTATAAAATATATATATATTCGAAATATATATTTATCCGCTTTTATTTACGAAAACCCACCTCCGACACTTTGAAATTTCGTAACAAAACTTATGGCGAAGTTTACTTCCGAAAAACAAAGTTAAACACATTTGTAAACATTTGTTAAAATAATTTCTAAGTTTTGGGATTTTTAGAAAATTTCGCCAAAGTTTCCCCTAAAAACGGAGGTGTCCATGCTATTAAGCATATCATTTTCTTTTCAAAATCAATCAACAATCAATCCTTAAACAATTTTACATTTCCAAGAGCAAAAACTATATGCGTTACATATTAATCATGAACTTGATACATCCCGAAAACGCGTAGTAACTTGGTAAAGCTTTTAGTGGACTTAGTTACCTTTCAAGGTGCATTTATCTCTTTAAAAATCATTTTCTTGAAAGTGTTTAATGTTTACAACTTGTAAACAATTTTTTACAAAAATTAATCTTTTGAACTATTCTTGTAAATAAATTTTTTTCACACTTGTTTTAGTTCTAAAAATGGTGTAAGCGTATGTAAAGTCATGATTTTCCAAATATCGATTCTCTAACTTGGTTTATTTTGAAAAGTCTTTTGTAAAACTTGGATCTACATGATCATCAACTTACTTTGTTCACTTATATTTCAAGAAAATCGTTTTCTATCAAGTTCATGCTTAGACTTAGAAGATGATTATTCTATGTATCATATAATCACCTTCTAGTCTTGTTAAATCATATTTCTAAACATTTTAACAAGATCCACATATTTTGTCCATCTCAACAAGTAATGATCTGATATAAAATTAGAATTAAATCTAGGAGGTAAGATATGGAGTAAGGTGGTGATGTTTGGTGGGTCCTCTTGTGACCGAAATCGGGTATTGGGGGGGGGGGTTAGATGTAAAAGTTTGATGGTAGATGGTATATACTAGTTAATCTCCAAGTATATACTTACATATGTTAGTTAGTTGATATCTAGGGGGTGTTATGGTGTGCGGGGATCATGACTAGCCAAGAAATAATAAAACAATGTGTTTGGCAAAATTTTAGTGTTCCGGGTAATGTCCGGTTGTTCGGTTAGGTGATGTTCCGTTAAAGTGTTTAATTATACCGTAAGGTGTCTTTTATGTGTCTTTTTGTGTCACATTTAATTCCCGACACTTAGGAAAGCATACAGGATCATTCTGTCATATTTTTGCACCTTACTAGCATGTTAAATGCTGAATTTTTGATAGATAATGCAGAATTCTGCATTATTAGTGGGTTTTAGGCACTTCCCGGTACTTTAACTATCAGCTAGTGACGCAGTTTTATGGTCCTTACTTCCCTACACTCCATACTAGTGTAACATCCTGTCTCTGGCTCATACTGGCCTCAAAAACATTGTCTGTCTATGTGCTGGCATTGTCAGCATGTTTCTGAATTATCCGTTCAGTGTGCTAACTGTGCTTTGTGCATCAAATTTGTCACTAAAGTTTGTGTGTAATAAATGGAGTGACAATATGAGATATGATGCATATGTATGTATGTATGTATGTATGTATGTATGTATGTATGTATGTATGTATGTATGTATGTATGTATGTATGTATGTATGTATGTATGTATGTATGTATGTATGTATGTATGTATGTATGTATGTATGTATGTATGTATGTATGTATGTATGTATGTATGTATGTATGTATGTATGTATGTATGTATGTATGTATGTATGTATGTATGTATGTATGTATGTATGTATGTATGTATGTATGTATGTATGTATGTATGTATGTATGTATGTATGTATGTATGTATGTATGTATGTATGTATGTATGTATGTATGTATGTATGTATGTATGTATGTATGTATGTATGTATGTATGTATTATGTATGTATGTATGTATGTATGTATGTATGTATGTATGTATGTATGTATGTATGTATGTATGTATGTATGTATGTATGTATGTATGTATGTATGTATGTATGTATGTATGTATGTATGTATGTATGTATGTATGTATGTATGTATGTATGTATGTATGTATGTATGTATGTATGTATGTATGTATGTATGTATGTATGTATGTATGTATGTATGTATGTATGTATGTATGTATGTATGTATGTATGTATGTATGTATGTATGTATGTATGTATGTATGTATGTATGTATGTATGTATGTATGTATGTATGTATGTATGTATGTATGTATGTATGTATGTATGTATGTATGTATGTATGTATGTATGTATGTATGTATGTATGTATGTATGTATGTATGTAACTGAAATCAAAAAGCGGTTTACGTCATCAGTTGTAATCAAGCACAGTCATTAAGCACGTAATTAAATTAATTAGTTGTACGGATACCTGTAATTGTGAGGGTTGTCACATATACCCTAACATATCTTGTGCGATCGGCCTTGTGCGACTGGCCTTGTGCGATCGGTTATCATTCCTAAAATCATGCAATCTTTTCTAACAGTTTCCAATTTCTTATCCATTCGATCAAATCAACACTAACAGTTTCCAAACATGCAATAATCGATCAAACAAGGGTCTTAACATCAAATTCCTATGAACCCTAATCATATTCAAAACATAACCAACAACCATAACATTTAAACACATTAATACGACTCATGTTCTTGATTACTAGCATGCATCCTAACATAACAACACCACAAAATCATCCGAACATAACCACATCACAGCCGATTAATATGCATTCGGTTCTTGATTAATATCAATATCATACCATCATCAACTCCTAAAATACTACACATATGAGTCGATTATATGAACATCAAACCTTAACAATTTTATCATAATCAATCATATCTCATTCTTAAATCATTATGTAGAAACAAATAAATCACAATATCTTCCAACAAAACAATAACCATGAAACACTAACCGGTTAGAAGGTAGAACAAGGATGATCCGAATCAAGAAAACTTTGAGAGAAGGGATGTGATGTCATCGGCTTAGAGAGAGAGAGAGAGAGAGATGAGGTTTGGTGTGTGTTGTTTTTTGCAAGCAATGAGGAGTATACTCCCTCCTCATGGGGTTATGCGCAACAAATGGAATGGGCCGAACCCATTACGGCCTGCCCTTGTCGTTCAAGTGCAAAGAGTGTGGCCCGAAAGGGCTTGTGTGAATACATTACATACATACCTTACACAAAATCACATAACACGTAACACTTATTCATTAAAACCAACACATCAATTTGCCACATAGAGTTCATACACATTACACTAAACACAACGATAGGTCCAGAAATACGAGTTGTCACATCGTCCCCAAGTTGAAAGAAATTTCGTCCCGAAATTTAGCACGCAGTTATTGAGGAAGCTAGTTAGGTTGCATGGTTTCCTGGTTTTCCTAGGGTGTCACAATATATTTGAACATTTATAGAAATAAAACAATATATTATTCGTTTCAAAGTATTATTATTTAAGAATTATGTTTTAAATTTGTTGTCTGTTATATTCTTATCATTAATTAACATTTGTATATAATGCCTATCTTTAATTATAAAAAATAAGTATTTATTGTTGTGAAACAACGACCTAATAGCAACAATGTATAAAGTATAAACATATGAATTAGGATTATAGAGATTATGGAGACAAAGAGGAAATAGAGAATGTAAGAAACTTATTCTTATTGATGTAAAATATGGATCACATATGCCTCTATTTATAGGCTTACAAGATGGGAGTTAAGTACATGATGAGTCATGATATAATGATAATCATAAATGGACAGTCACACAATAAATAAATATTAATTCATCATACTCCCCCTTGACTATCCACTTGACAAAACTATCCACATGATAATATACCATTCTTTAATACGTTTGGTGATGCTGCCTCGTTAAAAACCTTGCTAGGAAAACCCAGTGGGACAAAACCTCAGCTAAGGGAAAAAGAGTGCAGCGCGTATTGTCTCCCCCTAATACTTCTGGATCAGGTATGTTGTCTCATTAAAAACCTTACTAAGAAAACCCAATGGGAAAAAACTTAGTGAAGGGAAAAAAGTGCAACTTGAATAAGTCTCCCCCTCATTTTAACATGTATCATTTAAGTGACGTCTGTCCATCTTCCTTGAAAGTCGAATAAAGCCTTTGTAGCGAATGATTTGTCGCTTGATCCCTTAATGTGCAATCCTTTATGTTGAGCAATGTTGTATAATATTCTAACGAGACTTTAGGTGTCTTTTCCAAAAATTATCATATGTCCACGACTGTGTTTCGTTATATTCCTGCATTTACAAGACTAACCAAAATTGTTTTTATGGGTTAGTAAAATATAACAAAATATCGTTTACCTGAAATGTTTCTTTGAACTCATTCCAATGTCTCTTTGCTTGACAAATGTTATGACAATAAGCTCAAGTTAAAGATATTATAACCATACATAGCTAGCAAAACATATTAATGCACTTATGCATTTAACGATGATACTTCTAGAATGAGAATCTCTACTTTGATAGGAGATGATAATAGGCATTTCTTATAACAAATGACTTAACAACCTTTAACATACATTAAGGTTCAACTATACCCATACTAAAATATCCAAACATCATCTTCTAGTTGTACTTGGTGGATTGGTAAAATATAATTACATATACACTCGAACTGCAGTTCGAGTAATAGTTAGACTGTGCCAAGGTCATTCAAAAAATTCTCCCTCTAAAAGTTCGACAATTTCTCTCGATGATGCCTAGACATCATCACTGTAAACTGCGATTATATTGAACTTTTAAAAGTAGAACGTCGATAAAACATGGCTAATTTAATCAAACTTATATCCCTCTTTATGCAAATATCTCGAGTTGTATAACACTCGATCTAACTATTTTAGTCCATACATATTCTATGAACTTGATATAGTACGTTTTTGAGGTTTTGACATCATTAATGCTTCTAGCATTATCAATCCATGAGGGAATTCTTTCCATCTTATCCGAATATGCATGTGCTTTCACTCTTTAGAAGTTTTGCTACATAAATTTGCGCATTTAACACATTGATATCTATATCATATGCAAAAATGCCATAAACCCTTGCTTTTATCTCGAAACCCATATTGTACCATGCGTGTACACTGTTATTGAGATATCACAATCAACGTGTACAAGTTTTCTATGTATGTTTCTTGGTGCACAAGTATTACATCGTTAAGATGTTTCAATTAACCGTTTAAGCACTCAATTGCTTTTAGAAACTCATCAGGAGTTCCAATTATATCCAACATGTAAAATAATCATAACCTATTCAAATCCGAATATGTATAAAATGATCACATTGTTCTCAAGAACTTGCTTTACATGACTTACATAATTTAATCCTTCGGGACTTTCATGTAAACTTAAAGTATCAAGTGATACACAACATTCATAAGACGCATATTAATTCTCTCTTTATATTACCAGACTAATAAAATATTGGAAAGTCAATGCATCCACCACTAGAGAATATGTTTCCTCATAATCAATCATAGGTCTTTGTGAAAATTCTTGTGCCACCAATTTTGACTTATATCACTTAATTTGATTTTCACATGATTCGTGTAAAAGACAAATGTGTATCCAACATATTTTACAACTTCAGTTGTATGGACCGTTGGTCCAGAAACTTTCCATTTCATTAGAAAACTAAATTCTGCCTTATTTGCGTCTTTCTATTTTTGGCCAATCATTTCTTAATATTCATTCATAGGCAGATCTTAAATCTTGATCCTCATCATTTAATCAATTTAAGCGCTACATTATATACAAAAGTATAACGACGTCGATTTTTATTTCGATTCCATTCATATCTTAGACATGATACAACTTATCGAGATCTCTTTATTTTCAGGTACCTGAGGTTCTTCTTGAACCATCATGTCTATTGTCTCTTCAGGAGATCTTATTACTATAACCTCGACTTGACCATCTTAATTACTTGCTCCAATTTTCGATAAATTTTATTATTGGAATCGGCTAGTCTACCACGCTTCAGGCGTGCAATAGACTCACTACAAAATATGTGGTTGTCCTCTTGGGACACAAATATAACTAGAGCATAAGCAGTCGATGACTTACTTAGTCACTCTATTTAGGTCAGTGAACTTGTCTGGTAATTTGTTCTTTAAAGTGGTAAATGAATTATACTTTAAACTTCTAGTTATAGTTTATAATCTGAGGATCAATATGACATGATAATTCATTTCACTTTTCACTTTCCAACTGCTTGTTATCTCCCCCTAATGTTGGGAACATTTATTCACTAAAGTGAAAACCAATGAGCCATAAACAAATTTCTCACTAATGGCTTTAAGTATTCTATCTACGATTATTTATACCCAACATATTCTCAAACTTTTTAGAAGTCCCATCTTTGTGCGGTGTGGTGGATGAGTTTCAATATATGTCGCACAACCAAAATCTTTGATGAGACATCTTTGGTTCCTGACCAAAAACCAACTGTATGGGGAGAACTATAACTTATTGGCTTGATGTGAATTGATGGTACTATATATAAAATTACATGTACCTAAATGAACTTTTGCTCATCTCATGATTACTAGCTTTGTAACCAATAGTAGACGTTTATTAATCACAATAACACTTATTCCAATGATCATTAATAACTTGGGAATCAAATTCACGATTATCAAATAAATATACTAATCCGGATTAATATGCTTGCTATCACATTAGCTAAGCCACAATCACACAAACTTCAGGTTGTGGATTTGATAACCATTTAGACGATGCATCGATTTAAAAAAAAAAACTAAATGGTATCATTTTGGGATATGCATATCCTTTAATCGCTTCCATAATATTTAGGTATACACACCCTCGTTTATTTTGCAAATATATAATTTCCTTTGAGAGCAATTATTATCTTGAAGAATCTTCTAGTTCTTCATTATGTTTCACATCATCATTGACTCGGTGTGGTCTAACCGGTCATGCCAACTAATTAAATAATTATGATCCATAAACTCCTGGTTTACGATCGTATGTGTATTACTTGCTCGTATGTAATACAAAACGTATGATACGAGAGAATATACTATAACTTCAAAGTTAAAACCATCTCATTATGCAATCACTCCTTAGTTTGCCACTTTTGGTGGTCCATCTCATTATTACAAGTTTCTCAATTAGGTCCATCATTACATATACAATAATTAATATATAATCACATTCACTTTTGGGAATGGAGTAGGACCAAAACAAGCTTCATAGTTTTTCATTATTTACTCGGTCACATGAGTATAAAAGCATTTCATTTTCCATGACTCTTATAATGATATTGCTACTTTAAGAGTATATCTCAGGTGTGACCAATGGAAAACTTTATCTTGTTTTTCCCAATGTTCTCTTTTCTTGCCACCAATTGAGAAGTAGTTGAGTCGTATAAGATTTATCAATCTTATATCTTACGACCTTTATAATAAGATACAGGGAGTATGACACTTTGGATGTCAAATGTAAGCGTATTTATACTTTTCATGATATTGATAATAAACCACAAGTTTGGTTTAGTTGTTCAATCGTGTCACCAGTAAAGCAAGCAAGTTATGGTAAAACTTCATAACCCGTTTTCATCACTTACAACTTACAAATATATATGATTTATGTTCTATGCTATCGTATCATAAATATGTATTAACCTATCACAATATAAACAATCACAAGTATATCATACACCAAAATATCTCCATAAGGCTTCAATAGTAATTTTTATCAAATAAACTCCTTTGAGAGGTATCCAGAAAGTCTTAACATTTACTTAATATGTCTTTTTACTAGCTACTAATTTGTAGCAATTATTTGTCATCAGTGGGAGTAAAAATAATCATATAACGCACCAAAGCATAGACCTATCATATATTGTATTTATAGTAAAATGACTATGAACACTTACATTATATATCAAATATACGTATTACACATTCTTAGAATTGAATGTACATGAATATATAAAATAATATAGTATATTTTTCATGGTATAATAATTCTTTTCATTTAGGAATTACGAAAAATTGTTAAATAAGATTACAGATACAACTATACAAACAAACAAAAACAAACAAGAATAAGTAGCAACAATTATTTTAGAAAAGAAACCTATGTAAATACACTATAGGTCATTAGATATCCTGACTTACATATAGAAGCAATATCACTTTAAGATATAATTATCAAGCGCGTGAAGTCATGAAGTTTCAGTACACAAACTTAAACGAGATAAATTGTAAACTAATCATCAAATTATTATCCAAGCTTGAAAATATGTTAAAACAGGATCAATAAATCTAAATAAACTTTGACATTACAGCCACAATTAAAATCAATTCTAAATTACTAGATACTGCTATAGGATGAATAACAATGTTAAAAGATACATATATAACAATGTAGCAAATAAACCAAACCACTTACCCCAATAGTTAAAACTATTCAGTCACAATTAATGCAACTAACATTAATAAATCACATACAAATTAACTTTTCAGCTGTACAAAACATACATAACATACACCACAATCTGAGTAATAGCACTAATATCCATGATAGAGTTTCTGATGATGCTAGCATGTTTAACTGCTAAAAGTGTAACAGTTAAAAATTCAAAATGCTTATACGCTCATTTTAAAACATACAAATTTTATGATAATAATCTCATACACAGGCAATATAACTCACCAAACTCATCACGTTGTCACACAAAAAATAAACTATGATTCTCCATTGCATTTAAGCTACACCCATATCTTTGTCATTATAAATCCAATGAATTTATTATTTATTCAGCATTATTGTTAAACACATTTATCAATTAGAATAAGAATATGCTCCTAAAAATATACAACACATACACTAATGCAATTAACACATATTTTTTAAGGCAAACGATATATATTAGAATTATGATTTAACACATATTTTTTTAAGCAAATAATATATATTAGAATTGCACTATACATATAAAGGAATTTATTTATAACGTGGGCTATTAATTTCTTTTCTTTGGGCTCAACAAACAATAACGCCTGATCCTATTTGACAAAAAAAACTTATTTATTTTTTTTATTTTAAACAAACTGATTAATTATTCAAAGGTTATAAACCAAAATAGACTTGATTTAGTTTAAGCTTAGAATATGATTAAACGAAGTAATAAACCACCTTGTCAAAAAACTTATATATCCAAACTGTTTGTAATGAAAACAATCGGTTACTTAAAACAAAATGGTGCAGCCATAAAGAGGCAAATAATACAACAAAAATATGGTTTCATAAGGACGTTTTGTTTTGCTTGTCCAAGATTATTCATGCTAAGATGGAGCAATAAAATACAAGCTATAGAAGTAGATAACTTACTTGTAAGATGATATAATCCAACTTGAAAAGCGAGTCGTGCTGATAACGTGTTGTGAAACAACGACCTAATAGCAACAATGTATAAAGTATAAACATATGAATTAGGATTATAGAGATTATGGAGACAAAGAGGAAATAGAGAATGTAAGAAACTTATTCTTATTGATATAAAATATGGATCACATATGCCTCTATTTATAGGCTTACAAGATGGGAGTTAAGTACATGAAGAGATGGGAGTTAAGTACATGATGAGTCATGATATAATGATAATCATAAATGGATAGTCACACAAGAAATAAATATTAATTCATCATATTTATAATTAAGTATAAGTGAGAGATGGGGAAAATACATAACTTCAATAAATGATATTCTTATCACTTATTAACTCTACACTTGTTAACATAAGTTATTATCATTATTATACAATATACTTAGTTATTTAGTAATTAAGTTAATTAATGGATCAGTTATAATATCTAAAATGGTTAATTTAAATATCTATAACTTTTTATAAATTAGTCAGTATATATACTTCTCATCATGATTTAATATTTACATATATTATTCCTGCATATTTTTATGTGTTCTTTTAGCTAATAAACATCTAACTGATCATGTATCTCTTTATTTATACGTATTAAATTAGATTAGATTATACAAGTCCTACAGGATAAAGGATTATATATTTATTTATACTAGTAAGCTATAATATACATATATTAGTTGGTATATTATATGTATACAAATATAGGGTCATGATTTAGAGAAAACGGTAAAAAATGTGAGAACATAGAGAACGCTTATGGATCATTCGATCAAAACAATCTATGGACTAGATTGGCGCGGTAGCGTTTTCGTATATAACACCAATTTTATTAAGTGGACGCGCTTCATTAAGGGTAAAAAGGTCTTTTGCCGCTCAAATTCAAAACGCCAACTAACATGAGAACACGCCATTCAAAACAAATAAACGCCAAAAATTAGTGATAAAACACGTTGGAGATTACAGGAAGATGAAACAATACAGTAACTGAAATTCAATTATCAACATTTATTAAAAGAAATTCCCTCCTAAAATATGCGCCAAAAACATCATTATATAAACGACATTAAACATCGCTTCCGTAATCACTTCAATCCATCATTCTAAAAAACATCTTTTTACCAAAAACGCAAAGTTTAACCAAAATGCCAAAAATGGCAACCATCGTTTCGTGGAGATACACTCTGGGAATCAGAAGATGTTACACCCCAACTGATGGCGGAAATATTGGGATGAGACGAACAAATTGCTCAAAACATCATAACACTATGTGACAATATAATTTAAATTAAATTTCAAAAATTGCTAAAAATGTCATACAAGAATCAAACATAAACAACATTGTTTCAAATATACATTTACAAAATAAATTAATCTAAGTGTCTTTCTAAGTCCACCTAAATCTTGTTTCTTCACTTAGCATTATCTCGTCTATTAACCTGCAACATTTATTAAAATATATCAACAAAAGTTGGGGAGTATACAAGTTTTCATACATAGCATAATACAGAATAAAATTGTTTAAGGGCTCATATCCAACATGAATAACAATATGCAAGTTAGTAATATGCTGAAACGGTGTACTATATGTTCAAACCAAAGTATCCAACGCGTTAATTTTGCCTATCCCAAGAGAGTAGCGGGAGGTTAACATGTTTAACTTAACAATACCCCAAGACTAATGGGTGGTGCGTTAATCCTATAGCGCTATAATTGTTAAGGTAGGCTTGTACGAAGTTAATAAGCATATCGACATGAAAAGTTTACATAGCATACGAGATTAACAAGCATCATATAGTTTCATGTTTAAATGTGGATAGAGTGTGATTAAAATAGTTTCAAGTGTCTCATGTTTTAATATAGAATACATGTTGCACCCAAAAGTGTTTAAAAGTAAAAATGGGTTCGAGTATACTCACAAATATTGCATATGCTTTCCGATTATCCAATGTGACGAAGTTGTCGAGACTAGAAGGATGAATGTGTTTGGTTTGGAGTTTAAAGGAAAATTTATATTCGGGTTTAAAGATTCGGAGGTTAAAGTGTATGAAAATAGACATATAAGAAAAGTAATAACCTAGCACACATAATACTTGTTCTTGACACTATGAAACTCAAAAGAGTTTGAACGTTTTCATGGGTCAAAATGCCCATTAAAATCGTAACAAGTATCATGGTCTCAGATGATGTAACTTAACACTTGATAAATAACCACTAGGCTATCATCAAGGGTTTGGTTACTTAGATATTATATAGGTTATATAGTGTATATATATATATATATCCTAATTCCAATCATATAAGACAAGAACATCATATAAGTCATGCATGAGGTAGGAAGATGAATATTCCATTTAGGTACCTCTTTGGTATTCACCACTACACATGTTGTCATAGACAACAAGTAGGGTCAAGAATATACAATAAAGAATGAAATAACTACAACTAATCTAAGAAAACATCAAGTGATGTGTGGATTTGCAAGTAGGATAGCCCAAGCTAACCTTATAATCACACAATCTCAAGCGTAGGACTTGTTCATCACTTGTAGGTTAAAACCTTATTAAAACAGAAAATTTTTGAGGATTAAACCTTTGGATTTACATGTTACAACCTTGTTTTTAAGCACACATAATCATAGTCTTGATTAGTGGCATAAGGACATAGGAATGTATGAAGAAAACATGAGTTTTTCTTCCAAAACATGAAGATAAAAATGAGCAGAATTTAGGTGCACTTTGGACCTCAAAAATGGTAAGGTTTCACTTTAGTTTGCCCAAGAAAACTTGTGAGAACCTTCCTAGAGGTCATCCAAGTGTTGTAGAAGAAGAAACAATAAGAAAATTGAAGTGGAAGTGAGTTAAAACTCACTTTTTGTGGCTGGAACTTTAAAAAACGTGGCTGAAACTCAGCTGAGTTTGGGAGGGTTTTTGAAGTGTTTGGAGGCTTGAAAAAATGGAATAAGTGTGGGGAAGTGCTTATTATATAGGGAAGGGATTAGGGTTTCAATGGGTTGGGATTTGGAAGTGTTTAGAAGGGGTTAAACCTTGAAACAAGCCCACAAAACCCAACCATATGGTGCTGAATTTCGCTGATTTGGGGCTGCCATATTTCTTTATTTATTTTTTAAAAACATTATTAAGAGTAAATTATAAAAATCGCCCTTTACGTTGACACTAGATTGCAAAATGTATCCTTTATCTTCAAAAAGTACAAAAACGTACTCAATGTTTGCAAACATTTACACTTTATGTCCTTTAGCCCTAACTCAATTAGTTTTCATGGTTAAATCTGACCAAATGGCACATACGAGAATATTTTAGTCATTTTACCCAAAACACTAAAATAAATAATAAAAAACCCATGCCTTTCCCTTAAGTCTCTCTCTCTCTCTCTCTCTTTACTAACACTCTTTCTATCTCTCTCATGTAACAGATCTATTGCCGTCCACAAATCCGTCGCCGACACCACCGCTATAACTTCGTTCACCACTGCCATAACTTCTCCCTTGTCGAAACAAATCCATTCACCACCGCCATAGCTCAGCCCTTGTCGAAGCAGATCTGTTCACTGCCACCATAGCTCCGTTCACCACCGTCATAGCTCCGTCAACTCTCTTTCTCCCTTTACAAACTCTCTCTTTCTCTCTATACAATCTGGACAAGTTCTGCACATCATTGATAACTCAAACCACACAAAGAAGCACTTTTATTGTGCCTGTCTTTCTTTCATCTTGAGTCACATCTGTGTGTGCATGTGTTGAGATAGGTTTATTATACAATCAGTTTTGACTGAATCAAATCTCACACTGAAAATTACATATCATCATAAAAGCAAAAAATTGTAAAGTGTAAACTATAAAGAAATATTGATGTTGAAAGGATGAAATAACAAGAGAAAAGTGATGTGTTAGGGTTTCGATGGTTCTTGATTTGGGATTTGGGGGTTTACTGAAACAATATATAAAAACAATTAAAAATCTGCTTATTCTAAAGTTTATTGTGTGGCTTGCTGTGTTTTGTTGCATCGATTAAAAATGGTAACTCGGAGGTGGGTGGTGGCTGTTGATGGTGGTGGTGGAGTTGAGGTTGCGGCGGTGGTGGTGGAGGTGGAGTTGAGGTGGAGGCAGCAGTGATGGAGGTGGAGTTGTGGTGGCGGCGATGGTGGTGGTGGAAGTGGAGGTGGGGTGGTGGTGGTGATTGATGGTGATGGAGTTAAGGTGTAGGTGGAGGTTAGGTGGTGTTAGAGAGAAAGAATGGGAGGTTGGGTAGAATGGAGAAGAGAGGGGATTTATATTCATGTTTTTCTAAATTGGTTTATTTATTATTTTTTATTATTTATTTTAGTCTTTAGGGTAAAATGATCAAAATACCCTCGTATGGGTCCACTTGTTCAGATTTAACCATAAAAACTAACTAAGTTAGGGCTAAAGGACATAATTTGCAAGAGTTTGCAAACATTCAGTACGTTTTTTGTACTTTTTAAAGACAAATGACACATTTTGTAATATAGTGTTAACATAAAGTACGACTTCTGTAATTTACTCTTTTACTAATTTATTTATACAAATGAACCCAAGTTGGACCCAATCACTTCATCTTCCCCAACTTAACAATACCACCATCTTGTTTAACCTTTGAACATCACTAAACACCCTTTTGAAACAATAACCACCATCAGAACACAACTCAGTCTAACCTTAAAAACACCATCATCTTGGCTAACACCACCCTGATGGTTTCCTATGCTCTCATAAAATGAACGCTTCCCAACAAAAAGAGAGTAACGTATATAAAAGTTACGAATGAAAGAACTAACGGTTGTAGAGCAGTTTTAATCAACGATTCCGGAGCACAGTTCCTCGTAACAACAACCATAACACCAATCATCTTTCCTTATCTGGTGAAGCATAAAGCTCTGCCCAACAACTTCACATTTCACAAACTCTATTCCATTAGCCGCAACAACCGTGCCAGCATTAACAAGATAATATTACGATTAACTGTCGGGTCAGTCGCCTGCATTCTAGTTGTAAAATTATGAAAATTGTAAGTCCCTTCATACTTCTTAAGTATCGTGTTAAACCCTCTCTTTATCACCATAACAAAACATATTCTCCTTCACAATGTTGCCATGTACCCCATTTAAATTATTATCAATAATTACATATCTCAACTTCAGCTGTTCGATGAAATGCCCGACTTTAATCAAGTGTTCGTTGATTAAAGTGCTTCTCCTTGTCGCCGTCCTAACACCACTGTGGTGGTGGTGTTTTGGTTAGGCGATGGTGATGGTGGCTGTGTTTTGGTTGTTTGGGGTGGTGATGGACAGAGAATGGAGATTGGAAGTCGTGGTTGGCGGCTGAAGTGGTGATGGTGAGGAGATTAGGTGGTGGTCGGCGGCTGGAGTGGTGGTGGTAGGCAACAGGAGTGGTGGTGAGGAGATTATGTTAAAGGAGTTTTTAGAGAGAGTTTTGAGAGAGTGTGTGTATGTGAGTGTTTGGTTTATATATATATATATATATATATATATATATATATATATATATATATATATATATATATATATATATATATATATATATATATATGTAGTGTGGGGTTCATTGGGGAACACTAAAAAAGTGGGGAACCGGGGAACCCCCTTCTAAACCATTAGATCTAAAAATTAAGCGGCTGAGATTAGATTTGACGTTTAAGACTAAATAGAAAAGAGAAAACACGGAAGGGTATATTTGGAATATTTGAAAAACTAGGTTATGAAGTGAAACCAATTCTTCCGATATCATTTTTATTCCACCAGGACGACAGATCTCCGCCCAAGTCTGTCGCCGGAGAAATCAATATCGTCGGAGAAATCATTGAGAGGTGGCAGAGAAATCAATTGAGAGGTTCATTTCACTCTTTTCGATCTCAGTTTCACCACAAAACCTACTTGTTCTTATTACATTGATCTGATATCGTGATATGTGTTGTTTCTAGGGTTTCTCAGACATTTGCATTTGTTCTGGTAGTTTTTTAATACGAATACACATCGTAATGGTAATACGTCTGACTGGATGGTTCAAATTTGTAATCGTTAACTTCAAATCTGAAAATAAATTGTAGTTTCGGCATCGATTGTGATCGGTTGATTTCTGGAACTTAAATTCGGTTTCTATTTAGTTTATTTTGCTATGTAGGTTCATGATTTATGCACTCATTTTCATCTCACACTCGTTTTCACATTGTATGAAGATCGGTGATGGTTTAGGATTTTTCTTTGGTTTTGATTTGAATTCAGGACGATTGAGATTCTGAAAATTGAAGAGTTTTTAATTGTGTATAAATTGTATTCAGATCTGAATCATTGACATCAAAGATGGATGCAATTTCATGTGTTCTTTTGCTTTAAGTAGTGCATTTCTCAATTATTTTTGTTGCTTAGTTTTGTTTTTACTCAATAAAGAAGATGTGTGCATGAAAATAAGTTTTTCTACATGTAACAATAAGCTTTTTTACAAGTTAATATAAGTTTTTACATGTAAAATTATGTAACAATGGCATCTTTAGCGAGTAGGCCAATCAATTTACCCTATTCCGCCTTCAAGAGTCATCTAATTACATCCTTGAAAGCAAATCTCCATGGCTGATTTGTACATACAGAGATGTTGTTTCTTTGGCATTATCGTTTGTTTACAAATTTGAGCCTCATAATCGTTTTATCACATCGGTAACAGTACCGGTCTATGCAGTTAATATTGGTGATATATTGGTTATTGGCTCTCATGTAAAATATCGGTGTCAAATATCAGTACCAATATTATCGGCGATATTGACCGATGTATCACCGATATAGATATATCACTGAATTGTTATTATTAAATTGCTATATATAGAAATTTTGCATGATATTAAAATTACCGATATGTATATCCAATATTTTACCGCATTAACTGCATAGGTACTGGTATACGTTGGTCATGTTTTTGGTTTTGGTACTTTCAATGATGCTAGTACTGAACCCAAAATATCAGTAAGATTGCCAATTGGTTTTTACGTACGTTGGCCGAAACCGAGCCGGTTTCGCTCAAAATCCGGTTTGTGCACCTCTACAATCAACCATCACTTTATATTATGGTGAACATCATAATCCGATTACCAATATAAACGTTCTGGACTATCATAAGGCCTATATAACCCAGTCGTCATGATGTAAATAAGAAACAAGAGTTTTCGTGATTTAAAAGGCTATGAAGTTTTAGTGATTTCTCTCGTGATTTGAACAATTTTGAGATTATCTGCATCTTGGCAGGGTAAATTGGATGGTTATGTGAAACAAAGATCTCTATGTCACGGTTTTGCGTTACATCTAGTAAGTCTGCAGCCATGGCAGTGCATCCATTTTGTTCGATTTGCTACCCTACCTCTGAGCCTCATGAATGTTCAAAAGAATGATGCAAAACATTGCATCAGTGTTTATCTCCAACGACACCCAAGGAACCCCGGTGCCACTTCTTCCCATCCGACGATAATACACAGATTAAACTATGAGGTACTCCGATCTACATACTTCCATGCTTCTAGATCTGCAACAACCTACAAGTTCAACGGAGCCGATGATGGATGGACAGTGGTTCTTCATTTTTCCAATTTCCGCCCCCAAATCGAATTAAATTAAAGTTTATTTGACGAAGTTATACATTGAATTTCATATTAGGGTTTGAAATATTAAATTAAAGTTTTGTTTGTAATCTATACGGGCTCAAAATGTTAAAATAATAAATTTAACATGTTAAATAATTGTTTGTACTGATCAATTAAGCACGATTCGACTTTATTTGACCAAACATGTAAAAATAAATTTTGTATAATAAATTTTAATATGTTAAATAAGAGTTTGCATTGATCAACTAGGTTGAAGTCAACTTTATTTGATCAAATTATATATTGAATTTCGGATTAGAGTTCGAGATATTTAATTAAAGTTTTGCTTGAAGACTATGCGGGCTCAAAATGTTTAAAAAAATAAATTTAACATGTTAAATGAATGTTGCATTTATCAAGTAAACTAGATTCGACTTTATTTTTCCAAACATGTTAAGACAAGTTTTGTATGATAAACTTTAACATGTTTAAAGAGAGTTTGCATTATTCAACTAGATGCGATTCAACTTTATTTGACCAAATTATACATTGTATTTCATATTAGAGTTTGAAATATTAAATTAAAGTTTTGTTTGTAATCTATACGGGCTCAAAATGCTAAAATAAATAACTTTAACATGTTAAATAATGGTTTGCATTGATCAATTAAGCACGATTCGACTTTATTTGACCAAACATGTAAAAATAAATTTTATATAATAAATTTTAACATGTTAAATGAGAGTTTGCATTGATCAACTATGTTCAAGTGAACTTTATTTGACCAAATTATATATTGAATTTCGGATTAGAGTTCAAAATATTTAATTAAAGTTTTGCTTGAAGTCTATGCGGGCTCAAAATGTTTAAAAAAATTAATTTAACATGTTAAATAAATGTTGCATTTATCAAGTAAACTCGTTTCGACTTTATTTTACCAAACATGTAAAAATAAGTTTCGTATGATAAACTTTAGCATGTTCAATGAGAGTTTGCATTGATCAACTAGGTATTGATCAAATTTAAGCAATAAACAATCAACATACAAAAGAACAACTTACAAAATGGTAAAAGTGAAACACAAAAGTCCTTGCTGCCGTAGAATCACCTTCAGGTTGCTATCTAAAACCACTAACATTCATTAGTGGGGAACCGAGGAACATTCTTAAAAATTAAACTTAACATGTTAAAAAAAACATGAGTTTTGATGTTATATTTTCTTAACATATTAAATTGTTGTTTTTACTAACTGCAAACAAGTAATCTTATAATATACAGGGAGAGTTCATTGAGAAACACTAAAAAAGTGAAGAACCGAGGAACACTCGTAAAAATTAAATTTAACATGTTAAAAAAAACATGAGTTTTGATGTTATATTTTCTTAACATGTTAGATTATTGTTTTACTAACTGCAAGGGTTCATTGGAAACACTAAAAAAGTGGGAAACCGAGGAACACTCTTAAAAATTAAACTTAACATGTTAAAAAAACATGAGTTTTGATGTTATATTTTCTTAACATGTTAGATTATTGTTTTACTAACTGCAAGGGTTCATTGGAAACACTAAAAAAGTGGGAAACCGAGGAACACTCTTAAAAATTAAACTTAACATGTTAAAAAAACATGAGTTTTGATGTTATATTTTCTTAACATGTTAAATTACTGTTTTTACTAATTGCAAACAAGTAATCTTATAATATACTGGGAGGGTTCATTGGGAAACACTAAAAAAGTGGGGAACCGAGGAACACTCTTAAAAATTAAACTTATCAGGTTAAAAAAACATGAGTTTTGATGTTATTTTTTCTTAAGATGTTAATTTATAGTTTTTACTAACTGCAAACAAGTAGTCTTGTAATATACAGGGAGGGTTCATTGGGAAACACTAAAAAAGTGGGGAACCGAGGAACACTCTTAAAAATTAAACTTAACAGGTTAAAAAAAACATGAGTTTTGATGTTATATTTTCTTAAGATGTTAATTTATAGTTTTTACTAACTGCAAACAAGTAGTCTTGTAATATACAGGGAGGGTTCATTAGGAAACACTAAAAAAGTGGGGAACCGAGGAACACTCTTAAAAATTAAACTTAGCATGTTAAAAAAACATGAGTTTTGATATTATATTTTCTTAACATGTTAAATTAATGTTTTTACTAACTACAAACAAGTAATCTTATAATATACGGGGAGGGTTCATTGAGAAACACTAAAAAAGTGAAGAACCGAGGAACACTCTTAAAAATTAAATTTAACATGTTAAAAAAAAACATGAGTTTTGATGTTATATTTACTTAACATGTTAAATTATTGTTTTACTAACTGCAAGGGTTCATTGGAAACACTAAAAAAGTGGGAAACCGAGGAACACTCTTAAAAATTAAACTTAACATGTTAAAAAAACATGAGTTTTGATGTTATATTTTCTTAACATGTTAAATTATTGTTTTTACTAATTGCAAACAAGTAATCTTATAATATACTGGGAGGGTTCATTGGGAAACACTTAAAAAGTGGGGAACCGAGGAACACACTTAAAAATTAAATTTAACATGTTAAAAAAAACATGAGTTTTGATGTTATATTTTCTTAAGATGTTAAATTATTGTTTTTACTAACTGCAAACAAGTAGTCTTATAATATACAGGGAGGGTTCATTGGGAAACACTAAAAAAATGGGGAACCGAGGAACACTCTTAAAAAATTAAACTTAACATGTTAAAAAAACATGAGTTTTGATGTTATATTTTCTTATCATATTAAATTATTGTTTTTACTAATTGCAAACAAGTGATCTTATAATATACATAGAGGGTTCATTGGGAAACACTAAAAAAATGGGGAATCGAGAAACACTCTTACAAATTAAAGTTAACATGTTAAAAAAACATGAGTTTTGATGTTATATTTTCTTAACATGTTAAATTATTGTTTTTACTAACTACAAACAAGTAATCTTATAATATACGAGGAGGGTTTATTGGGAAATACTAAAAAAGTGAAGAACCGAGGAACACTCTTAAAAATTAAATTTAACATGTTAAAAAAATGAGTTTTGATGTTATATTTTCTTAACATGTTAGATTATTGTTTTACTAACTGCAAGGGTTCATTAGGAAACACTAAAAAAGTGGGAAACCGACGAACACTCTTAAAAATTAAACTTAACATGTTAAATAAAAACATGAGTTTTGATGTTATATTTTCTTAACATGTTAAATTATTGTTTTTACTAACTGCAAACAAGTAATCTTATAATATACGGGGAGGGTTCATTGAAAAACACTAAAAACTTAATCTTATAAATTATCACAAAACACGCAAAAAAGTGTTCTTTTATGACATAATTTATAAATCTCATACTTACCTATGACCAACCAAACTTTAGTTACACATATCCAACATGTAAGAAAGCCCACTTATGTAAAATCGTTTGTGTTCGATCTGTTATCACCATCTTCTGATAAAGCATATGTTATAATGATATTTAATGTGAGGAATTGAGGAACCATATATTTAACATGTTAAATATATTATAAAAATTAAATTAACACGTTAAAAATTAACTTTTTCAAAAATTTTACATATATATACATGTAAGGGCTTTTTTAATAAAAATAAATAAAAAAAGCTTAAAACACGGTTAAATAAAAGATAAATAAACTTTACAAATGTTATATTATATGAAAATGACTTCATATATTTATATGCAAAAGCTTCATTTTTTTTAAAAAAAAAAGTTAATTTTTAACATGTTAAATTGATTTTTTGATATATTTAACATGTAAAATACATTTTAAATTATCACAATACACGCTAAGACGTAAATTCATTTAACTAGCATGAGAGTTTTATTCTACACCATATAGCCTTACAATACCAATTTTGTTTTCGGGTATATTTAATTTAAATTAATTAATTTAAAAAAATTAGACTCGTACTTTTTTTCCTATTTTCTTTGAAAATTTTTGTTTAATACTTTATACTGCTTAAATCCAATTAAACTATTGTAATACCATGTTTAAAAACGAATACAAGAAATAAACTTTAATCAAAGTAATATTTTAACTAGTATTAAGCTAAATACTTACATTGTCAGATGATACTAATATAAGTAAATATGAAATGAATTATAAATAGTATGACAGTGTATTGTGTGACAACTCGTACAAAACCCTATTACGCTTCTCTTTTGCTTTGTAACTACGTGTACGCTATGTGAAACGAATATGATGTTTGATTAGAATAGTTGTGTTAACTTGGTAATGCGTTACGTGAATGTTCTATGTATGTGTTATAATATAAAAGTTAGTCGCACTAGAAGCGAACCGGGCCGCACACCTCTTTTGCAAATGGTCAAGATCCTTCCTCCTTGTTGAATCATGCTCGGCCCAGACAAGTAAAACCCAACCCCACCCGTACCCCTTCTCCCTAAGGCCCATTAGCTCAAGTAGCCCAACACCCCTTGTTCCAAGTATATATACGTAAGTTTGTTTGCATGAAGAAACAAAAAAAAAAAAAAAACCCTAATTCCCTTTGGGATCATTGGGTGCGTCGGCAGCAAGAGACCCCCCCTTCACTACACCCACCTCTTCCCCATTCTTTGTTGTATAATCCAACCAGTAGACTGTTCCCCCGACGGTAGAGCTAGCGATTGATGTCGACAAGTTCAAATCAGTGAAAGAGTCCGTAGAGAAGGGAGAGCGGCAGAGTTGTATCGCCTACGGCGGTGACGGCATCATCGGTTTTACGGTGACTGCCGCTGATGTTGACGATGATGACCAGTGGAACGACGGCGTTGATGGTGACGGCCGACGGCGGTCGGAGAAGGCAGTAGATGGCAGCGGTGGGTAGGGGCGTCCGTGGATGAAATCGTGACGGTGGATGACTGCTGAGATGGTGGTGATCTTGTTCAGTCAAGGGCGGTGATCGAAGCTGGGGGTGGTGATTCTGGTTCGTGGCTGGTGGCAGCAAACGTACTAAAGAAACCCTCGGTCAAGTATGTATAAACACCCTATGTCTATATTTGTTAAACTGTGAAGTGAAAATCGATGGCTTTTGGCTGTCTAATTGTTCCGAATTCGCTGTTTTGCTTTGTAAATTCTGAAGTGAAAATGGTTAGTTTGTTTAGTATGCTGTAAAATATGTGTTGCTTCATCTTGTGCATTATTTCATACTTTAAGTTGAAGAGTTGATAATTTGGTTTGAGGATCTTTGATATGCAAAAACTGTTAACTGTTGTGGGTTTAGATTAATATAGGGTTCAAAAATTGTTGTAAACTGCTTTAATTTAATTGAAAGAATGATAACTGTTTGTTGATATAGTGCATGTTTCTTTTAATAACTATTGCTTGTAAACGATGAATGATATTCTTCCACTATTCTTGACCACTAATAAGTTAAAATGCCATATAAGTGCTATGCATATAATAAGTTGGAATATTAAATGTTAAGTGAACATTTATACTATCAATATGCTAAATTTATACCAATCATGATACTGTTTATATGCCTATTATGTATTGATAACCTTTGCATAATATTACAATATGTATGAATTGATTATTCGCGGCTGTGGGAGACGAGAACATCTGAATAATGGTCTTGTGTAGAAATTGTATTAATAGGCTCATGCTTCTATAGTGGAGTGATTATGATAAAAAGGGTAATTGATAGTTAAAGGAAATAATTAGGGCATGAGTTATTGTTATACATACTCATTCATGTGAATGAAGAGTGACCTGTTCATGTGTGCCATTGTGATATATGCGTTTGAATGTGAAATACATATAACCCGAATACTCGTTACAACTTGCGTGATAAAATGTGCCATACTTGCTTATCACTTGTGGAATGTATATAATGAATAGGGGAATTCTGTGTAAACGAAACTGATTGTATATACGTGCGTACTATAGGTCGTGACTGATTATTTGTGAGCGTGTATTTCTTTATCATACCGAGCAAACCAAGGTGAGTTCATTGCATTTTCTCAAGCATGCGTCCCGGTGATTTGGGACAACTGGTAAACATTGGACGGGAAACATTGGGTAAATAACTTAATCGGTTTTGGTTATTGCCTGGAGGGCAATGGGGGTGATTAGTTGATAGCGCTATTAGGTGGGAAACCTCACACCGGGCCGTAAGGACGGGCGTGAACTAATTATCTGGGTATGGCTATGGTTGTTAGAGGCACACTCCTCGGATGCATATGGGCACACTCCCTAGGGTATCTAACGAAGGCAACATAGCAATCGGTCGTTAAGGGGTACCCACTCCCCGGATACACATGGGCACATTCCCTAGGGTATCTAACATGAGCAACATTGTAACGCAACATTGAATCGCATTAACATACGTCTGGTAACTCAACACGTAAGCAACACTTTGAACTCACCAGCGTAGTCTGACACACTTGTTTGCATGCTTGTAGGTCGTTAACGTTTGGAACATGGACTTGCTATCTGGGAGTGCTGGAGTGGTCATGGATCGAGACTCATGGGTTCACTTATAAACAATGCATTGATTTTGGTTATTATTATGAAACGATTACATGCTTCCGCTACACAACTTTTGAGAATTGATAACATGTTGACATCGTATTTTAGTAGTTAATGTCATGACTTATTTAAATATTTATTATTGGTTCAATGTGATTGGTGGCTCGAACTCTGATGCGTAACACGCCTCGCGGGGTTTCCGCAGGTGGAATTTTGGGGGTGTTACAGTTGGTATCAGAGCCACTGGTTATAGTGAACTAGGTTTTAAAACGTTTTGTAAAACCAGACTATAACCGAACAACTTCGAAAATCGATCATGACACTCAGCTCCAGATTGCAAGGTTCGTCTCTCTCTCACTTTATGCATTACTTGCTTAGTAGTCACACACTCACAGCATACATGAACTGAAACGTTTAACACCATAGTGACTTGATAGTGTGACACTACTCTTCGACTCATGTAAACCATAGAACTGTGATATCATCTGTTGTGTTGTTTGAACGGGGGAAACTTCGAGCGCAAGCTAAGAGGCATTGAGATAAGCATGCAAATCGCCTTATTACTATGGGTGCACACATAATAATGACGCGAGGTGCATGCAAATCCCAGTGAGGCTTAATGAGCGTGAGAAGGGTTCTGCCCTATTGTGTGTAAACTTGGTAGTTTGTAGATTTCAATGTGATACTCGACTTTTACCTCATTTCGACCCTTAAGATTGTTCCCTTCTCTTATATAGAACCATGAGGGACAACGGAGGACGGAGGTATAAGTTAATCAACTCCCGGATAAACATGATGACATAAACAATAATCTTACTCCTTGTATTGCTAGAATTGCTATTACATAACAGTTTTCCTCTCTAAACTAGTCTATCCCCTAGCCCTTGCCTTGGCCGACGCTTACCGTTTAAGGTGACAGTTAGTTACTGTTCTTGATATAGATAAACCTATCATTCCATTATCATGGTCACACTACATTTTCGATTGTCTACGCATAAACTCCTATAACATTGTGCTCTAGTTTAAAAATAACCTGATAAACTCTTCTTTTGATACGTAGTGATCACTTCTTGTACTCTGAGGATGGTTGTGTATTATTTTATGACCATATCATTTCGAAAATATTTTCGTGTCCTTGTAATGAAACCTTTTGGTGACGTACTTGATGTTCCAAATACCCACGCCTTAGTTCAACCCTTCAAAGTTGGCTTCATACATGTTCGACTAATTACACACTCAATTTCGTACATAGATTTTAGTAGACCATTCTTATTCGCATACGGCAGGCTTGATGACTGTGGAAAACGCTCCGAATAAACCGGATCACTATGAATTCGACCAACCGTTACTCTTCAACATAATTCTTATTGTGTCAAGACCCTCAATGTAACGCTTCCAATGACCGGTAGTGTCACCTTATTTCTACTTATACCGCTTGTGTGTGCAACCAACTACACCATCATCATCGGGTTTGCTACTTTACTCATGCTTCTAAAACAATTAGATGGGACAGATTGATGATAACCGCGTTTTGGTATATTCTTCGCGTCTTATCTTGTTGTGCTAAAATGAATACCATAGTTCTTGCATAGCCCTGTTATACGCTAATCCTAGCTTGGCTAAATCACTCTCTACGAACGTCACTCGAGGAATGAGTCGTACTTAAGATCATCAATGTGCAATAACATAAAAATAAAATTTTTACTTACGTAAGGTATGCCAAGGTCAAAATTCCCTCTTGTGTGAAAGCACCATACTCATGTATAGCTTCATCGACCTCTTTGTTCCATGCTTATCTCCCTTTGACCGAAGGCTGGTCATCTACTACAACCAACTGCGACCAAAATATCACGATCAATATCAACTGAAAATCTCTTTTCCCTCTGAACGAACGAGTCAAGATGATACCAGTCTGAAATAGGGATTAATGCCTAACTTGAGTTTTCATTCAATCGATTGATTGAATTGCTTGAATCACCTGTTCCAAGAAATTATATTTTCTTTCTCGAATTCTTACATACGACAGCATCATCTTTGATCATCGATAGGGGTGACTGCACCAGTTCTGATCGCCGGTAGCGATACCATATATAAACACATATCTCTTACACTCACTTTATCACATTCACATATTTTGCTTCGAGTAAATCTGGGTGGTGCACCCAACACACGTGATTTTAGGGTTGAGCATTTTAGCCTGTAACAAACTACCTTAACACATTTCCAGTTCGGTTTATTTCGTCGACCCTTCGTTTATGATGTACGACATTCGCCTCAATTCTGGTAAGCTCTAGATATACATTAGATACACTTGCTTCGAGAAGTGTTGGCAACTTAATATACAACATCCATGATAACTAAACACTGCCTTTTTGCAAGTCCCCAAATTCGAAGGCGTATAGCTCACCCAAGTTATATTTAGTGCAACAACCCCCCCCCCGGTCGCACATGTTAAATGCATCAGGCAATGCCATACAGATGTATGACACACTCGTATTTCAACTTTTGTGAGCATCTCTTGAGCTTAGCATAACTTGTCACAACATTCTTCATTATCAAGCTCCTATTAACCCAACTTGTGTTTCTACTTAAGAGCAAGACATTTTAGTTTAACACAATTGACACAAACTCTATTACCTCAAACACTCATTCATGCATAACACTCACATAACGGTAATTCGGGGAATTACGGAATTACACATTGGTTGTACTCGAACGTTGATGAACAATTAAAACACTATTTCTGAACAAATAAAGAAATATAACTTATGTGAATTTATATGTTATCTGACTTTATATGCTATATGACTTATATATTATTTGGTGAACTTTCGTGAAACCGTATTTAACTACGTGTTTAGTGAATTATCGACAAACTCATAATTGGAGCCTAGAGTATAATATAGCCTAAATTTCGAGGACGAAATTTCTGTAACATGGGGAGGATGTGACACCCGAGCAAAATCCGCAATAATCCTAATTTCCCCACTTCACTCCTTAGTTCTTACTTGTCAAATTTCGGGACGAAATTTCTTTCAAGTTGGGGATGATGTGACAACTCGTACAAAACCCTATTACGCTTCTCTTTTGCTTTGTAACTACGTGTACGCTATGTGAAACGAATATGATGTTTGATTAGAATAGTTGTGTTAACTTGGTAATGCGTTACGTGAATGTTCTATGTATGTGTTATAATATAAAAGTTAGTCGCACTAGAAGCGAACCGGGCCGCACACCTCTTTTGCAAATGGTCAAGATCCTTCCTCCTTGTTGAATCATGCTCGGCCCAGACAAGTAAAACCCAACCCCACCCGTACCCCTTCTCCCTAAGGCCCATTAGCTCAAGTAGCCCAACACCCCTTGTTCCAAGTATATATACGTAAGTTTGTTTGCATGAAGAAACAAAAAAAAAAAAAAACCCTAATTCCCTTTGGGATCATTGGGTGCGTCGGCAGCAAGAGACCCCCCCTTCACTACACCCACCTCTTCCCCATTCTTTGTTGTATAATCCAACCAGTAGACTGTTCCCCCGACGGTAGAGCTAGCGATTGATGTCGACAAGTTCAAATCAGTGAAAGAGTCCGTAGAGAAGGGAGAGCGGCAGAGTTGTATCGCCTACGGCGGTGACGGCATCATCGGTTTTACGGTGACTGCCGCTGATGTTGACGATGATGACCAGTGGAACGACGGCGTTGATGGTGACGGCCGACGGCGGTCGGAGAAGGCAGTAGATGGCAGCGGTGGGTAGGGGCGTCCGTGGATGAAATCGTGACGGTGGATGACTGCTGAGATGGTGGTGATCTTGTTCAGTCAAGGGCGGTGATCGAAGCTGGGGGTGGTGATTCTGGTTCGTGGCTGGTGGCAGCAAACGTACTAAAGAAACCCTCGGTCAAGTATGTATAAACACCCTATGTCTATATTTGTTAAACTGTGAAGTGAAAATCGATGGCTTTTGGCTGTCTAATTGTTCCGAATTCGCTGTTTTGCTTTGTAAATTCTGAAGTGAAAATGGTTAGTTTGTTTAGTATGCTGTAAAATATGTGTTGCTTCATCTTGTGCATTATTTCATACTTTAAGTTGAAGAGTTGATAATTTGGTTTGAGGATCTTTGATATGCAAAAACTGTTAACTGTTGTGGGTTTAGATTAATATAGGGTTCAAAAATTGTTGTAAACTGCTTTAATTTAATTGAAAGAATGATAACTGTTTGTTGATATAGTGCATGTTTCTTTTAATAACTATTGCTTGTAAACGATGAATGATATTCTTCCACTATTCTTGACCACTAATAAGTTAAAATGCCATATAAGTGCTATGCATATAATAAGTTGGAATATTAAATGTTAAGTGAACATTTATACTATCAATATGCTAAATTTATACCAATCATGATACTGTTTATATGCCTATTATGTATTGATAACCTTTGCATAATATTACAATATGTATGAATTGATTATTCGCGGCTGTGGGAGACGAGAACATCTGAATAATGGTCTTGTGTAGAAATTGTATTAATAGGCTCATGCTTCTATAGTGGAGTGATTATGATAAAAAGGGTAATTGATAGTTAAAGGAAATAATTAGGGCATGAGTTATTGTTATACATACTCATTCATGTGAATGAAGAGTGACCTGTTCATGTGTGCCATTGTGATATATGCGTTTGAATGTGAAATACATATAACCCGAATACTCGTTACAACTTGCGTGATAAAATGTGCCATACTTGCTTATCACTTGTGGAATGTATATAATGAATAGGGGAATTCTGTGTAAACGAAACTGATTGTATATACGTGCGTACTATAGGTCGTGACTGATTATTTGTGAGCGTGTATTTCTTTATCATACCGAGCAAACCAAGGTGAGTTCATTGCATTTTCTCAAGCATGCGTCCCGGTGATTTGGGACAACTGGTAAACATTGGACGGGAAACATTGGGTAAATAACTTAATCGGTTTTGGTTATTGCCTGGAGGGCAATGGGGGTGATTAGTTGATAGCGCTATTAGGTGGGAAACCTCACACCGGGCCGTAAGGACGGGCGTGAACTAATTATCTGGGTATGGCTATGGTTGTTAGAGGCACACTCCTCGGATGCATATGGGCACACTCCCTAGGGTATCTAACGAAGGCAACATAGCAATCGGTCGTTAAGGGGTACCCACTCCCCGGATACACATGGGCACATTCCCTAGGGTATCTAACATGAGCAACATTGTAACGCAACATTGAATCGCATTAACATACGTCTGGTAACTCAACACGTAAGCAACACTTTGAACTCACCAGCGTAGTCTGACACACTTGTTTGCATGCTTGTAGGTCGTTAACGTTTGGAACATGGACTTGCTATCTGGGAGTGCTGGAGTGGTCATGGATCGAGACTCATGGGTTCACTTATAAACAATGCATTGATTTTGGTTATTATTATGAAACGATTACATGCTTCCGCTACACAACTTTTGAGAATTGATAACATGTTGACATCGTATTTTAGTAGTTAATGTCATGACTTATTTAAATATTTATTATTGGTTCAATGTGATTGGTGGCTCGAACTCTGATGCGTAACACGCCTCGCGGGGTTTCCGCAGGTGGAATTTTGGGGGTGTTACAGTTGGTATCAGAGCCACTGGTTATAGTGAACTAGGTTTTAAAACGTTTTGTAAAACCAGACTATAACCGAACAACTTCGAAAATCGATCATGACACTCAGCTCCAGATTGCAAGGTTCGTCTCTCTCTCACTTTATGCATTACTTGCTTAGTAGTCACACACTCACAGCATACATGAACTGAAACGTTTAACACCATAGTGACTTGATAGTGTGACACTACTCTTCGACTCATGTAAACCATAGAACTGTGATATCATCTGTTGTGTTGTTTGAACGGGGGAAACTTCGAGCGCAAGCTAAGAGGCATTGAGATAAGCATGCAAATCGCCTTATTACTATGGGTGCACACATAATAATGACGCGAGGTGCATGCAAATCCCAGTGAGGCTTAATGAGCGTGAGAAGGGTTCTGCCCTATTGTGTGTAAACTTGGTAGTTTGTAGATTTCAATGTGATACTCGACTTTTACCTCATTTCGACCCTTAAGATTGTTCCCTTCTCTTATATAGAACCATGAGGGACAACGGAGGACGGAGGTATAAGTTAATCAACTCCCGGATAAACATGATGACATAAACAATAATCTTACTCCTTGTATTGCTAGAATTGCTATTACATAACAGTTTTCCTCTCTAAACTAGTCTATCCCCTAGCCCTTGCCTTGGCCGACGCTTACCGTTTAAGGTGACAGTTAGTTACTGTTCTTGATATAGATAAACCTATCATTCCATTATCATGGTCACACTACATTTTCGATTGTCTACGCATAAACTCCTATAACATTGTGCTCTAGTTTAAAAATAACCTGATAAACTCTTCTTTTGATACGTAGTGATCACTTCTTGTACTCTGAGGATGGTTGTGTATTATTTTATGACCATATCATTTCGAAAATATTTTCGTGTCCTTGTAATGAAACCTTTTGGTGACGTACTTGATGTTCCTAATACCCACGCCTTAGTTCAACCCTTCAAAGTTGGCTTCATACATGTTCGACTAATTACACACTCAATTTCGTACATAGATTTTAGTAGACCATTCTTATTCGCATACGGCAGGCTTGATGACTGTGGAAAACGCTCCGAATAAACCGGATCACTATGAATTCGACCAACCGTTACTCTTCAACATAATTCTTATTGTGTCAACACCCTCAATGTAACGCTTCCAATGACCGGTAGTGTCACCTTATTTCTACTTATACCGCTTGTGTGTGCAACCAACTACACCATCATCATCGGGTTTGCTACTTTACTCATGCTTCTAAAACAATTAGATGGGACAAATTGATGATAACCGCGTTTTGGTATATTCTTCGCGTCTTATCTTGTTGTGCTAAAATGAATACCATAGTTCTTGCATAGCCCTGTTATACGCTAATCCTAGCTTGGCTAAATCACTCTCTACGAACGTCACTCGAGGAATGAGTCGTACTTAAGATCATCAATGTGCAATAACATAAAAATAAAATTTTTACTTACGTAAGGTATGCCAAGGTCAAAATTCCCTCTTGTGTGAAAGCACCATACTCATGTATAGCTTCATCGACCTCTTTGTTCCATGCTTATCTCCCTTTGACCGAAGGCTGGTCATCTACTACAACCAACTGCGACCAAAATATCACGATCAATATCAACTGAAAATCTCTTTTCCCTCTGAACGAACGAGTCAAGATGATACCAGTCTGAAATAGGGATTAATGCCTAACTTGAGTTTTCATTCAATCGATTGATTGAATTGCTTGAATCACCTGTTCCAAGAAATTATATTTTCTTTCTCGAATTCTTACATACGACAGCATCATCTTTGATCATCGATAGGGGTGACTGCACCAGTTCTGATCGCCGGTAGCGATACCATATATAAACACATATCTCTTACACTCACTTTATCACATTCACATATTTTGCTTCGAGTAAATCTGGGTGGTGCACCCAACACACGTGATTTTAGGGTTGAGCATTTTAGCCTGTAACAAACTACCTTAACACATTTCCAGTTCGGTTTATTTCGTCGACCCTTCGTTTATGATGTACGACATTCGCCTCAATTCTGGTAAGCTCTAGATATACATTAGATACACTTGCTTCGAGAAGTGTTGGCAACTTAATATACAACATCCATGATAACTAAACACTGCCTTTTTGCAAGTCCCCAAATTCGAAGGCGTATAGCTCACCCAAGTTATATTTAGTGCAACAACCCCCCCCCCCGGTCGCACATGTTAAATGCATCAGGCAATGCCATACAGATGTATGACACACTCGTATTTCAACTTTTGTGAGCATCTCTTGAGCTTAGCATAACTTGTCACAACATTCTTCATTATCAAGCTCCTATTAACCCAACTTGTGTTTCTACTTAAGAGCAAGACATTTTAGTTTAACACAATTGACACAAACTCTATTACCTCAAACACTCATTCATGCATAACACTCACATAACGGTAATTCGGGGAATTACGGAATTACACATTGGTTGTACTCGAACGTTGATAAACAATTAAAACACTATTTCTGAACAAATAAAGAAATATAACTTATGTGAATTTATATGTTATCTGACTTTATATGCTATATGACTTATATATTATTTGGTGAACTTTCGTGAAACCGTATTTAACTACGTGTTTAGTGAATTATCGACAAACTCATAATTGGAGCCTAGAGTATAATATAGCCTAAATTTCGAGGACGAAATTTCTGTAACATGGGGAGGATGTGACACCCGAGCAAAATCCGCAATAATCCTAATTTCCCCACTTCACTCCTTAGTTCTTACTTGTCAAATTTCGGGACGAAATTTCTTTCAAGTTGGGGATGATGTGACAACTCGTACAAAACCCTATTACGCTTCTCTTTTGCTTTGTAACTACGTGTACGCTATGTGAAACGAATATGATGTTTGATTAGAATAGTTGTGTTAACTTGGTAATGCGTTACGTGAATGTTCTATGTATGTGTTATAATATAAAAGTTAGTCGCACTAGAAGCGAACCGGGCCGCACACCTCTTTTGCAAATGGTCAAGATCCTTCCTCCTTGTTGAATCATGCTCGGCCCAGACAAGTAAAACCCAACCCCACCCGTACCCCTTCTCCCTAAGGCCCATTAGCTCAAGTAGCCCAACACCCCTTGTTCCAAGTATATATACGTAAGTTTGTTTGCATGAAGAAACAAAAAAAAAAAAAAAAAACCCTAATTCCCTTTGGGATCATTGGGTGCGTCGGCAGCAAGAGACCCCCCCTTCACTACACCCACCTCTTCCCCATTCTTTGTTGTATAATCCAACCAGTAGACTGTTCCCCCGACGGTAGAGCTAGCGATTGATGTCGACAAGTTCAAATCAGTGAAAGAGTCCGTAGAGAAGGGAGAGCGGCAGAGTTGTATCGCCTACGGCGGTGACGGCATCATCGGTTTTACGGTGACTGCCGCTGATGTTGACGATGATGACCAGTGGAACGACGGCGTTGATGGTGACGGCCGACGGCGGTCGGAGAAGGCAGTAGATGGCAGCGGTGGGTAGGGGCGTCCGTGGATGAAATTGTGACGGTGGATGACTGCTGAGATGGTGGTGATCTTGTTCAGTCAAGGGCGGTGATCGAAGCTGGGGGTGGTGATTCTGGTTCGTGGCTGGTGGCAGCAAACGTACTAAAGAAACCCTCGGTCAAGTATGTATAAACACCCTATGTCTATATTTGTTAAACTGTGAAGTGAAAATCGATGGCTTTTGGCTGTCTAATTGTTCCGAATTCGCTGTTTTGCTTTGTAAATTCTGAAGTGAAAATGGTTAGTTTGTTTAGTATGCTGTAAAATATGTGTTGCTTCATCTTGTGCATTATTTCATACTTTAAGTTGAAGAGTTGATAATTTGGTTTGAGGATCTTTGATATGCAAAAACTGTTAACTGTTATGGGTTTAGATTAATATAGGGTTCAAAAATTGTTGTAAACTGCTTTAATTTAATTGAAAGAATGGTAACTGTTTGTTGATATAGTGCATGTTTCTTTTAATAACTATTGCTTGTAAACGATGAATGATATTCTTCCACTATTCTTGACCACTAATAAGTTAAAATGCCATATAAGTGCTATGCATATAATAAGTTGGAATATTAAATGTTAAGTGAACATTTATACTATCAATATGCTAAATTTATACCAATCATGATACTGTTTATATGCCTATTATGTATTGATAACCTTTGCATAATATTACAATATGTATGAATTGATTATTCGCGGCTGTGGGAGACGAGAACATCTGAATAATGGTCTTGTGTAGAAATTGTATTAATAGGCTCATGCTTCTATAGTGGAGTGATTATGATAAAAAGGGTAATTGATAGTTAAAGGAAATAATTAGGGCATGAGTTATTGTTATACATACTCATTCATGTGAATGAAGAGTGACCTGTTCATGTGTGCCATTGTGATATATGCGTTTGAATGTGAAATACATATAACCCGAATACTCGTTACAACTTGCGTGATAAAATGTGCCATACTTGCTTATCACTTGTGGAATGTATATAATGAATAGGGGAATTCTGTGTAAACGAAACTGATTGTATATACGTGCGTACTATAGGTCGTGACTGATTATTTGTGAGCGTGTATTTCTTTATCATACCGAGCAAACCAAGGTGAGTTCATTGCATTTTCTCAAGCATGCGTCCCGGTGATTTGGGACAACTGGTAAACATTGGACGGGAAACATTGGGTAAATAACTTAATCGGTTTTGGTTATTGCCTGGAGGGCAATGGGGGTGATTAGTTGATAGCGCTATTAGGTGGGAAACCTCACACCGGGCCGTAAGGACGGGCGTGAACTAATTATCTGGGTATGGCTATGGTTGTTAGAGGCACACTCCTCGGATGCATATGGGCACACTCCCTAGGGTATCTAACGAAGGCAACATAGCAATCGGTCGTTAAGGGGTACCCACTCCCCGGATACACATGGGCACATTCCCTAGGGTATCTAACATGAGCAACATTGTAACGCAACATTGAATCGCATTAACATACGTCTGGTAACTCAACACGTAAGCAACACTTTGAACTCACCAGCGTAGTCTGACACACTTGTTTGCATGCTTGTAGGTCGTTAACGTTTGGAACATGGACTTGCTATCTGGGAGTGCTGGAGTGGTCATGGATCGAGACTCATGGGTTCACTTATAAACAATGCATTGATTTTGGTTATTATTATGAAACGATTACATGCTTCCGCTACACAACTTTTGAGAATTGATAACATGTTGACATCGTATTTTAGTAGTTAATGTCATGACTTATTTAAATATTTATTATTGGTTCAATGTGATTGGTGGCTCGAACTCTGATGCGTAACACGCCTCGCGGGGTTTCCGCAGGTGGAATTTTGGGGGTGTTACATATTGTATTTATACATTGGTTAATTTTAACTCCATGCAGGGTTTGGTTGTTCACTTTCCTTGCTCACACCATCAGAATGATAAGAAATTAAGAAGACCAACTACCACTTCAATCCACATGCATGCTTCCATGGAATCCTCATGCTTCATTAACTTTTAAGTAAACAGTTCCCTTTGTTTTGGGTAAGGTTAGACCGTGGGGTATGGTGGGGCGGGGATTTGGGGCATGGGTTGACACGTGGACTTCGAGGGGCACCGCTGGTGAGTTGCATGTTTGGTCGGTATGGCGGCGTGGCTAGCCCGCGTGGGTCGGTATGGGTTTGGCTTGGCCAAACGGTTGTTTTTTAAATTTAAATCCTAGCCACCTATAGCCTAACCAACCCAGCCAATGAGAGCCGGCCACGGAAGACCGCTAGGCCCGCCCAACGCCCAGGCTGAAACCCCCGCCCAAGGGGCCACGCCGAAACCCAAGCCCACCCGGGGTGGTGACTTGAGCGTTTGTACCCAACCCACGCCCCATACCCCATAGTCTTAAAACAATACAATATACCTTTTCAGTCCCCATGTGTCCATGCAGATCCTTTTCATTAGTTGAATATTGTCTAATGATGCTAGGTAATAATGATGTCAATAGTGATTGTGTGCAGTATGCGTGTTAGCTTTGAATCTCTGAATGGTATGTGCCCACTGCCCCACTTCTTCCCTTGCTGTATCCAATCACAGAAAAAATGTTATTTTGATTGCCTTACATTCAATGATTATATAATGATAAAAAGTCATTGTATATAGACACACCTGGCATTTAACCTGCCATCCCAAAATTGGGTTGATATGGGTCGTTTTTAAAAAACATTTGGGTTGATATGGGTGGCTGTTTCTCATTGAATGGGCGAGTCTGGGTTGATTGAAATAACCCATTCTAATGAAACAGGCCAGAATGGGTTGGCGGGTCAACATGGGTTGGTGTTATGTTTCAAACAGGTGCAAATGGTGTACTCCTTGTTGCGCACATTAGTGAATAAGTTGAGATAGAAGATAAAGAACTTCTAACAAATCCGATATCGCAACCCGATGCGTAATCGGCACCGAAATGTGCGTAACCTGCATTAAGTATGAAAAACTGACGCTTCAATGCGCGTAACCCGCACTGGTTAAGCGTCGAGCACTGGATTAAGTGCGTATCAAAGTTGGGTTACGCACATTACGCGACGCATGACAAGTGTGTTCCGCACCGGTCTGCATGACCTGCATTTAAACACGCATAACCAACGTTACGCGCATAAGCGCTGCCTACATAAGTGACGCCTAAACGAGCATAACGACACCAGAGCGCGCGTAATTGGCATTAAACACATGTAACAATTGATTGAATGCGCGTAACTGTCGCCGATTACTCGTGCAAAGCCAATTTCACATCAAGCGTTGCGTTAATCGCTTATCGGAGCCGGTTTACGCATGTTACATGGCGTTGAACTCACGTTTCCCAGCTCTGGTACGCGTAACAGAGGCTGCACACGTAATTGACGCTTGAACGCGCATAACCGACACTGGTTACGCGTCGAGCGGTTGGTTAACCATTTTCTAAACGAACCCATTCTGACCTGTAACCCGTTTTGACCCGAACCCATGTCGACCCTAACTAAAATAACCCTTTATTGAATCAAAGTGTTTTGATCAAAGCCGTTCTGACCCGCAACCTAAACCTGCCTGAACCGGAACGACCCGTTTACCAGGCCTAATTTTGTAGAGTAAAATTTAGGTTATCCAACTGGATGAAAGCTGTTAACTTTAAATGGATTTAGGCCCAACATAGCAGTTATTTTTTTAGCTCATCTTGACCAAACCCATCGTAACCCAAACCCATCCTAACCTTTTTTTAATTGGCCCATCCTGACCCAAACCCATTCTGGCCCAAACCCATCATAACCTATCACCCAACCCAATCCAACCCGCCCATTTTGCAACCTCTATTATAGATAAAAAGGGAAGAAAACTTGACTAACCATAGCTTTCGAATTACACTTCCCTGTGTTAGTAGGCTATGGTGTATGTGTGACATCTCTCTTTTAACCTTGTACCCGTTGTTAGTGACTGGGATGCGCTCTCACTTCCAGCAAAATCAATAAAGTTCTATACACAAAAGTGAAAAGGGAAATTTTATATAAAAAATATATGAGTGAAGTAAATTAAATCCATGCATACCACAGTCGAAACAAGCGTTTGCGCTGTCTCTGCCTAGAGAGTTGTTGGGTGAACTTTCAACTGTTTGAATCCAATTACCAAATCATGAAAAAATATAATCCTTAACCAAGACTATTATGCAATTGAAGCATTTCTTTACCAGTCATGATTTAATTAAAAAGTAAACCAAAAGGCTACAAAACAGCTCCATCACATGGTCCCAGACTCCCAGTCCCTAACACTTCCCTCAGTGAGGTTTTCAACAATTGTTCTGTTATAACGCTTCACCAAAACAAAAAAATATATTAAGTGATAATTTAAAATGCATCATTTAAAAATCTGAGCGGATAGCCATCAGTTTTTTTGTTTAAATTAAAGTGAGGAACCGGGGAACCATGTATTTAACATGTTAAGTAATTAGAATAGCTTCTACATATCTTTATATGCAAAATATTCGGAATTTAAAAAAAAATTATTAACATGTTAAATTGACATTTTCATGATAAAAAAATACATAATTTGATTCCAAGATCTCTTAAATACTCCTTGTATCTTGTAATATCAATAGTAGCAGACATCAATGCCACCCTAAAAATACAACAAATGGTTAAGGCATGAGTTTTGACATATGTGTTTTAACTACAAACAACTATCACATGAAAAATTAGTCTAGGTAGCAAGTAAGATAATTTTTTGAACAACAACGAATTTATATTCATACAATATGTTTTCCATATAGGCAATGATAGATGAACACATTAATCATATAATTTCACTAATCTAAAGTTAAACAACAATACCTAGCTACAATTCTAACATTCAGTGACTAAAACCATAATCTATATGATATCTCTGATATAAACAGATAAATTATGGAATTTAACATGTTAAATAATTTCAATGTAATATAATATTCGTAAACGTACAAAAAATAACTGTTTGAAATCAATATCTAGTATTAGAAATATATTTTAAATTCATAAAAACTTGAAACAGTAATATATAAAACATAAAAACCCTAGAAATCGATGAATGTTTGTTGAAATTTTATAATTTTTCGTTTTACCTGCAATGTTTTTGATGATTCATCAACGAATTTTACTTTTGAAAGAGGAAACTAAGATTTTTGAATGAAGAGCGACTTGATTAAGCTGTTTAACACAATCGAAAAACCTGATTGCAGCTACATCGTATCTCCGTTGTGTTTCCGCTTGAAGAGCGACTGATTTTAGTTGTTTAATGCAATCGGAGAACCTGATTTGATCTCCCTCGTATCTCCGCCGTGTCTCAGCCTTCTCCAACGAAACCCTAGCTTTTCTCAGTCTCACGTGTTTGTTTATGTAATTTGACAAAATTGCCCATGTTCCCTAGTTCCCCACTTTTTTAGTGTTCCCCAATGAACTCTACCCTATATATATATATATATATATATATATATATATGGGAAGGATGTATAGAAAACCCACTTTAATTTAGAAAACCCGGGAACTCAAAGCTCCCGATGTTTTTTTTCTTGAAAAAATTTACACATGTTATATACATGTTTTTAAGGGTTTTGGGCAAAAAAATCAAAAAAGCGCCGAGTAGATATTTTAAAAAAAATAAACAAGTTTTGGTGTAACACATGTTACATTCATCTGACATATTTGTAACATGTGTTACACCAAATCTTGTTTATTTTTTTTAAAAAATATCTAATCGGCGCTTTTTTGATTTTTTTGCCCAAAACCCTTAAAAACATGTATATAACATGTGTAAATTTTTCAAGAAAAAAAAACATCGGGAGCTTTGAGTTTCCCGGGTTTTCTAAATTAAAGTGGGTTTTCTATAGATACTTACATTATATATATATATATATATATAGGTTAAGGTTCAAATGAAAACCACTAGTTATTGTGAAAACTCGAAAACTAATTAAAAAAAGCCAAAAAAACATACAAATTTTTTTTTTTGCAAACCAAATTTCGCAGGTTTTTTATATAAAAAAATTTTGAAAAAAATAATTTTGAAAAAAAAAAATTGTGTAGTGCACATGTGTAATACTACACATGTGTATGTGTACTACACATGTGTATGTGTACTACACATGTGTATTATTACACATGTGCACTACACAATTTTTTTTTTTTTTTGAAATTTTTTTTATATATATATATATAAAAACCAGCGATTTTTATAAAAAAAATTGAAAAAAATTGTGTGTTTTTAGGCTTTTTTTTAATTAGTTTTCGAGTTTTCACAATAAAAGTGGTTTTCATTTGAACCATCCCACACACACACACACATATATATATATATATACAAGTCTAAGTTCTCGTGTGATACATGGGTGGCTAATAAGAAAAATAACTACTTTAATATACAAATTCAAACTCATTAAAACAAAGTGATCATTATTTACTTTAAAAGGACTTAGCGCATTCAACTAATTATCTAATACTAACCGCATGAGCACGACCGGTTCATGACTCGAGTAAATGGAGTTATATTGATAGAATCAGCTTTATCAAACACGACATAATTTCATGTCAAAACTGAATAGAATTACTACAAACAAACACATATACACCAAATCACACATGTAAACAACTATACCATTGTTTTACGGTTTCAGGTCTGATTTTAGTTGATACACAACCCTTTGACCAATTTTGTTATTCTAGTCTCTTGCCAACTTCTCTGTCTCCTTCATCCCATCCTCCCTCCACCACCTCCGGTTGTTCATTAAACAAACACCTGCAACAAAATAAAAGAATACTTTACATAGTTTTCACTTATAAAAAGTTTTCAGTTATAAAAAAAATGAAAGTGGGTATATTTTTACGATTTGGGCAAGAACAAAGTGTAGACTATCACCATGAAATTGAGAAAGAATTTGAATACACATAATAAGTGTAAAATTGGTTTGAAATAACCAAGCCTTACATCATGCGTAGTGGTACACATGAATAATGCTCCCATCCATGGGCATTGTGTGACACGTGTTATCCCAGTCAGCGATTGTGCGTGTTACTGGAATAATTCTGCTTTTTGGAGCTTCGTAACCGCATTCCTTGTAGACCAATTGAAAAAAACAATCGTCATTGAATGAAATATCTTCCACTTTGTCTAGCTCATGTACCACCAACAATCTACTATCGGAACATAAAGGTAATAAAAGAAATTTAAGATCTCATACCTTGTCTTAGGAGTTTGTATTGTCTAATTTACCTTGAATGAAAGCGATCTTCTAAAAAGACCCACCTGAAAGACCAATTGAAAAAAACAATCGTCATTGAATGAAATATCTTCCACTTTGTCTAGCTCATGTACCACCAACAATCTACTATCGGAACATAAAGGTAATAAAAGAAATTTAAGATCTCATACCTTGTCTTAGGAGTTTGTATTGTCTAATTTACCTTGAATGAAAGCGATCTTCTAAAAAGACCCACCTGAATAAAGCAATTGATTCGTCATTAATACAAAAATACAGCATACATACAATATATATACACACATATCTAGTAACACAAGAAAAGTAGTGTAAATCATTATTATCAAATAACTATTGTGAGGAACAATTATGGGTCAAAATACACCACTAAGATACAAATCTAAACCTCAAAATTACCAAGAAACTCATCACAAATGAACACATTAAAAAACTGAAAAATCAATAACATGCATACCAAGTATCAAACCACAAGGATGAACTAATAGTAGGGGTGCTAAACGGGATGGGTTCGCAAGTTGGTGTGTCCAACCCAACCTAAACCCGAAAATTTTACACGAACCCGACCAGAACCCGAAAACCAGGTCAAACATATGAACCCGAACACGACACAGATGTTCAAACCCGAACATGACCCAGGTCAAACATAGATAAAATGACTAACCACTGTTGTATCTTCAAAATCACCTTCCAAGCCCTAAACCTTTAAACAAAGATGCTTGATGAAAAAACATGACTGAAAAGAAAGATTACGGACTTGAATTCTTAAGCTCAAAACGGTTTCAATCTTAAATCATAGAACGACTAAGATTAAAGCAAGCAAATTCAATTACATACACCCTTAAAGAGGAAATTGCCTTATCATACATGCCATCCCTTATGTCAGAATTTAGTTACTGACAGAAAAGTAGCTGGACAATTAAAACCGGATTGATTCACAAGAGACGATCGAGAAAGACAAATTCAACAAAAGTGGAACAAACATCAATCAAGCAAAAAAAACCACTATAATGAATCACTGTTATTAAACATCAACACACGTCTACATCTCCAAACCCCTGCCAACAGAAACACCCATATCCAAACATGTCTAAACATGCCCAAAGTGTTATATTAATGCATACAATCTCCAAAAAATTTCAAGTTATTATTAATGTAGCTTTTTTATTTATACCTAACGAACTAATTATTATAGAAAATGATTAAAGATGGATAAAATTGTTTTGAGTCGGCCCAGCTAGGCTTCACTTATACTAAGTTTTTTATCTCTTAGTACCATTCCATTGTGACTCGTTACCCAACCTGCTCGCAACTCGACCCGTCCCTTACTTCGCCTTTACCCATGATAGATACAGAGATAATATACCTGAGTGAAATGGGTCCTGTGGTAGCAAGAAGTGGAAGCAAGGCGGATCAAGCAGGTTGGAGAAACGTTATTCTAGTAGTTGTGCCTTCAACATTTATTTTTTGAAAAAAAAAATTAGACGAAAATTATTCAATATATTAACTTTGTAGCTGGAATAAATTAAACTCGCTGCCTGCTTTACTCCACCGAAGAATACCATACTCAGGCCCAACCATATATGCGTATAAATTACGTCATTTATAGACCTAAAGTTCTCTCCAAGACAAACGTCATTTATAGAGTTAAAGTTTTAATATTAGTAGATTACTGAGGTTGTTGGGTTGTCATCGAACAAATCTAAACCTTTTTCGTATAACTGCATATTCAGTGAAGACTGCAATAATATGACATACATTAGAAGATAGAAATATAGAATGCTATGAAAACATAAAAAACTTAATTAATACCTCATCATGGTGCGTCATGTCTCATAACTAATCGCCACCACCGAAGCCCTAATATGAATAGTTTGCCAACATGAAATCGACAGTGTTACGCAGATTTGAAGCTGAATGAATCAACGAACCACCGCCATTATGCCTAATAAGATCATCGAAAGTAGCATAGTTCATTATTGAAATGCTTAATCTATGTAAAAAGGAAAAAAAACATTCATTAACATGATAAATGTGTAGTAACATCCACATATAGAAAAGATCAAACCAATAGTTCTCACATTTCCATGTACGGGTAGATCTTGATTTATCAGTTCGATATCTTGAGTAAGCAAAGGCACTTTTCCAAGATGAGAGAATATCCAACATAATAATAGATCCGAAAAAGGCCAACTGCAATCGAAAATAATTAAATAATTAACTTGTTTATGCCATGGCGGTAACCAGTAAAATATGCAGAGTACCACCATTTTGCATTCCTTGAGGAAGTGATGGACAACCATTCATGTATTTGGAAATCTCAAAACATTAACAACAAATGGCAAAAAAAGATAACATTCAATAGTTCAGTATGGTAATTAAAATAAGTTTTTTTTTCTTTCCATATTCTCTCTTTATATAAATATAAACATTAAACATGGTTTCTAACTATTTATAGAAAGATAACTAATTAGTAATTGGGCTTTCTAGTAACAAAAAGGGCTTTCGAACTGAACTTATCATAATTAATTAATCACTACTCTCAATAAAAAACCACTTAATGTTCGTTTATGTTTGGTCAATTATGTTCATTTGTGTTTGTTATGTTTACTATGTTATGTCCGTATAAGTTTGTTTGTGTATGTTCGTGAATTGTTAATTTAAGTGTTAAACGAATGAGCATAAGCAAACACGAACATGCTCATTTTCTTAATGAACGAACATGAATAAAAATGTGTTCGATTATATGTTCGTGTTCGGTTCGGTTACAGGTCTACTCATGTGGTTTCTTGAAATTTTGAATAAAACTATGGTTTATTAAGGAAAAAAGTATTTCTAAAAAAAAGTAATTGAAAAAACTGACCTGATCTAGAGCATTTCCATGACCGTCTTGAATAAGGGGCCTGTAGTCTCCAAGATAAAACTGTTGGCAAGCTTATATAGTGTCATTCACGGTGATGTTTTATTAAAAAAAAGTATTTCATACTTTTGTATTTAGTTTATACCTGATCATACTTAGCATCATTTTGCGCCTCTCCTTGTCCGGTACTCAGTATATGTAATTGATCAACCTCATCAGAAAGTATAATGATGTCCCATCACTGGTAAAATAAGAGATTATGGAGAAGATATTATATAAATGATTGATATACATCATTTTGAATGTTTGTAATCTTTTAGCTTGTCACAGAAAGAAAACATCATACTATGCCCACACCTGTAGTTATAACAAAGTAAATCAATAAGAGGTCTCAACTTACCGAGAAAACTTTCCATCAACTATCTTAAAGCGCCCAATTTCAAATACACGAATAGGTAATCCTTCCCATATCTATAAATGATCAAATAAAATCAAAATTATTTAATAAAATGTAACAATATGCAATACAAAGACAAGTACTTACATCCCACACTATTGTTTTGCCATCGTATCCAGCACTCATAGCTATTCTTGAATTGAAAGGATGAACATCTAACAAATAAGTCTTCGGATGAAAGTGTAATGATTAGAAACTATGTTATATGCGCAAACTGTTTACTTTATTGTGAAGAGAAAAATAAAATCACTTACGGATCCACTGTGACTGGTTAAAGAATGAACTAAGCTACCATCAACAGAGTTCCAAACACATATCCTGCAATCTGCATCCATAAAAATGAAAATAACTCGATGTCTATGAATTTATCAACAACCGAGCACGGGTTCCTTAAAAGAATCTACGTTTCTTTCCAAAAGTTCATATATAGCATTGGTTAAAGAAGAAGAACAAACCTTACCCATCCCTAAAATATGATCCGCACTCGATAGAAGCCTTTTCTTTGATGTGAAGTTAAACACCTCACCAAGAAATTTGTTTCATGTTCAATAGAAATAAATAATTAATCTCAAATGATTTAAAAGATTCAAAACATTAAGACAATCGAACCTGCATGTGCTTGACAAATCCTTCTATGAGAAATGTTAGGAACATAAAAATTAGAACAAAATAGAAATATGTAACAATACCTATAGAAAATAGTCACTAAACCAAACCTGGATTAGTTGGGGTGCAGTTGTAGTGGTATACGACTCTACCAAATTTCACTGCGGTTTGAAGGGATAGTCATCCTTTCCAACTTCTCAGTGAATCAACTGATATATGATATAAAATAACTAAATTATTGTTCATTAACTTTGCATAATACAAAAAGTTATATATGCAAACAAGCGTTTTGATTGAAGTAACACTACTCGTTTGCCTTTGAAAAGGAAAAGGCTAATAACATTAGCTTCTAGTTTTGTATCATTTAAAAAAAAATATCAAGCAGAAAGAATTTATTAAATGCTTTTGTCCTTTTGTTGTAAAGCTGTTGTTTTAAGTTTGGACAACCCCAGCACCACCACAAAAATCATCCCTCCCTCTGTACAACCACCCACCACAACCCCACCGTCACAATCTGTATAAGCGTAACTAAACGGCAACCGCCACCACAACTACTTAGCCGCCGTCACGACCTAAACACCGCCTCCCGTCGGCCACAAAATACTCAATGTTTGGTCTCTTACCTAAACGTGATAAACCACATTTTTAGTAAATGCCCATGAAGAAAATTTGGCATAAAAAGTCAAACAATGACATGTAACAGGTCAATTATAGGTCAACATAAGTAGATTAAAACAAACCTGCAGCTACAACATCTACATCACAACTCATGAGTAAAAGATCAAGATTCTGTCCTAAGGCTCTCAGCCCACCATTCATTATGCACCTTTGAATCCCTCAGCAGCAGTATCTCCACCAGCAACCTTTAGAATTAAAATTGTGTATTCAGGTCATTTCAATTTTATAATTTCTTATAATCTCTAAACAATTACCAACAAACACAAAATCATAATAATTCAAAGCCAGATGGCTATCCAATCCCAATTTCTCATCTTACAATTATCACTTCACAACAAATTGATCTACAAATTTTATTAGTTAACCACAGGAGCAACATACCCATCAATTACATCTCGTAAATAGCAGTAATCAACAAACTTAAAGTTTAAGAATCTAATTGGGGCTTCAAAGTTCAGAAAACCCAAAACAACAAAACGTAAACTCCAAACAAAATAAAAGAAGTTCAATAACCCAAAAATAAATCAAAAAACAAATATCGATAAACATCAACAATTTTTCAGAAAAAAAAAACGTCAATTCAACACGAAATCAAACCTGGATGAAAATTCAAAAATGAATTGAAGATTCATTCACCTTGTGAGAAGAAACAGGTCTCCTGAAACGATTAAAATCGTTAAATGCCTACACTCACAATTAATTTCACAACTCCCACAAATCTATATGCATATCAATGATTAGTTCCACATATCTATACATACATACATACATACATACATGGACAAAATGAAAAAACGAACAGAAAAATATTGTAGAATCAAAGAATTTTAAGAGTAAACATACATGGAGCAGATTCGACTGGTTTTGAATTAGGGTTTCTGAGAATTGCCTGGATGAGAATCTATAACAACCCTCGGTAAAACCGACACTCTCATAATAATTCTGATACCCTAATATATCTTTAAATGTATTAATATGTCCTTATATGCACCCCGTATGTGAAAACCGAGCCCAAATTAGAATATAATATATAAAATAAATTAAAAACAATAAATAATAAGTTGAGGCGGGCCGCATAGAACCTCACCTCAACTTAGCGCGGGCCGCATTAGGATGAAACCGGACTCCGCTGAAATCATTAGTTGATGCGGGCCGCGTACAAGTTCGTTTAAGTTAATGCGGGCCGCGAGCGATCTAGAATGTGGCGCAGCCCGGTGATGACACGTGTCATCACCGTGTCAGGTCTAGAGGGTGACCCAGCCAAGCTACGCATTGACAGCATGTTGACGCGGGCCGCGTAAAGCCTGGCCTTATTTAACGCGGGCCGCGAGGAAGTCCGATTTCAGCTCTATAAATAGCACGCATCGGGTCTTCAGTCCGTTTCGTTCACAATTCACTTCTTAAACTTAATTTATGTAGTGGCTTTATTATACGTGGGCGTTATACCCCCTAAAATAGCGAGGTTCTGCTACGATGTAAGTATTATAACCCCTGGAGACGTATTAGATACGTTGCCCGCTTGATCTAGGGTTCCGTAACGGCTGTCGTGGTTCTGCCCGACGTAGTCGTTGGAATGCCGTATCGGGGAGGGTATTACTAATGTTAAAATGGGTTATTATACTAACACACGTGCATTTGTGTAAATTTTAGATATTCACCAGGAAACCCTAAAGAATAACCTAAGACAGCAATGTGAGTTGATCCACTTTTTGTAAATCTTTTTGTTACTGTTTTTACAAAACCTTAAATATCTTTCCATGCGAATGACAGTTATTGAGTATTTGTAAGAATACAATTACAGTCGGTAAATTTGGGGTTTTGTATACAAAATTTGTTACCACCTGGTAAAGGAGTAACATGACCATAAGTCGGAACGACATTACCGTGTGGTGGTAATTGATATAACTTGGAAACAAATGTAATTGCGGATGCGCCCTCAATACTGTTCACTGTGACTTTGTATTTAAACTTGATTAAACTGGGATTCACTCACCAGTATTTCCCACTGACAAAACTTTTTTAGAACGCGTTTCAGGTAACAAAATGTGAAAGCCAAGTAGAAGCCAGCTGGACAGCACTGAAGGCTTGGAAAAGTGGCAATAAAGTTACCTAAGAATAAAATGGATATTTTATTAAATAAATGGGATTTATTTCTATGAAATGTGTGTATTGAAAACTTGGGTTTTACCCATATTTTTAATATTATTAAACGAGGTGGTTTACTCTGATTAAATATTTCCTAACTACGGTCCTGATGAAAATTTCCGCTGCCAAATTGAATAAATAAACGTGATACCACCGAAACTGGCTCGCAACCGCCCGTTCTCGGGAACTAGGGACCGGGGGTTGTGACAGAAGGTGGTATCAGAGCTATGCCACTGATTCAGCCACAGAAGTGTTCCGCTGACATCAAAATTCAAAGTGTTAGGAAATAAATTATGAAAATACGTGCATAATTGTATTTTTTTTCTTGCTATGTGTTATCTGACTATTTATTAGTTTACAGTATGAGCGACCAAGGACCCTCTGACGCGTATCGTCAATTGTCTGGTTCGCCTAGGAGCGAAGGTACCTCCTCTTCTCAGCCTGCCCTCTCAGGGTACTCTGCTGATACGGAAGAAGGAATCTTTGTGTTTAAGGCTCAGTCTGAAGAGCCATTTCCTCAGAAAAAGAGGGGATGGTTCAGTAGGGGAGCGCACGAGCGTAGGAAAAAAATGAAAAAGTTGCAGGAACAGCGAGTGTTAGCCGCAGCAAAAAGAGAGACTGATGCTTATAATCAGGATATGCTCAATAGGGGTATCGCTAATATCCATATTTTAGCAACCACTGCTGCTGACCCAAACCTGGAACAAATGCTAGCACCCCAACCACAAAATCCTGACCAACCCATGGAAGTAGAAAACCAGATAGAAATGCCTGATTACAACCCGAAGGAGATACCTAGGGTACCTGCACCAGATCCCCTAGACCCAAACAACTACGACCCCTGGTAGGACGATGTTAGGGACTACGTGCAACAAAACTCAATACAGGAAAATGTGCCAATGCCCAATTTAGGTGCTTATCCAGGGTTAGATCCTCAAGATCTCTATTACATGAACGGTGCATACATTAGGGAAATCTTAGAGAATCCCTACCCGTACCAGGCCCCTATCCCTCCGTACCAGGAACCCGCACCTCAGATTCCAAACCCAGTCCTAGAACCTGCACCCCCAATGAGTGCAGAAAATGTCCAAGAACTTAGGACTTTCGGTGAGGAAATTTTAGAAAGCAGTGAAAGAATGCGACAGGTGGGAGAACGCCTCGTATGGAAATACGACGAGCGTAATATGGATTTTTGGATGAATCCATATCAGTGAATGTGATGGCAGGAACGGTAGTAGTAATAATAATAATAATAATAATAATAATATAATATAATAATATATGTGTGTATGTGTTAAAAAAAAACTACGGATGCCTACTATTAGTATTGTAACTTTACATTCCAGTCGGTATTGTAATTTTAATTTCAGTACTGGTGTGTAATGATGCATACTATATAAATAGAGTAAAAGTCGCAATGTTCGACGCTTTTGACCAAAAAGTGCTTGTCATGTGATTGGTTATATTCAAATATTATTTGTGATATTAATATTTGGTAAATGTTTAAAATTCACATGGCTGACGAGGGAAATCAAGATAATCTGAATAACGATAACCAGAGTAACAATAACGTGGTTAATGAGAATTCGAACAACAATAACAATGGAAACCAAATGGATAATAGTGTTGTTCAACACATAGTGGCACAAGGAATTATAGATGCAATGCCATTTATTATTCAAACAGTTCAAGAAGCGAATAATAAAAGTAAGCATAGCAGTAAACGACCAAGTGAACCAGAACACAACATGAACAATGGACTCGTACTTCAAGCGCCCATTCCCAAAAGAAGAAGAACCATGCCATATGGTTGTTCTTACAAAGAATTCTGGTCCTGTAAACCAATAGAATTCTCGGGCAATGAAGGACCCATTGCAGCCTTACGTTGGATAGAGAAAACTGAAGTTGTTCTGAAAATAAGCAAGTGTGCTGAAGAAGATAAGATAATGTTTGCTTCAAATCTGTTTAAAAACACAGCCTTAGAATGGTGGAACACTATCCTCCAATCAAGAGGAAGTGATAGAACTTATAACCTGGAATGGGAGGAATTTAAAAATATGGTAGAAAGGAAATTCTGCCCTCCCAATGAAAAGGAACAGATAGCAAATAAGTTTCTGAATCTTATAATGGTCGGGGTAGACAGTAAGGGTTACACTACCACATTCTTTGAATATGCTAGGATAGTACCTACCCTTGCATCACCTGAGCCAGTGTTAATCTCCCATTACATCTGGGGATTAATTGGAGAGATTAGACATGTAGTCAAGGCAGCTAGACCTTAAACTATAGAAGAAGTTGTAGAACTAGCCAATACCTTGACTGATGAACTAGTGAGATGTAACACCTCGAAAAATCACGTCCAATGATGTATTGACACGTGTAATAAACCCTAATAAAGTCGAACAGTGAAATTTAGGGACTAATTTTTCGAAAAATCGAAAAACTTTAATTATAAACAAACTAGAAGTATTAGCAAAACTTAAATAAGTTTTAAATAACCTTTTATGGTTTTATATTCACAAATAAGCCACTTGTTGATCAAGTGTAGCCGTTTGTGTATTTAATTGAAAGTTTGCGCAATAAAGGGTTAAAAGCGTCAACATGTTAATTCTTACCTCTGAGTGACCTTTTAACAAACCGAGAGCTTCATGATATTTGATTATGCTCTCGAGAATGCCAATCGTTGGCCGTCCAAGGCTTTTGTGCCTTTAAGTGACGTTACGCGCAACTTTGTAAGTATAAGGGACTAAAAGTGTCAATATGTTTAATTATACCTCTGAATGACCTTTTAGGGAACCCAAAGCATTGTAATATTTCATAATGCTCCTAAGAATGTTTAATGTGGGTTGTATAAGGCTTCGATACTATTAAACGATGTTATACGCAAGTTCGCGCATAAAAGGGGCTATTTGCGTCAAACTGCAAAAGTCTATCGATTCGTATTGTATCGGACCTTCTGGAATATGACCATGAGTTAAACATACCCCATTTATCCTTTATATAGCTTAGATATGGGCTTAGAGGTGTTCGGTGCGCAAAAATAAACTTTTATGTCATGCAGGGACTAAAAGTGTCAAAAAGTGCACAAGTTTGCATTTTCGCGCATATCTCACATTCTGAATATCCCCGGACATCCAAAATTTTATGTAAGCACTAAAATATTTTATTTTAGTGTGTGGCTTGATAAAATTCCATTCGTCGCATAATTTGGTTTGTTTTTAGCGTCCGTCCGTGTTTCGTCGTAATTAGCCGAACAACGGGACCGTACGACCAAACAAACCGACATCCGGCATATTTTTGAGCATGTTTCATGTACCCTATGCTTAGGCATCATTGTAGAGCCTTAAAAATGGTTAACGGGTCTTGGATGTGTCGAAAATGGCATTTGGAGGTGCAAGGGCCAAAACTGTCAACTAATGAAAGTGGCCATGTGCAGACCTAGTCCTTACGGACCGTATGCTATGGACCTTACGGTCCGTAAAGCCCCTCCAGATCAGCAGAAAGCTGTTTCCAGCTGTTCCAGCTGTTTGTGAGTGTGCAAATGGTTTTCTAAGCAATCTATGGGCTCCCATGGTATTGTAAATCAGTGGGTAAGAAGTGTACGATCCAGATCAAAGCTCGTTTATCGATGAACGATCTTAACGGTTCTGAAAAACCTATAAATACCCACCTCAACTTCCCCCAAACTCACACCTTGATCTTGAATTCTCTAAGTTGGAGACTTTGCTCTTCATACCTGAGAATTTAGGATCAACCCTCCTTGCTTGGACCCTTTGTAAGTGTCCCCTTTCATGCTTAGTTTATTTTTTTAGCGGTTATAACCGAAAGTCAAGCGTTTTCGATAAACGCTTTGACTTTTAAACGGTTGAGCCATGGTTCGTATCGAATGTGGCTACGTGACCGTAATTAGGTAGGTGTTAAACCCTTAAAAAGGGCACCTCCTAATTACCACGTTTACTTAGTTTAATTGTCGGGTCAAATAAAGGTCAATCGGGTAGTTTAAATAAAATTCATAGCTAATAATATAGAAGCTATAAAATCAGTTTTGTCACTTCAATAACTTGGTAAATATTAGTTGAACATGCCTAAGCATGATTCAACCCGACAATTCTAAGTATAGGCTCGGTCCGGAACCGAAAGTCGCAAAAGTTGACTTTTGCTTTGACTTTCAGTTCTGACCCGATTTAGCTTAGTTTAGTTATGCCTTAGGATTCCATTAGGACCATATTATAAGTTAGTATAACCCTCCAAGGTTATACAACTTGGTTCCATAGAAATCCTAGTTCATGCATATTTCCATTAAATGCCTAAATGTTGACCGTTATGCCTTTTGACCCTAAAACGAGAAATTTGAAAATGTGAGAGGACAATAATCTTTACTACTGATTTATAAACCTGTCCTTAAAATTTGAAATCAGTTGGAGGTCTAGATTAGAAGTTATGCTCATTAGCGTAAATGAAAAGCTTTTATGAATTAAACGGCGTAATTAGCATATAGCCTATCTAAACCAAACTTTTGATACCAAACTTTATACCTACTGATATAAAATAATATTTTGGGATTTTTGGAGATTTTTATTTATTTTTAGGTTGAGCATAACATAGGGTTCTAAGCTTGATTCGGTAATTGTCGGTTTTGCCCTTTTGGGCCATAAAATGAGTTTTACAAACCTTTTTGATATCAAACCTTTTTGATATCAAACCTTTTTCTACTGATATAATATGATAAATAAATTATTTTGAGCCTTCTGGAATAATAAAAATATCAGCTTTCCTTTGAAAACCCGGAAATGGCTCCAAATCGCCTTTTTAAGCGTTTTAACGCATAGTATGTATCAAAACTATTTTAAACATATAAGGGTTGATGCCTACTGATATATTCAGTAAATTTTTATAATTTAACAGTAAGGAAAAGTTTTAAACTCAGGTTTTCAGTCTTAACCTTTTAAGCCTATGTGAAATTACCAAAATGTTCCTACGGTGCATAGTATGGTTACAATTAATAAATTTCACATATATATAATACCCTACTGTTATAACTTATTAAATTAAGTATATTTACTGATTAAATCAGACCTGTAACTCAGATTTATATTAAACCTCTTTTATAACCTTTAAAATGACTGAAATACCCCTTCGGGGCATAAATTGGTCTTAAACTCGTTTTGGGCATAACGGAAGGTATCCTATTGATATCACAACATATTTAAGGCATATTAACTTAGGAAACCTGTTCATGATTCTTATGGTTAACCGTTACGCACTTTTTGCGTTCGGATCGGCTTATGTAACTAGTTTACATAAATTAGCCGAAACGGGACAAACCTTATCATTTTTATCTCAAAAACCGGAATGTGTTTAAGTTACCCATATTAAACAAGCATGCAAGCTTGTCGGGTCAAAATCACATTCTAAATCGGTCTTCGCTTTGTCGTGCGTTTGAACCGTATTCTTCTGTTAAAACTAACCGGTCTGAGCTTAGGCTTAATCAAAGACCCGTTAGAAATCTAATAGGTTATTAAAAACCTTCGTTCCAGATTTAGGAGCCCAGTAAAAGCTATCTGTACTTGCTTGGTGGTATACGGCTGGGATTAAATTTATATTTAGCTCAGGTAAATACTTTTAACTTATTTTCCCTTATATGGGCTTGGGGGTACGGTATATAAAATACCGCTTGGTCGGGCAATTGACCCTAACTCATTAGTAGTTGGGTATTATCAATGTGACCCGTTTGAAAACTGGTTTTGTTTGTTTTACGCCTTTGGGAGCTTAATGACCATGTCCCGGATATCCTTGGCATCATTTTAAGAAATGGCCACGAACTTGACACCCGGGTGTAGGCGTACACCCGGTAATGTGTCCATATTTATTAAGGTATAAACGTTGGCTTCCCGCCGCGGACTTATACTGAGTGGTGTGTCAATTAACCTTAAACCCGGCACGACCCGGGCGACTGAACGCATAACGAACAAGTAATTCTTTTACAAGTTTAACTTCGATTAATTATTCCCAAGTTATAAAAATATTTTGTGCCTTGTGCATTCAAATCAATTTTCTAAACGTTTTCAAAATGAGTCAATTAAATTGTATTTACTAGTGAAAACTGACGTATTTTCCAAAAAGGCTAAGTGCAGGTGCTAAACGGAATAGGTTGGTTTCTCCTAGCATCATATAGAAGTCTCGCAAGCTTAGATGCCTGAAGTCTGTTGAACAACGTTTAATTTATCTTTGATCCGCCTGTGGATCCTTTACTTTCCGTTTGTAATACATTGATATTGCTTTATATCAGATTGTAATATATTCATCTTTTGCTTCCGCTGTGCATTTTAAATTGTGTTGTTTGACTATGATGATATCAACTACGTCACGATACTCCCCACCGGGCCCACCGGTGATACGTGGAAAATTGGGGTGTGACATGAGAACTAGAGAAGAAGACCAGAGGAGAAACTTAACCCAAAGGCTTACTCAAGAATTCCGTTCTGGGAATTCTGACCGTAGGAATATAGGTTCTACCTATGCACCCTACTGCAGGATCTGCAAGAAGAAGCATTCTGGAAAATGCTCCACTTACTGCAATTACTGTAAGGCGCCAGGACACAAGGAAGAAAATTGCAGGAGAAAAGCCAGAAATGGAATGTGCTACCACTGTGGAGAAAAAGGTCATATTAAGACAAACTGCCCAAAATTGGCTCCAGCTGCAAACAACAAGAATACTAAAAATGCTAGAGCATTTGTTCTAACTGCAGATGAAGCCAGGATGATTCCAGACGTCATTGCTGGTACGTTTTTAGTTAATGATATTTTTGCTAAAGTATTATTTGACTCTGGTGCAAACCAAAGTTTTATTAATACTTCATTTTGCAAACTCCTAAATCAATCATTAACTAAACTACCACAAGAATGTCTAGTAGAGACAGCAAATGGAGAAACCGTTAAGATTTCTGAAATCTTGCAAGGAGCAAGAATAGAAATTTTTAATCAAAAATTTATCGCAAACCTTTACCCAATAAATCTGGCTGGATTTGATGCTGTATTAGGAATGGATTGGTTAATAGCCAATAGAGCTAATATCTTATGTGATCAAAAGTCAATTCAGGTAAAAACACCAAGAGGTGAAAAGATCACAATTAAAAGAGATAAGCCATCTAGATCCACTAAATTCATCTCTGTGATGAAAACTGCAAGTTATATAAGGAAAGGATCAATAGTGTATTTGATTTCTATAATCACTAACACTAAAGGAAAAGAATTAAAAGACATTCCAGTAGTGTCCCAATTTTCAGATGTCTTTCCAGAAGAATTGCCAGGACTACCACCAGACAGAGAAGTTGAATTCAGAATTCACCTGTTACCAGGGACAGCACCGATTGCTAAAGCACCTTACCGTTTGGCACCCGCAGAAATGCAAGAACTGAAGAAACAACTAGATGAATTGTTGAAGAAAGGATTCATACAGCCAAGCTCATCGCCATGGGGAGCGCCCATTTTATTCGTTAAAAAGAAGGACGGAGCAATGCGTATGTGCATTGACTACCGTGAATTGAACAAAGTCACGATTAAGAATCGGTATCCATTACCGAGGATCGATGATTTGTTTGATCAACTTCAAGGAGCTCGATTTTTCTCTAAAATCGATTTAAGATCAGGATATCATCAATTAAAGGTACAGGAAGAGGACATTCCTAAAACCGCATTCAGAACAAGGTATGGTCATTATGAATTTACTGTCATGCCATTTGGTTTAACCAATGCCCCAGCCGCATTTATGGACATGATGAACCGAATATGTAAGCCATATTTGGATAAATTCATAATTGTCTTCATAGATGATATTCTAATTTACTCTAAGAGTAAAGAGGAGCATGCAAAGCACTTGCAATTGCTTCTAAGTTTATTGAGAAAAGAGAAACTTTATGCTAAGTTTTCAAAGTGCGAGTTTTGGTTAGAACAGGTACAATTCCTCGGACATCTAGTGAACCATGAAGGAATTCATGTAGATCCAACAAATATCGAGGCAATTACCAAATGGAAAACCCCTGAGTCACCAACTGAGGTTAGAAGTTTCTTAGGATTGGCCGGTTATTATAGAAGATTTATCCGAGATTTTTCTAGAATAGCCATCCCTTTAACTAAGTTAATCTGTAAATTTGTTAAGTTTGAATGGGGACCAAAACAAGAAGAAGCCTTTAGAATCCTTAAGCAAAGATTAACCCATACACCCATACACCCATACTAGCGTTGCCAGAGGAACTAAAGACTTTGTAGTCTTTTGTGACGCTTCAAAGTTAGGTTATGGATGTGTGTTGATGCAACGTCAAAAAGTTATAGCTTATGCATCTAGACAGCTTAAGAGTCATGAAGAAAATTTTTCAACCCATGATTTGGAATTAGGAGCTATAATTTTTGCCCTTAAAATTTGGAGACATTATCTTTATGGTAGTAAGTTTACCATATTCACAGATCATAAAAGTTTAAGATATGTGTTCGGGCAAAAAGAGTTGAATATGAGACAAAGACGCTGGATGGAATTGATTAACGATTACGATTGTGATATCCAGTATCATGCAGGAAAAGCAAATGTAGTGGCAGATGCTTTAAGTCGAAAGTATCATGAAAAGCCAAAAAGGGTACGTTCTCTTAAATTAAATCTACAAGTAGATTTAAATGATCAGATTAGAAAAGCACAAGAATCAGTAATCAAGGAAGATACTGAAAAATTAAAAGGAATGATTAAAGAATTAGAAAAAGGAACTGATGGAATTTGGAGATTCCATAAAAAGAGAATGTGGATACCTAAATTAGGAAATTTACGTCACCGTGTATTAGAAGAAGCTCATAAATCTAAATATACGATGCATCCAGGAAGTGATAAAATGTACCAGGATTTAAGGAAAAATTTCTGGTGGATAGGAATGAAAAAGGATATAGCAGCTTATGTTTCGAAATGTTTAACTTGTTCACAAGTAAAAGCTGAACATCAGAAACCCTCAGGTTTGTTACAACAATTAGAAATGCCAGTTTGGAAATGGGAATTGATAACAATGGATTTTGTTACCAAATTACCCAAAACAAGGAAAGGAAATGATACAATCTGGGTGATTGTAGATAGGCTAACCAAGTCAGCTCATTTCCTACCAATGAAGGAAACCTTTAGTATGGAACAATTAGCTAAATTGCATGTAAATGAAATCGTTTCATTACATGGAATACCTTTATCAATTGTTTCTGATAGGGATAGCCGCTTTACCTCTCGTTTTTGGTCAAGTTTCCAAAAAGCAATGGGAACCAAGCTAAATTTAAGCACAGCTTATCATCCTCAAACAGACGGGCAAAGCGAAAGGACAATCCAGACGATGGAAGACATGCTTAGAGCTTGTGTAATTGATTTTGGAGGTAATTGGGATGATCACTTACCTTTGATAGAATTTTCTTATAATAACAGTTATCACACAAGTCTCAATGCTGCACCATTCGAAGCACTTTATGGGCGAAAGTGTAGAACCCCAGTCTGTTGGGCAGAAATTGGGGAAAAGCAACTATCTGGACCTGAAATAGTACAAGAAACAACTGACAAAATCATTCAAGTCAAGGAACGACTAAAAGTAGCACGTGATCGACAAAAGAGCTACGGTGACAACAGACGCAAACCATTAGAATTTCAGGTAGGAGATAAAGTATTATTAAAAGTCTCTCCTTGGAAAGGAGTGGTAAGATTCATCAAAAGAGGAAAGCTAAGTCCCAGGTATATTGGACCCTTCAAGATTCTTAAAAGAGTAGGACCTGTAGCCTATCAGCTACAACTGCCAGAGGAAATGGCAGGAATACATGATATATTTCATGTATCTAATCTCAAAAAGTGCCTAGCTGATGAATCACTCGTAGTACCTCTCAAGGATATAGAGGTAAATGAACAACTCAAGTTTGTAGAGAGGCCTCTACAGATTGAAGATAGGAAAATTAAGAATCTCAAACATAAGAGATTAGTTCTGGTCAAAGTGAAGTGGGACTCCAAAAGAGGACCTGAGTACACATGGGAGCTTGAATCAGAAATGCAAAAGAAATATCCACACTTGTTTCAGTAGATCTCGAGGACGAGCTCTTAAACAAGGTGGGGAGGATATAACAACCCTCGGTAAAACCGACACTCTCATAATAATTCTGATACCCTAATATATCTTTAAATGTATTAATATGTCCTTATATGCACCCCGTATGTGAAAACCGAGCCCAAATTAGAATATAATATATAAAATAAATTAAAAACAATAAATAATAAGTTGAGGCGGGCCGCATAGGACCTCACCTAAACTTAACACGGGCCGCATAAAGATGAAACCGGACTCCGCTGAAATCATTAGTTGATGCGGGCCGCGTACAAGTTCGTTTAAGTTAATTCGGGCCGCGAGCGATCTAGAATGTGGCGCAGCCCGGTGATGACACGTGTCATCACCGTGTCAAGTCTAGAGGGTGACCCAGCCAAGCTACGCATTGACCGCATGTTGACGCGGGCCGCGTAAAGCCTGGCCTTATTTAACGCGGGCCGCGAGGAAGTCCGATTTCAGCCCTATAAATAGCACGCATCGGGTCTTCAGTCCGTTTCGTTCACAATTCACTTCTTAAACTTAATTTCTGTAGTGGCTTTATTATACGTGGGCGTTATACCCCCTAAAATAGCGAGGTTCTGCTACGATGTAAGTATTATAACCCCTGGAGACGTATCAGATACGCTGCCCGATTGATCTAGGGTTCCGTAACGGCTGTCGTGGTTCTGCCCGACGTAGTCGTTGGAATGCCGTCTCGGGGAGGGTATTACTAATGTTAAAATGGGTTATTATACTAACACACGTGCATTTGTGTAAATTTTAGATATTCACCAGGAAACCCTAAAGAATAACCTAAGACAGCAATGTGAGTTGATCCACTTTTTGTAAATCTTTTTGTTACTGTTTTTACAAAACCTTAAATATCTTTCCATGCGAATGACAGTTATTGAGTATTTGTAAGAATACAATTACAGTCGGTAAATTTGGGGTTTTGTATACAAAATTTGTTACCACCTGGTAAAGGAGTAACATGACCATAAGTCGGAACGACATTACCGTGTGGTGGTAATTGATATAACTTGGAAACAAATGTAATTGCGGATGCGCCCTCAATACTGTTCACTGTGACTTTGTATTTAAACTTGATTAAACTGGGATTCACTCACCAGTATTTCCCACTGACAAAACCTTTTTAAAACGCGTTTCAGGTAACAAAATGTGAAAGCTAAGTAGAAGCCAGCTGGACAGCACTAAAGGCTTGGAAAAGTGGCAATAAAGTTACCTAAGAATAAAATGGATATTTTATTAAATAAATGGGATTTATTCCTATGAAATGTGTGTATTGAAAACTTGGGTTTTACCCATATGTTTAATATTATTAAACGAGGTGGTTTACTCTGATTAAATATTTCCTAACTACGGTCCTGATGAAAATTTCCGCTGCCAAATTGAATAAATAAACGTGATACCACCGAAACTGGCTCGCAACCGCCCGTTCCCGGGAACTAGGGACCGGAGGTTGTGACAGAATCGGACAAAGATGCCATCTGAACTGAAGTAATAAGAAAATATGCAATTGAAGATTTCGAATGAAAATGAGAATCGGCCGATGCTCTAATCGGATTACATCATAAAAATCAAAGAAAACATACCTAGATGAGAGTTCGAATGATTGAGTTTTAGGGATTTCTGAAGTGGGTGGCCAGGTACAATCGCTACAGATAAAGCCGTAGATGAGATTTAGGGTTTGTAAAATTGAATGTGGGTGAAAGATGATAGCCTGGAGAAATCAATTTGATTAGGTTTTAAGATTAAAGAGAAATCAATTTGCCTTCAATTGATTGAGAGAATTGATTAGGTTACCAAATTGAAGAAGAGCGTAGATAGGAAGAAGGAAATTGGCGCTCAAATATCAATTCTCTGGCCAAAGAGCATTGCCACATCAAAGTTAAAAAGTCAACATTATTTTGCTTTAGTATAAGAGATAGATATTGTTTTTTCCTTTTTACAAATATATATTTTTAAGTAAATAGGTAAAATTACAATACTACCCTCACAGGAATAGACTTAACTTAAAAAATTAACCTAGTTAGTATTAAAGGACGAAAGATGTAACATGTATTCAAAATAAAAGGTTATGACTGTAATTATTGAAGTTAAAGACACCCATTGCAATACGATACAAACATAAAGGACGAAAAATGTAATTACCCTTTATTATATAACCTTATCTATTTGTGTAACACACAACTCTATAAACCTAAATACAACATATAAATTGTATAGTAAACTCGATATTAAATAGCAACAATGATGTAACATCACATGGGTCTTGCTTTGGCGCCGTTGGGTGTCCCATCCTTTTGTGGAGAAAAAGTCTTGTTTTGATACGACAATGAGTACAACGTGTTCCCTAAGTTTAGTCATAATTTTTCTTTATTAATATCATATAACTACCCTAAGTTTAGTCATAATTTTTCTTTATTAATATAAAATATATGACCAACTTTGTTAGTATTTATTTGACAACTTGTAAACATAGCTATCAGATAATACTAATGTATAATAAGAGGGTGTTTCATATAAATAAACAAAACCATATTTTAACTGTATTCCATTTTTCTCTTTCGATTATATAATGCTTATTATATTGATTATCACAGTTTCTATATTACTTTAAAATTAGTTACATAACTTAGGTCATAATAAGCAGCTAAGTATCGTATGGGACCATGGGTCTCGAACGAATAATCTTCAATATTGATAACCACAAATTTAATAGAATAATGTGGGCTGAAGTAAACACTTTATGGTGTACTGAATTTGGAATGAATAATGTAGGCTAAATTTGGAATGCCATAGTGGGCTGATTGGTGGGCCGATTAAGTTGGGTAAGTGGGCTAACTGAAGGGGCCCATTATATCCAAGGTGAGTATGAGTAATGGTCTTATGACTTATGGAAGATCACCCAATAGCGACTGTTGTTCCGATCTTTGTACGTGTACCCTGACTGAAAATAAATAACAAGTAGAACAAATAATAAAGTATTTTAACTGTAGTACTATTTAATATTATTTTCTTGAATAGAAAGTAACTAATAGCCCGTATATATTTTGTATAATATATGCTTCCATATTTATTGTATCAAGTCAGATTAGGGCTTTGTATTCTTGGCTATATATTTGATTAATGAGATAGAGGAGGCATCGAGCCTTTCATAATACAAACTCTAACATGGTATCACGAGACCAGACCTATCCCTAGCGCCGATCTCACCTTCTTCTTCCCTACCCTACTGCTTCCGATTCCCTGCTACACTGCTTCCAATCTTCTATACGATAATCAATCTCCTCTATCTCTATCTATATTATTGCTGCCGTTAACTATGGATCAGAAACTTCATCCAGCCGCCACTGTGAACAACATCAAGAGTCAAATCCCGGTTACTCTTGAGATGGACACCGACCTCTACAACTCTTGAAGCGAGCTTTTCCGTATCGCCTGTCGTGCCAACCGTGTACTAGACCATCTGTCTCCAAAACCACCAGCCGAGTCCTCTTCTTCAAAGACTACGGACAAAGACAAAGACAAAGACACAGCGCCAAAGACAGTTGATGACTCATGGGACTACCTGGACGCCATTGTATTACAATGGATTTACGGTACAATCTCTAGTGACCTATTGCACACTATACTCGAACCAAATTCAACAGCCTATGAGGCATGGGTGGCCTTGGAAAATATTTTTCAGGACAACAAAAGTGCTCGTTCTATTCACCTGCGTCAAAAATTTTCTAATACCCGTCTTAGACCATGTGTAGTGGTGATACACTATAATGCCCCCACCATGGGGCGTTTTGCGCCATGTGGCAACCCAGTCAGCATGGGGCGTTATAGCATAAAGTGGTGTAGTGGGGATAATGCCCAAATAATGCCCCTTCCAATTATTAAAAAAAAAAAAAAAGAAAAAGCAACCTTAATTCTATTGGCTAGTCAAACTTGTTCCCTGCCACCATTGGAAGTATCCGGCGTTTTCATTATAACGCCAAGGGTCCATTTTTGAATTTTTTTTTATTATAACGCCCCATGTAATGGAGGGGTGGGCGTTTTCGGGCGTTATTTTTGAAATTTTTTTAAAAAAAAAACGCCCCACTACACATGGTCTTAGTGGTTTCTCAAGTGTATCCGCCTACTGTCAAGAGCTGAAAGTATTGGCGGATCAATTGGCTAGTGTTGGATCACCGGTAGATAACCAAAGCTTAGTTTTACAATTGATTAGTGGTCTTAACGAACAATACGAAGGCATAGCCACCATACTGCAAAACCAGGATCCATTGCCAAGTTTTTATGACGCTCGTTCAAAATTAATAATGGTTGAAACACGTAAAGCTGAGCAGGCTCTTCAAGCCTCCCAAACCGCAGGTACAGCGTTAAATGCCAACACAACACGCGCTTCAGCGAACCCGGGTTCTAACAGCGAGTACCGGTTAGATTCTCAGAATGATCGGCGGGGACGGGGTCGCGGTTACCGTGGCCGGGGTCGCGGCAGAAACTCATGGGGAAGGGGTCGAGGTTCTAATAATTCTACCTGGCAACAACCAGCTCCATGGACTCCATGGCCCAACTCACCCTACACCCCTTGGTCCAATCAACAGTGGGTCGCCGCCTCCCCTTGGGCCGCTCAACAGCAAGCATGGGCCGCACCCCCATGTCCATACCCAACAATGAACCCACAGCCTAATTCTAGTACCTCTTCCAACGGTCTCCTTGGTCCTCGGCCCACTCAAGCTCATCATGCAGCCTACACACCAACCGACATAGAGCAAGCTATGTACACCATGTCCCTTCAACAACAAGACCCCACTTCTTACATGGACACTGGAGCTACCGCAACCATGACAAACACACAAGGTAATTTCAAATCTTTTTTTAATAATAGCATCCCACAAGATATTGTCGTTGGTAATGGCTCCACTATTCCGGTTGTTGGACATGGCACACAAATCCTACCACCACCTTTTCCACCATTTGTTCTTAAAGACGTTTTATATGCCCCTAAACTCATTAAAAACCTAATTTCTGTTCGTCGATTTACGACCGATAATTCTGTCTCCGTCGAATTTGACCCCTTTGGTTTTCTTGTGAAGGACTACAAGACCCGGATCCCTATCCTACGATGCAACAGCAGCGGTGACCTATACCCACTTTTGCTCGGACCGGGAAGCACCACCAAGCCCTCCACCTTTGCTGCAATCTCATCCAAGTTATGGCATCATCGTCTCGGACACCCGGGACAACCTACTTTACAAGCTTTAAAACGTTCTTGTTCCATTAATTTTAGTAATTTGAATAAAGACATTTGTCAATCGTGTGTTTTTGGTAAAAGTATTAAATTGCCGTTTGCTAGTTCTTATACCCATATTTTTCAACCATTTGACATCGTTCATAGTGACTTGTGGACATCTCTCGTCCTTAGCTCGGGAGGTCATCGCTACTATATATTATTTTTAGATGACTTCGCGAATTTTTTATGGACCTTCCCCATAGCTAGAAAATCACAAGTGCACTCCATTTTCAGTCAATTACACAAACACATTAAAACCCAGTTCGAAAAGAATATAAAAACTTTTCAATGTGATAACGGTAAAGAATATGTGAACTCTTCTTTTCACACTTTCTTTCATGAACATGGCATGCAATTTCGTCTATCATGTCCTCACACATCGTCACAAAATGGTAAGGCGGAACGACAAATACACACCATTAATAATGTGATTCGCACCATCCTAGCCCATGCATCCCTTCCCAACTACTTTTGGGATCACACACTTGAGACCGCAACCTACTTGCTCAACATCCTACCCCACAAAAACCAACATAACAAAATGCCCACCGAACTACTTTACCATCGAATCCCAACCTATGATCATTTACGTGTTTTTGGGTGTCTTTGTTATCCACTTATCCCCTCGCCTACCATTCACAAACTTGAAAACCGATCCTATCCTTGTGTTTTCATCGGGTACCCACCAAATCACCGAGGCTACAAGTGCTTCAATCTTCAAACCAAACAAATCATCGTCTCTCGACATGTCGTCTTTGACGAAACAACCTTCCCCTTTGCCTCTACACTCTCACCGCCCCCTACCTATGATTTCCTCCAAGCACCCCTCTATCCATCTCATTGGCCTTCGGTTATGTTCCCACCTACAAACCACCAACCAGCCCAAACTCCACCAAATACCGGCCCACCAACGCCTGTAACCGTACCCCAACAACACCAGCCCGATGCATTCACACTTGTCTACTCTGCCCCAAACCCAGTGTCTCCCAACCCCACTACCTCGGCCCAACCTAGCTCACCACAAACCAACCAGTCACAACCCTCTACCTCGGCCCAACCTAACTCATCACCAATCAACCAGTCCGTACCCCAGCATCAACCGCCACCCTCAGCCCAACCTAGTCGCACCATGCGCACTCGTGCCATGGACGGCATCCGCAAACCAAAACGCCAACTCAACCTTCACTCCTCGAGCACTCCGACCATCAAACACGTACCCAAAAATCCCACTGATGCCTTGTCCACACCGGAATGGTATAACGCCATGACTAACGAATTCGATGCTCTTATTAAAAATGAGACTTGGGATCTTGTGCCACGACAGTTGGATATGAACATCATTCGTAGCATGTGGTTGTTCAAACACAAGTTCAAATCAGATGGTACATTAGAACGTTACAAGGAAGACTGGTTTGTGATGGCCGTTTACAACAGGTAGGTATTGATTGTGGCGAGACATTCAGTCCGGTTGTCAAGCCGGCTACTATTCGCACCGTATTATCCATTGCGTTATCGCAATCTTGGGCTGTTCATCAACTTGATGTGACGAATGCGTTCTTACATGGTACTTTACATGAGACCGTCTACATGCATCAACCGATGGGGTCTCGTCATAAGGGTTTTCCGGACCACGTCTGTCGACTCAAGAAGTCACTTTACGGCTTGAAACAAGCTCCACGGGCATGGTACCAACGATTCACCGATTATGTCTTAACTTTGGGTTTTATACAGAGTAAGTGTGATGCCTCTTTATTTACCCTGCACGATGGACATCACACCGTGTATCTCCTTCTCTACGTGGATGACATTCTTCTTGTCACCTCTAGCGATGATCTACGTCATCAACTCATGGCTCGTCTAGCAAAAGAGTTTGCAATGAAAGATCTTGGCCCTCTAAGCTTCTTCCTTGGCATCACGGTTCGTAGGCAACGCAACACTATGTTTCTATCTCAACAAGCTTATGCTACAGACATTATTTCGCGCGCCGGTATGCAATCGTGTAACCTGGTTACCACTCCGGTTGATACCCACTCTAAATTGAGTGCTCTTTCGGGTGATGATTTTCATGACCCCACCCTATATCGCAGTCTTGCTGGGGCTTTGCAATACCTCACTTTCACCCGGCCTGACATCAGTTACGCGGTACAACAAATTTGCATGTACATGCACGCGCCCAAAACTGATCATTGAATGCTTTGAAACGTATAATTCGCTACATAAAAGGGACGACTTCTTATGGTCTTACACTCGGCCCTTCAAAAGATCCATCTTTACTTGCTTACACTAATGCCGATTGGGCCGGTTGCCCAGACACTCGACGGTCCACAAGTGGTTATTGCGTCTATTACGGCGAAAACCTCATCTCTTGGTCGTCAAAACGACAACCTACCATTTCGCGCTCTAGTGCCGAAGCTGAATATCGTGGAGTTGCTAACGTAGTCGCCGAAATTTGTTGGTTGCGGAATCTTCTACTCTGGCTACACCATCCTCTCACTAAAGCAACTTTGGTATACTGTGACAATGTTAGCACCATCTACTTAGCCGGTAACCCGGTTCAACATCAGCGGACAAAACACATTGAGCTTGACATTCACTTTGTCCGCGAACAAGTCCAACGTGGTCAGGTGCGAGTTTTGCACGTCCCTTCTCGTCACCAGATTGCAGATATATTTACTAAAGGCTTGCCAAGGGTTCTCTTCGACGATTTTCGATCCAGTCTCAACATCCGGTCACCTCCCGTTTCAACTGCGGGGGTGTAATAGCCCGTATATATTTTGTATAATATATGTTTCCATATTTATTGTATCTAGTCAGATTAGGGCTTTGTATTTTTGGCTATATATTTGATTAATGAGATAGAGGAGGCATCGAGCCTTTCATAATACAAACTCTAACGGTAACAATTAAATACTTGTTGCAATTGTTAACATGTTAGAAGCTGATGTGAAACGAGCCGTATGATGATCTCTTTGACACTCCTCAATCTACATCTCTAAATATGCTTATGCCTTCAACATCCATTCTACCTTTTCTTTCTCCTCTTCTGACCTCAACATAATTCAGTTGAGGTTTTTATTTGACTTTGGTTTAGGTTTTAAATCAAGGTTTATTTATTTTGGTTGTAAATGGGGGAACAGAAAGAGAGGGAAAAAGACCATTGTACCCTCGTGTGCATCGCACATGACAAAAATTAACTAAGATTTCTAACCAGGTTTGGCCTAAAGGACAAAACGTGCAAGATTCTGAAGGTTAAGAAAACCGCCTGTAAACTTTTGGCCAAAGGACAACATCTGCAATTTGATGTAAACATAAAGGACAAAACTTGTAATTTACTCTATATCGGAAGTTATAACAGAAAAACACAAATTTGAATTTATTAATGTTACATCATTTGATGTAAATAACCAAAAAGTTGGATGTAAATAGAATCACCCACCATATAATCCCTTAACTTATGAAAATGCAATTTTAACCCTATACTGTTATTCTATTTTACAACCTCCTCAAAAGTCCCATTGTATTTACAAAAATGGTCCCTGCTTTTACACCCACCATACAAGCCCTCAACTTTTGAAAATTGTCAACTCACTTGAGTTTCTAAAGTTCCCAGTTTACTCCTTTCGTTCCTTTGCCTAAAAAACTATTTTTACAGACATGCTTTTATTTTTGTGTCGGTATATATTCGAGTTGGTTTACTTTCGACGTAAACTTTTTTGGAAGCAAGTCAGGTCAAATATAATTGTGTGCTTATTTTATGTACGTTTCCAGTTCTATGTTTCGACCTCGCTGCAACAAGCTAGGGGTAAAAGTTGTCTTTCGATTACAAGTTTGGTATGTTTTCTATGTATGATTATGGTCACATATAAATGTGTTATGATTGCATAGTATAAATTCGATTACATTACAGTTTGGTTCAAACACAGTGCTATTGAGTTAAAGCGGATACGTCAAAACGTGCATTTTCATATGGTTAACACGTCACATAACGCTTAGACTAATCTGTTCGATGTTTGCAATGTACTCGTGCTACAATGCATGCGAGTCTAATTATTAGTTTTATAAGAAAAATGAGGTGTCGCTTTTTTTGCCGTTGTTTACATATATGTGTGTGTGCGCGCACACGCATGCATGACAAACATTCGTATAAATCCATAATCATGATTACATTATAATTACATTTATACGTTTTGACGAACACGAATGTTGATGATATTTATTCAAAATGCTAGGCAAGTATTTCACAAGTCATATTCATTGCATCCTATATTTAGTTACGCAAGTATTGACTTTCTTTAAGATCGAGCCGGGGTCTCACTAGAAACAGCATCTCTATGCATACGGGGTAGAGGTAAGGCTGTCTACATCTTACCCTTCTCAGACCCTACCTTAGCTTTGCTATTGGTCAGATTTACTGATGATGATGGAAGAAAGTGAAGAAACTCTTGATTGAAGAATTAAGGGGTAGACTTAATTAAGTTGGATTAATTAACAACCACTATACTTATGAGGAGATATAACCAACTGATTACATGAAATGATGCAAATACATTCATTACATAATATTGCTGCAAGTAATGCAGCAACTGCCTTATATATCTAACTGGATCCTTCCAACAGGAGAAACAAGTGGAAGTGAAGCATAGCTTATAGGAGCCACGTCATCATCGACTTGTTTGGCAACATATGTTTTGAGTTCTGTATAACGAGACGATTTTCTACATTCGATGACTGATATACAGATCGAGAACGCGTGTAGCAGTGGTAATGATGAACTATAGTCGACTGAAAATATTCCTTCTTTTACTGGTGAAAGACTGAAGAAGGGTCTCTCGTTTGTAACATCTTCCTGTGATTAAAACAAAAACATGAAAATCATCAGAATTTATAACTAAATGTTATAAAATGTAAATGTTGAAATTAAACAAACCTGAAGGAAAAGGTCAAAACTTTCAGGTGGGTTTGATCTTCTATGAGATTGGACCTTGTTAGTAAGTATTCTCAATCTGCAGCCGACATCCCAACCGTCACAATCACATCTGCCACCAGATCTCCACCGTTGGATTAGCGGTGAAGGGTCTCCTTTTCTTGGTATACTATGATGACCGCCAGGTAGAATAACCGTCATGCTAAAACAATCATGATCCTCTTCATCATCCTCCTCTCTTGGAAACCTTACAACTATAGCTGCCAGCTCATTTTCCAGCTGGACATCCAGGATTTGGTGGTCGGGTTGACCCGAGTCAACAGAAGATAAAACAAACTCCCTAGTGGTACAATCAGTAGGATTTGAAACCTTCATTTGGGCTGTTACATTAGGGAGATAACCATGGTCTTTATCTTTAGAACCATGGTATAACCAACCACTTTTCTTTTTCTTAACTTCATGAACCGTGAAAAACGTATAGATCCAACTGTTTGTGTCATCTTTCCCGGATAAATTTCTTACCGTTGCTGCAACTATATCGTTGTTTGTATCATCAACGGCAAACGTAAATAAAGGACGGCCATTTTTAACCGCCACTTGAAAAAGAGCTTGTTTTCTTGATGATGACAAATTCATTTCATTCCCACATGAATTATCAACTCTGACTTCCTTACAATTTCCGAGACCCGTCTTCACTTTTTCTTTATTTTTTGAATCTTCAGTTAGATTTTGAGAAATCGGATGTTTAGCCGCTTCAGACTTAAAGATCATTCTAAACCGGTGTTTTCTAGCGTTTCTTTTAGAACTTGATTCATTCGAATCTGAATAGATTTCTTCAGATTTTTCAGCGTTAAGGAGTACAGTGTTGTGTCCGTAAGACGAATCTTGCAGATTCCCAATTTCATTTTCCAACTCATCTTGTATTTTCATCTTCCCCTTTGAAAAAAACGACAATGATGATGATGATGATGATGATGCTGTTTGAAAAGTTCCCATATCGACTGATGATCTTGATTCGGTCGTTTTCGTTCTTGATTGGTTGGTAGTTTTCTTCTCACTAGAGTGATTAACCGGAGCATCTTTAGTGGAAATCTCCTCATGAGACATGTTCAAATGAGATAGGAGAGATGATCCACTGCTTAAAACGCTGCTAGATGCCGAATGTTTGTTGGTTCCGACAACACCCTGTTTGTGATGATGATGATGATGATGATATTGCCATTGCTCTAAACGCCCCCAGTCCAAAACACCAAAGTTCAAAGCTCTATCTTGAATCGGCTTTCCTCTCTCTAAATAACTCGGCAAATTCGACATGTGTTTAACAATTTCCTCCATTTCCATAGATTCGCTTGCAACATGTTTTCGTCTGTGATTTGAAGACGCCGACGCTGACGATGCCATATCTAGTAGTTTTTAAACATCAGACCAACAAAGATGTCGGTTTTCAACAAAATTTTATTTCCACGCCAAAAGAACAGAGGTGTATTGCTTTCATTTCATAGCTGCGATGATTAACATATTGATAATAAGGTTATTGATGTAGCACGTGATACGGAAACGAAGATCAAACACGTTGATTCTAAGAATACTCGTGTAGTTCTTCCCCAACCCCCAAGATTCCACCCAAAAGGCACGGAATTTGAAGTGAAAAATGAGTTATGTCAAAATTCAAGTCTGCTTTTTCATATTACTAGAGGGACATATAAATAGAAACCGAAATTCGAAATGGGCCTCAAAAAGATAACGGGCCAAACACAAGCCCAAAAACAAAATGCCCAAAACACTTCAAAAAAACAATAAAAACGTAAATAACTAATAGAAATAAGCGTTTTTTGGCCCGGACGATGACCCAAACCGCCGTAGGCATTTGCAGCAAGATGGAGCTCGTTCTCACGTTTGTTTCGCCTGGTCACTCGCCCAAAACGGACCCCTGTCGCCCAAGTTAGAGCCATTTTAATGAAGCCCCTTTTGTTACACGATTTTGGGCCTCCAAGTATAAGATGGCCCGCTCTTCCACACTTGGGCCCGCATCAGTTATTATGTTATCAAACTAACAACATAAGTGACATATAACGATATAAGTCCGTGAACGAATGCTTCTACAAAGTATAATCACCTTGGCTCCAAACAAGATTTTAAATAAGATCCACCAAGTAAACTAAAGTTCTAAACTCACACAAATAACACATGTGGATCCTAATTTAGACACATTATATAGAACTTTGATTCCCAATATAATTTGACTAGAATTACTAGGTTTTTAGATACAAACAAGTGAAGTACAAATGTACAAGCATAGTAGGTTCACCAAACTGAGCACATTGGGTGTTTAAGATCACAAATATGCATACCAGCAGCATAAAGACAAGCTATTGTTCATGAAAAAGGACAAAAAGACACTGAAAATGAGAACAATGTGGGCCTTACAAATCCTTAATACAAGTATAAAGACAACCCATAAAAAAAAGATTCCCTTATGATGAAGAACAAAACTGAATAAACATTTAAAAACAGAAAGAGTGAGGAAAAGGCCTTGAACCACACTGTGTCATTATTATCATCCTTTATTTTAATTACTTTTATTTTAGTTTAGTGTAAAAGATACTTTCTTTTTTGCCTACCATGTTGTCAAAGTAATTAATTATTCTATGATAGATTAATCACAATAGACCAGATTCAAGCTGTGCTTTAACTTTATAAAACAAGAAAGAACTTGCTTCCCTTTTGATAACTAATTATACATAAATGGTAAAAAAAAACCTGTTATTCTTTCCAAACTAATGATCATTAATGCTAGCAGGCAGAGTTGTCCAGAAAGTTTGCGGTTCGCTCAAGAAAAAACAGACAAGTCGGCTCAGTTCAAAGACGAGCCGACCCAGAGCCCACCCTGGCTCGTTTTGGCTCGTTTACAGCGCTAAACGGCAGTTCTTCACTTAGGGTAGAACTTCATAGGTTGAATGCTTATAAACTTATAGAAAGAATTGGGATTTTTGTTTCCTTTTGAATTTTTTAAGTTGTTATTTAGAACTAAATTTGAAGAATAGCTAAAACTCTAAAAGGGTAAACAACCACCATACAGAAAAATAAAAAAAAAAGAAGAACAAAACAAAACAGACAAAAAAACTTACCAAGAACTCAACAAATTACTCACTGAGGCATTTCGTCGAACAGGTATGATCTGATGTGATCATGTGAATAATTCACTAAAGGGTTCTTGAAGATGAACCAAATTATGTCGGTGACGGTGGCGGTGGATATGATATAAACTAAAATTTGTAACAAGAAGTAAGGAATTTAACGTTGGAACTCAAAGATTGAAAGTTTATTCAACAAAAACATATAAAAAGATTTGAGCTTTACCTGATCTTGGTGTTTTAGAATTCAGAGGTCCAACAGAAAGTGTAATTGGGAGTGAGAATAGATAGAGGAGGAGTTGGCGGGTGGGGGTATTTAGGAAGAAGAAGAAGAAGAAACATATACTGAATGATGAAGCCTGCAGGTGGGCCATTTGATGGTACCTTTGGATTTGAGCCTTGAGTTTCCTAAATTATATCTTTGCTTTAAAGTTTTATCTTTCCTATTTAGGGTTGTAATTTGTATATAAGTTCAATTTATTTTAAAAAACTATGGTTATGGAAGTCGTTAGACGCTTACAAACGTCGATCGATGGAGTATTTGTTAGTACTCAGGGAGTACTTAGATATATTAAATTAAAAAAAAATTAAGTTTTTTCGGAATTGGTGGTGAACTCGGGTTATTCTCGGATTACTCCATTTGTCCAGTGGGTGCCCCGAGAGTACTCGGGATTGATTCTGTTGGCCGTTAAAAAAAAAGAATTAAGTTTCAAGTAAGTTTATCAAATATCATACTTTTATAGATATTTATAACAAAATCATACTTTTATAGATACTTATAACAAAATACATGTCAAACTCGTTTCAAGTTGACCGACTAAATCCTATCCTGGCTGAGATTGATCGTCTTTGATCGATTCCAAGTAATTAGGCCGAGTTGAAAAAAATCGTCTTGGCACCATATCTTTAACGAAGACTCGATGAGTACTCGGCCCGTAAGACCTACTTTTACAACGATGCTAAAAAGTATAGAGTTTTTTTTTATTCTTATATTTAGGAAGAATTTCATATATCTCTTTAAGATTATGTAACATTACACATGCCCACACGTAAGCTATACTTAAAGTATTGTAATATCTACCTATTTCTTATAAAAGCTTTAAAAGCAATTTTAAGACTTAATCAGAACACTTCACAATTCTTTAAAGCAAACACCTAAATTAAAAAAAAAATACAAAATAAACTAGTTTTGAAAGACAAAGGAACTGGTGGCACACCCATGACCCATCTAACCATGAAAAAAAACATCAGGTTCACTATATGTAAATGACTTTCATTAAAGTGTTTTCAAACTAAGCACTTAATTTAAAACACTTGGTGATCAAAGGTAAAACTTAATCGATGTCGTAAAAAACAGATATCAAATATGTGTTTCTAAGCACAATATGTAAATAACTTGCATTAAATTGTTTCCAAACTAAGCATTTTAAAACACTTAGTGATCAAAGGTAAAACTTAATGGACGTCAAGGACGATAAAAAAAATAGATATCAAATGTGTATTTCTAAGCACCCTAACTAGCTAGGGTAAGTATGATTTCAAATTCATGAGGAATTAGTGGATGGTGTTAAACCTCAGCTGATTTTGATTGTTTAAAATTTAAATAGACATGAAACCTAAAATTGATCATTGATTGTTTAAATAGACATGAAAATAACTTAAACTGAATCGGTTGATTAGAAAACAATAATTAAAAAGGTGATCCCACTGGGTTTATAGGTTTTAAAGCACAATGTATGACTAATGACTTGATTGCTTTTATGTGATTGAAAACTAGGGTGGAGATACAACAGGAAGTTTATTTGGCTAGGAAGGATAGGAAGTGATCTTGACCGGCCATTAAGTTAATCAAGGGCTAAGATTAAATCAGGGAATTTGAAAAGAAGAAAAGAGGCGCGTGAGTTTGTTCAAGAGCATTCTAGTCAATCCAAGCTAATAGTTTCTCTCTCCTCCAATTCCCCCCCATTTTTTAAACGTTAATAACTCTTTCATACGACATTGTTTTTTTATAAAAATTGCACCAAAAAAACGAGCGTTTTTTAATCTTTAAAACGAGTATACTATTGCTATATTTAAAAAAAAAATTAAAACCCAGTTGCGTAAAACGCAATAGAAAAACCACCAGTTACGTAAAACGCAATGAAAAAAACCTAAAAAATGGCATTTTTCTAAAACGCAATGCACCAAAAACACAAAGAAATGACTTATTTGTAAAACGCAATAGCCAGAAAACACACAGAAATGTCTTATTTGTAAAACGCAATGGCCAGAAAACACATAAAAATGTGTTTTACCTAAAACGCAATGCACCAAAAACACAAAGAAATGACTTATTTGTAAAACGCAATGGCCAGAATACACTTAAAATGTCTGTTTTCTAAAACGCAATGGACTGAAAACACATAAAAAGTGTTTTACCTAAAACGCAATGCACCAAAAACACAAAGAAATGTCTTATATGTAAAACGCAATGGCCAGAAAACACTTAAAAATGACTCATTCTAAAACGCAATGGACTGAAAACACCTAAAAAATGTGTTTTATCTAAAACGCAATGACTAAAAACACTTAAAAATGTGTTTTTTTCTAAAACGCAATAGCCAGAAACCACATAAACTCTCTTATTTCTAAAACGCAATGGAAACATAAAACTGTCTATCACTGTGAACTGTCTGAATTATCTACGAAACGCAATAGCCAGAAACCACATAAAACCAGCCAGGGGCTCTGCCCCTTGGACCCCCCCAAGGGCTGCCGCCCCCGGACCCCCGCAAAGATCGTAAAACGCAATGACTAAATCAAAAACCCAGATCGTGAAAATGAAATTAAAGAATTTCTTACATGGATCGAAACCGATTTCTTCATCAATTGACGAAATTTGAATGATAGAAACACTTATCAACGCTCGAATCGAACGAATCGAGTGATTATCTCCAAAATCACCGGAAAAACGAGATTTTTTTATGAAATTAAACTGGATTTTCTTCAAAAAAAAAAAAAAAGCTGAAGAACACGTTGATCGGGTTCTGAATCATTGATTGGTGATGAAAATCGCACTATAATGTAGTGATTATTGAGATAGAAAGTGAAGAAATAGTTGAAGATGGTGGGTTTTGAAAATGGTGGGTTTTTGAATTTACTGGGTTTTGAAAAAGGAAGAAGAAGGAGTTGGATTGACTAAAATACCCTTTCTCTTTATTTTAAAATTTGTCACATGTCATAATTCTATGGCTTCCTATCCTTCCTAGCGAAAATTAACTTCCTATTTGATCTTTTCCCTTGAAAACTATATACATATAATGAGTTAAATGCTTGGTTGGTCTCTATGGTTTTCAAAAATTGCTGACTTGGTCCTAGTGGTTTACTAATTACACGCGTGGTCCCAAAACTTGTCAAAAATGAACTAGGTTCGTCCCCAACCCTAACATCAGTTAAATTTATCAGTTAAGTCCATGTTAAATGACCAAAATACCCATCTTCATCACCTTCGCCACTTCTCACCCCCACCACCATCTCACCCACCACCACCATCTCACCTCCGCCACCATCTCACCTCTGCCACTTCGCCACTTCTCACCTCCGCAATTCACGATTCAACTCACCGACCCAATTCACAAACGGATGATGTCACCGGACGTCATCGATCCAATTGACAGAAAATCATCAGAGGTTTGTAACTTCTGCTGCTGATGAGGACATAATCAGTAACCTGGCAGAGCATCTGACAGACCCAATTTTAGAACGGCTCCCGATCCAAGAAGCTGTACGCACAAGCGTTCTATCACAAAAATGGAGATACAGATGGACCACAATGTCTGTATTGAATGTCGATTTTGAAGCACGCGTGATCAACACCGGCAGTTTGGGTCGATTTTAACTCCGACGATTCACGATTCAAATCGACTCCGACGATTCACGATTCACGATTCACGATTCAACTCTCCAACGATTCACGATTCATCCTTGCGTCACCGGAGAAGTGGCGGAGGGGAGATGGTGGTGGCGGGTGAGATGGCGGCGGAGGTGAGAAGTGGCAAAGGTGATGAAGATGGGTATTTTGGTTTTTAAAAATTGCAGAGATTGGTGATGAAGATGATGGTGATGGTGATGAAGATGGGTATTTTGGTCATTTAACATGGACTTAACTGATAAATTTAACTGATGTTAAGGCTAGGGACCAACCGAGTTCATTTTTGACAAGTTTTGGGACCACGCATGTAATTAGTAAACCACTAGGACCAAGTCTGCAATTTTTGAAAACCACAGGGACCAACCAAGCATTTAACTCCATATAATTGGTTCAATAACTAGGTTAAAGAGTAATTACAAGACTAAGGAATCTGGTAGAGTTACTTAGCAATATGAAACCGAATAAGAATCTGTGCTTGGGTAGTATCTAAACCAGTGCTGGATCCAAATTTTGTTCCATTGAAATTACTGTTTTTAGATGCTCCAAATTCATACAAGAGGACATAAAATTTTCTAAGTCACTTCAGCTAGATTCGGGTCGGGTTGGGAACAAGTTTTAGATGCTTTCGAAACTGAGTTTATGTGTAAAACTCGGAATTAAGTATTGAATTAGTATATCCGGCTTTATGTGACAAACTCGGAAGTCAGTATTGTAAATATTCCGAGTTTGTGGGTTGAATATGTATTGGTTCTGAGTTTGTTTAGTAAACTCGGAACATAGTGTGTAGCCTTGGTCAGACCGAGTTTGTAATAGACGCTTGGTGATATGTCCGAGTTTGTTAGATGTGAAATCCGGAATTGAGATACTCCGCATTTTGGTCATTGTATATATCATCATCATCATTATCATCATCATCATCATCATACTCACTATATCCCACCAATAGCAAAGCTAAGGTAGGGTCTGAGAAAGGTGGGATGTAGACAACCTTACCTCTACCCCGTAAGGAATAAAGCTTCCAATGAGACCCTCGGCTATAGGTCATTGTATATATATGTAATGTAAATGCAATGATGGGCAGAGTTAAGAGAAAAAGTTTTCTAGAGAGTTCTGAGTGAACAATTATAGAGAGAGAAAGCAAGGGTTTAGATCTTTGTGACCTAAACCCGCTTGTAGAAGATGATGTATACTCATTCGGTATTGTAAATCTGTGTTGAATGAAATGAAATGAATGAGTTTCTCCTATATCTTCTACTATAAGAAAAAACACCCTCTAAAGAAAACACTCGAAGCAGGTATTGGCATGGGTTCTCTACCCGAAAATAGGGTTTTCCATACTCGAAAATAAGGTATCTAATACTTGGTTCTTGAAGAACCGTTTCTATACATGACCAGACACTGGGTACACAGGGTAGGGTTCTTTTGGACTATAACCTGAACATGACCTGACACGGGTATTGCTTATACCCAATATTTTCAATCACTTCAATATCCAAAATCGGTTTCATATCTGGAAACGAGTATTAAAAATACCCGATTTATGCACCTCTAAGAGTATTCACATCCCTTCCCCGATATTCATTGTTATAATTACACTAAAAAACACTACATTTTCTCTTCTCTACTCACAACCACTTTTTATAATCTGTAGGACCCACTTACAAATATATATGTAGAATGGGATGTGATTGCTGTAAGACTCATCATCATTATTCAAATGAAAAACAGAAAAAGTCCAAAATTCCATCAAAAGGACGGCATCGACCAACTAAATGCATGCATGTCTATTACCTAAATAGACCTGATTTATTCTCTCTCTCCTCACTTTTAGCAGATTTAGGATCTGTTTGGTTTATGAATTTCATTATAATTGAAACTGAAATCAGAAACATTTCATCTATAATTACGTTTGATTGGTCATCAAAGGAATTGGAAATGGAAAAATTTCCCTCTAACTTTTCTTCACCAAGGGATTGTATACATTCTAGTGGCATGTTCAAAAATTCTCAAAAAACCATCTTCCACTTTCATACAAGATGTTATCTTCCCATCTTTATTAACTATGTCCAAATTACTGTTTTTGAAATATGTGTTTAGAACCACAATTATATTATATTATATTATAATAGTATTAATTTACAACAAGTATCTACTCTATTTAGTTGTACCCATTGCATTGTGGGTGTTTTATAGATAACTTGGTTTTATCTTATGGTTAATTGTTTGTTCCCCTTTTGGGTATTTAACCCTTTCTCTTTGCTGATTGAGGGTCATTCGGTTCACACCTACCCATCGCCTCTCCACTTACATCGCCTCCTCCGTAGTTCACTATCGCCGGTGAACGTCGTTCTTCCTGTCTCTTTGTCTCCTGCGAACATTTTCTAACATTAAGGTAATGGAGGTTTGTTTGGTTTAAAAACTGGGCTATTGTTTTGATGTTTGTGTCTCCTGGATCCGTTCCACTATTCGATTTCTTGTTGCATGTCGCATGTCTATCGTTAAGCCTTTCAAGGCTGTGTTCATAGTTGTTTTTGGGCGATTTGTATTTTCATCGCTAGATTTTGATGTATTTATGGTTTATGTCCGATGATGATAAATTGTTGTTTCATTGCAGGATTTTTGGTTAATAAAAGTTGTTGATATCTTTTCGGATGTTGTTCATTACAGTTTATTTGTTGTTATTGTTTTGACGATGATGAACGTGTGTTTTCATCCGAGAATCAGGTTGATGATCATTGTTTAACTTTGTCTGGGATGATATACGTTACTCTTTTCTAGATAGAAGATGTGTTGATTTTGTGGGTTGTGGTTGGGTTTTCGATGATGCTAAACATCTTTGTTCTTCAGAGAATTCGTTTGATGAAGATTGTATGGGTTTGTTTTTGGTTATTGTTGTTCTTTCTGATATTTGATGTCTGTCGTTATGGACATGCAAAAACCAACTAAGCTATGTAGATAGGATAAGTCGGATATCGAACCAAGGGAGGATTGTGGAAAGTGTCGTAATGAAAAGTTTCAATTAACTACTATCGAATTGGGAAATCAGTTTGTTTGATTATGTGAACGAACTAAATTAACGAGTAAAAAGTGTAATTTAAATCAATAAGAGAAAAGATGGTTCCTCCAGATTTCAGGTTTTGCAATTAACTTCAACTATGTGTTTAATCGTTACCTACATAGACATAGGTGTTAATTTTGATTGATTAATTGTGATAACCAACGACTAAGTACTCCGGTCAATACATAACGGGAGGTTATCGAATGATTATCAATTACAATTTACAAACCCTAACCCCATGTCAAATATATCCCAATTACTAGAACTCTCGGGAACTGAATGCTTAGAAATTAAGGTTTAAATAAACGTAATTGTTTACAATCAAGAAATCAAATCAATGGTGAAAAGCATCGAATGCTTAGATCACCAAGTTAAACGATTGTCACAAACACATAATATTCATTAACTTACAAAAACCCTCCAACCGGAGGAAACCATAAAAGTTTAGCCGCTCATGTTGGGTTGTTGATCTTCAATAGCTTGAATAATAATCAAAATCATCATCTCAATTATAATATAATAGAATAATCGATGATGATGTTGTGATGATTTCTTCAAAACTTCACTTGATGTTGACTTTCTGTGTTGCCTTCGAAGATGATGATTTGATGTTTACAAAAACTCCCAACCTAAATGGCGGCCCCCAAAAACTCTGTCGATGTTGTGGATCATCAAAACTAAAAGTCCAACCTCCTTTGTGTGGCGGCCCAATGCAAAGAGTCCACAAGTCTCCTCCAAAGTCTTTTGCATGTGCCTTGTGTCAACGTGATGTTTATTTAATGTTGTTCCTCCATGTTGTCGTCCAACATCATAATGATGACGTTGTTGATTATATTGATGATGTTGACCCTTGTTCACATGGATAATGGCTACCAATATATGTGTCTCAAGAAGTCCACGTAATTAAACCAAAGATGCCTCCTAGATGTTGTTGCTTTCTTCGCGTGATGTTTAACTATACATCCCCAAGTCTCGGCCCACTTGTGATGATAATGATTCTCTTCTGTTTCCTTAGTCACGTATCCAAGCCCACATGGTGATTTGTTTCTTTCTTCCTTTTAATTCCAACCGTAAGTTACGTTAAGTAACCGTAGGCTACGGTTTGTTAACTCTATTTCTTGATTCTCACCATACCGTAAGCTACGAAAGGAAACCGTATCTTACGATTTCAAATCTCTGTCCAAAAATCACAATGATCACAAAGACTCGTAATCTACGAACTGACTCCTGTAACCTACGATCGAGATCATTGTCCTTGTTCTTCTTCACTTTCAAACTTTCATCAAATGACGAGTTGGTCCATGTACTTTATTTCTTCCATCTTTCTCACATATTCAGCTATATGATACCATCACGATAAATTTTATGTGCTCGAGTCTATTTGTAACAATTTCTAATAAGTTTCAATTACTTCTTATGATTATGTTTCAATTGGTTATGTTATAACGTATATGATGTCTTAATTCCTTTGTATTAGTATGTCAACTTCTAACACTAATGTGGACCTCTTGGAACAGCTAGCTCGACTTTTAGAGAAGGTTTTACAATCGGTCTATCAAATAAATAACAAACCGAATGACCTAACTAAAAGAGTTAGGAACATATGTGCTAAACAAGCCAAGTTGCAAATTGAAGTAGATGCACTTTTCTAACGACTAAATCTTACACCCCTTGGTATTGAACTCATGAACTCTTCCTATCTATCAGCTAGAGGGTTTTTACTCTAGGTGCACTTATCACGCGTTTTGCTAGGTCTAATGTAGTTAGCGGGAAGAAGTAATTTACATATTTGTAGTTAAAAGTGTGAATGTAAATTTTGTTGTATTGATGTAAACAATCAACGTTACTTAATATAAGTATAAGAGTTAAATGCTTGGTTGGTCCCTGTGGTTTGCAAAAATTTCATACTTGGTCCTAGTGGTTTACTAATTACACGCGTGGTCCCAAAAGTTGTCAAAAATGAACTCGGTTGGTCCCCTGACCTAACCTCTGTTAAATTTCTTAGTTAACTATGTGTGAAATGATTATATTACCCTTGAACAATTAAAAGAAATAAAAAATAATTTAACTAAAACAAATATCTATGTGGTCCCACCCCCACTTCTTCTTCCCCCTGTCACACCCTGGCTTTGCGGAAGCGTGGTTAATTTGGTGTGACTTCTTAATACCATAGCTTAATCATAACAAAGCTATATGAATTAAAAACATGCAAGAATCATCCATTAAGTTTTAAAACCAAATACAGTACCATTGTTTAACGGGAAACACGCCCTAACAACCATAACCTTGTTCATCAAACAATACAACTTAAACATAACATAAACTCAATTTAAGGACTGTGACTTGTCCAGGAAAGAGTCACATTCCCTAAACCCCGGATGATCTTGGAAACTAGTGCAGCGGGAAAACATGCCATACCGTGCCAGATCTTTTAATTCCCTGAAATACATGTAAGTTGAAAAATCAACAATAATGTTGAGCGAGTTCATGTGTAAGTGAGTAAGTAAACCTTTGTATTTATCAAAACCCTGGTATGTAGCAAATAAGGAAAAAGAGATCACCAATGGTTTGCAAGGCCATTGATATGTGTGAAGTGCAAGTAGGAAGACTCAAACCTAGCGGATTTATGCGTCGGGCACTAAGTCACCCCGAGGTCCGTTATGCTGGACCTGGGGCTGGGCTCGCTACACCCAGATAGATCTACCGCTCCTGTCCCTCGGTCCTACCATGAGGATTAATGGCCTCAAGTTTCCGCCTACCCACTCACATGATCTAAGTAACAAACCTCCTTACGCTAACCATACCATGTATAAAGTATTCATAATCATTGTAACATGTATTTCACCCCCGCAGTTTAGAAAACTGAAAAACAGTTAAGAGAAAAGGGGGACATGAACTCACAGTCAGTGCGTCGCTATACCAAGTACTCCGAATGTCAGGCAGGTGTGCAACGACCTACATGTGCTAATTTTATTAGACGGATGGCCGTGCCTTAGCTTTATAGTTTAAGTTTTTGGGAAATAGTCAGATAACTATTTCGTGTTTATATTTTGCATGTACTTTGGTAATTAATCTCCTTCCCAAGGATGGGGGATTTAATACATGTGTATTTGTATTATATCATTAAGTCCCACTTAATATATTTTTACTTCTACTTCCAAAATATAAATATTTGTCTCAAAAATATTATATTTTCACTTCACATAATACTTCCAAAATAATGCGTTGACAAAATACGCGTTCATGAATATTTCCGTATAATGCGTAAGTTACGTTTTAACGATTAAGTGGTAATAATAATTACCGTTGTAACTTATACGTTTATCGTGTAAGCGTTTGTATTATTTTGGAGCTGTTAGCGTTCGAAATATTATTTTTACTCTAAAAATAATATTTATGTATTTTCACAAAATAATCATAAACAGTGTGGTGAAAAATATATTTACTAAGTATATATTTATCACGTTTAGTTTTGTGAAAATCCCACCTCCGAATATTTGTAAATAAAGTCGTGGCGAAATATATTTGGAAATCATATCAAAAATAGTTCTAACACTTGTAAATAATTCTAAGTGTTAGATTTTAGAAAAATTTCGCCAGAGTTTCCCCTGTAACTGGAGGTGGCCACGCTTTCAAGCGTATCATTTTCTTTTACAAAATCATTTCAACACTTCTTTAATCAATCAATCAATTTCCGACACATCAAACTAGTCGACAAGTATGTAAATCGCATGTTCACATGAACTTGTAGTTTTTCCGAAAACTATAGTGTAGATCCCGTTATATTTGGTGGATCTTTGTATAAAATAGTTTAATCCCGTAAAAACCTCGTTTTTTTAAAATAAATCATCCTTTACAACTTCCCGTCATCTTTCTCAAAGATTGTTATTTTGTCGAAACTTTTCATTTCACAAGTGTTTATACACTTGTGGTTTGTAAAATCATATTTGTTAGTGTGTCATCCAACTTTTATAAAACATGATTTTCTCGACACTTGGTTCTACGAAAATACCACTTGTACATACGTAGATCCGCTAGTTTTAAACACTATTTTACAAGTAAAAATACTTTTACACAAGTTCATGTTTCTCGTGTGGTAGAGTTTCACCTTTTAACCCTTGTACCGATAGAAACAAGCTTATGTCAAGATCTATGATCTTAACAAAGTCGGGTTAAACGATGATCTGGGCTACCACAATGTAGATCGGGCCTAAATAATCACCACTTTCAAATACTACAACTTTTACACAAGTATTAAGCTTTTAACCATCAATATTCATGTTTTAGTAGACTTTAAAGCTTCAAAAGATAAGTTTCCGCATTTTAACCGTTACAAATCTTATTAACCACCTTAGATATGTTCGAGAATGAGTTTTAAGTGTTATACCTCTAGCTCGGGGCTAGGGAAGAATCTAGGCGAAAAGATGGTGGATAAAAGCAAGATAACGAGGTCCTTCCACTTCCGTTTGCTCCAAGACTCCTAATGCGTGACCCAAAAGGCTTGTATGTGCTTGGAATGGGATGATCAAGAGCCAAAAATGGTTGGATGTGTGGGTGTGGGTTCGGCCGAGAGCCAAGGGAGGGCAAGAGTGTGTGTGTGTGTGGTGAGTTGTGATCTCTTGTGTTTAAGCAAGGTATTTATAGGCAAACTCTTGATCATCGTCCATTGGATTACATGTCATCTAGATACTAGACAACACACAAATAAAATAATCAAAGGTGTACTCTTGTTGTCCCCTCTAGTTAGGCCGATCTCAATGGGGGGGGGGGGTCTTGGTTCGATTTCAAGTGGATAGTTAGAGTTTAGTTACTTTAAACCAAGTTAGATTTAGAGGTTAACTTAGTTAGTCACATGTTGTGCTTTAATGCGGGTGTTAGGGTATTCAGGGACCCTAACTGGCTCAGAAAAAGACCAATAATATTTTTGTCAATATTTTCATGTTCCGGGTATAGTCCGGTTGTTCGTTTGGATAGAAAATCCGTTAAAGAGCTTAAGTAAGCTTTTAAGTGTCGTTAATAATATTTTTAGTGACACAACTTATTCTACAAAGTGTCAGGAATATTTTCCTCATGTTTTGGCACTTTATTAGTTAGCCAGAAGCTAGTATGTTAATAAAAGTGTTGTGTTTCGTGCTTAGAGTACGTTTTAGGCACATCCAGTCATTATATCTTATTCCTAGAGACGCAGTTCTACAACCCTTGTATCCCTACACTCACTATGGGTGTAGTAAAATATTTCTGGCTCATACAGGCCCTTAGAGGCAGTGTCTGCCTGATGCTGGCTTTATCAGCATGTTCAATAGGTTATCCGTTCAAAGTGCTACTGTGCTTTTGTGCATCATGTTTGTCACTAAGGTTCAGCATGTAAATAATGTAGTGACAGTATGTAAAGTATGATGCAGGAATATACAAGTATCAGAAATCAAGTAGCAGTTCATCAGCAATTTCAGTTAAGCACAGTAATTAAGCAGAAATTAATTATTAATTAAATAGTACGGATACCTGGTTTAGTGAGGGTTGTCACACCCCCAATCCCAACCAGCCCTATATCTCTCCCTCTCTGTGTATATCACCACCACAGAACACATACCACCACCAGAAGTCCCTCTCTCTCTCTCTCTCTCTCTCTCTCTTCTCAAAAAAGCACCACCACCACCGAATCACTTCGGCGCCGGTGAAACAAATTTGCTTGAAAACTCCACAACTGATACCAAACCACCAACAGGTCTCTCTTCAGACGCGGTAGATCGTCGGTGAACTGGTTAGAAGCCGTGGAATTGCTTCCGGAATGACTCCCCTCCTCGTTATGTTTCCCGAGCTTGCTCTGTTATCTGTTCTCTTATGCCGTTGTTAACTCTTTAAGATCTGCATATACTTTCTAATTCCTCACAGATTGATTCACAAAGCTCACGTGAACTTTACTTCTTAAGTTGTTATATTATGTCGTTTCAGATACAAAGGTCAGATAGATGTTTCTGTAGCGTCGGCAGCTTTTGTTGTTGCTATGGCATTACTGTTACAAAGGGGAAATCCTCGTTTTTCTTAGCTCACTAGTGCAATATTTGGCCTATTTTATTGTGGATATCTTCCTTCTTTCTGGGTTAAGCTCAGACATACTCATCAGATCTATTCCAATTTCATCTCCTAAAAGCAATATGTCACTTCATCTAGAGTTTTAGAATCAGAGGTTGAAGAAGTGGGGTGGGACCCATGAATATTAAATATATAATTTAGTTTTTTGTAATATATAACTAGGGGTAGTTTGGTAATTTGACATGGACTTAACTGGAGTATTTAACTATGTTAGCTAATAAGGACCATTCATGTTATGAAAACACAACCATTGGGCTCACACGTGTTACAATTTTACAACTTTTGGGATCACGCGTGTAATTAGTAAACCACTAGGACCAAATATGAAATTTTTGCAAACTACAGGGACCAACCAAGCATTTAACTCTAAGTTTAACTTTGTATGTGTTAGAATATTCACAATGATGACCCTAAAAAATATGTGAGTGAGTTTAGTTATATTATAAGGAATGGTTGTCGGTGTTTTTGAGTGGTTGTAAGTGGATGAGACAGAAAATATATGAGAAAGTTACTCTTCTTCTGTAAATATATGGGAAAAAAATCTGGAGAGGGAAAACCTTATAAATTTTTTTAATATTTTTAGAAATGGTTTTGAGTAAAGAAGAGAGAAAAAGTAACGATAAACGTATAAAAATATTATTAACTGAAAAGAAGAGAAAAAATAGTTAATATATAGATATAGATAAAGAATTTATTATGAATACTCTTTAGAGTGATGTTTGATATTTTATACACCCGCCGCATCATGGCAGGACTTAACCCTAGTTTGAGTTAGCTCATGTACAACAATATTTGTTGCGTAATTATTAATTTTATGTATAATATCTAGTTACCATGCCAGAACTCATGGTTGTAAAAATCCCGACTAGTCTCTGATTAGTCACCGATTAATCACTAATCGGAGGTTCACCGATTAATGGCCGACTAATCACTAGGCGGTCATTGACGTTCCTATTCTGGCCAAATTTTGGCCAGACGCTGGCTAAATTTTGACCAAACCTTATAAATTCCTTCCAATTACTTAAATAAATGTGTCAATGAGTGGTTAAAAAATATCTGCTTTAGAAAACTACATATAAAAATGTGTGTGTATATATATAACTAAAAATTACATATAAAAATCTCGATCCGATTAATCCCGATTAATCGCTAGTCGGTACCCCACCGCCCGACTAGCGCCTAGCGATTCTTACAACACTGCCAGAACTACACGTACAACAATATGTATTGTGTAGTTATAAATTTGTTGTTTGAAACTAAAAATATTGTAATTGTATAAATAATAAATCATTTATGCTCGCGAGCCTATTTAAGTTTCTTATGATTGGGCCAGCTTATACTTTTGAAAAGTGTATATGAAGCCCAGACTCATATTATTATTTATTAAAGTAAATCGTACTTGCGGGGTAGTAATGAACTATTGAAACTTCAAGGACAAGTAACGGGAAAAAGGTGAAACTAAAAAATCGTACATAGATTCCATAGTGATTTATAATCAACCATAAATATAACTCCACTTTCCAAATTTATGCACGCAAATCATAATATATATAAAGTGTGGAGAGACACATTCTCCTTCATAATACATCAACCCTAAACAAATGAAGTTGGACAAGGGAGAAGAATCAAACAAAGAGTTTACACAAGTACCTTTTTTTCTCCCAAAATTGTTTGTTTCACCATCTTTCCTCCCCAAATTCGCAGACGCGATTGAGGTCATTGCACGCAAGAAGGCCGAACTCTTGAACGAAACCATGAAACTTGCGGAAGCAACGCGAAAGAATGATCAAACATGCAAGGGGCAACTCGATAAATGCGCAACCCTACAATTGGAGATTAAATCTTTAGAGAATGAAGCTTATGAGATGAGGAAGAAACTCGTGCAGCGGATATACATGGAGGTTAGTTCGGTTAAAGAGATGAGGGCGGTGAACAAGCTGTGGCGCGGTACAGGTGTCGCAGCAACTCCGGGTATGAGGTGCTTCCGAGGAACGGTTTACGTGTCTATGAATGTTCAACAAGATATGATCAAGGATATAGTTGAGGATTGCGTGACTAAAGATGGACCCATGATTCTTTTTTATAAGGGTTATGATTTTGCGGTATCTTTATGTTTAACAAAAGGAAATTTCTATCGAGTCAAGTCACCAAATTGTTTTTACAAAATTATGTTCGGTCACCAAAGTATGTAAATATAGGGTTTATGATTGAATTTGTTCATATGCCTCTTAGATTGTGATTTTAGTTTTTTACTTTAGTGTTTTTAAAACATTGCTTCTAACGTTTACAAACACAACTAAGCTAACGCAATCTTGTTCATGTTCATTCATTGTTTTAATTGAATGACAATTCTTGTTTTATGTCTGTATGTTTATTAAATAAACTCTCCGCCGTATAGTTCATAAACGATTTGGAAAGCGCTTAGTTCGTTTACATCTATAGAAATAATATGCGTCTACAACCTACAACTTTAATTAAAATTTTACTTGTGACAAGTTATTTAATAAATTTTTATATATAAGATCTATTAAATGTCTTTGTTAACGAAAATAGACATAAAAATTTTGGGGGAATTGACCTGTAATAATCCCACCTAGGTCTTACTGGTCATTAATAATCTCACCTCAGAATATTCTCTCCACTAGTCCCACCTTTCACCTATTTTTCTTACAATGGTCCTACCTATTTTTCCTAGGGTGATTGCATATTTCCCCTTATAAAACTTATTAATTGCATATTTACCCAATCCAAATTTTAAATTGCATATGTCTCCTTCTTTAACTTATAAAATTGCAAATATACCCATTTTAAACCACTTTATTTAACCTGAATTATATAATGACTATGTTACCCTTAATTTTACTATAAACTTAAAAATTGCATATTTACCCATGTCTTTGCTAGTTTTTGTGTCTTTTTCAAAAAAAAAAAAAAAAAGAAAACAAATTCTATTTATTTTTGTTAGATTTAGCTACTTAGTTTTTTTTTTTTTTTTGTGATTTTTTGTTTTTATTTATCTATCACAGGCTAAAGTAACAATCATAAAAAAATATGTGTATTTTCCATTTAAATGAAAAAGAAAACAAATGCTAAAACTTAAATGCATTACCGTACCAAATAATTATCTCAAGTTATCGATAATAATTTATTCATTAAAGAAAACCTAAAAGAAATTAAAATAAAACTTTAGGTAGTGTTTGGTATGAAGGAATAAAAGGTGGAAAGGAATGGATCATTCTGATGGAATGAAAAGAAACATGTTTGGTTATAAGACCATGTGTAGTGGTGAAGAATTATAATGCCCCCACCATGGGGCATTATCCGACGCGTGTCATCCCAGTCAGCATGGGGCATTATAGCAAAAGTGGTGTAGTGGGCATAATGCCTAATAATGCCCCTTCCAATTATTAAAAAGGATTAAAAAAAAAACTTATTCAAAAAATGAAAAGTCAGCCACTGAACTATTTCCTATTGGTCAGTCAAAAAGATGATTGTTTGTTTGGGCGTTTCAAAGAAAACGCCGGGTGACCTTTTTTTCAAAAATTTTATATTATAACGCCCCATGTAATGGTGGGGTAGGCGTTATTGGGCTTTTTTTTGAATTTTTTTTAAAGAAAACGCCCCACTACACATGGTCTAATGTGGTAATGGAATGGAGCATTCAAAAGGAATGTAACTCCTTTCAAATATAATAATTTCCATTCCTTGGTATGTAGGTGTTTTTTTTCCATTCCTTAAAGGAATGGAAAGAAATATGTTCTTTTTCTTCTTCTTCTTCTTCTTCTTCTTCTTCTTCTTCTTATTATTATTATTATTATTATTATTATTATTATTATTATTATTATTATTATTATTATTACTATTATTATTATTATTATTATTATTATTATTATTGGGTGGAGATACAATAGGAAGTTTATTTGGCTAGGAAGAATAGGAAGTGATCTTGACCATCCATTAAGTTAATCAAGGGCTAAAATTAAATCAGGGAAATCGAAAGGAAGAAAAGAGGCGCGTGAATTTGTTCAAGGGCATTCTAGTCAATTCAAGCCAATAGTTTCTCTCTCATCCAATCCCCCCCCCCATTTTTTAAACGTTAATAACTCTTTCATACGACATTATTTTTTTTATAAAAATTGCACCAAAAAAACGAGCGTTTTTTTATCTTTAAAACGAGTATACTATTGCTATATTTAAAAAAAAAAAATTTAAACACAGTTGCGTAAAACGCAATAGAAAAACCACGTAAAACGCAATGAAAAAAAACCTAAAAATGACATTTTTCTAAAACGCAATGCACCAAAAACACAAAGAAATGACTTATTTGTAAAACGCAATGGCCAGAAAACACATAGAAATGTCTTATTTGTAAAACGCAATGGCCAGAAAACACATAAAAAAGTGTTTTACCTAAAACGCAATGCACCAAAAACACAAAGAAATGACTTATTTGTAAAAAGCAATGACCAGAATACACTTAAAATGTCTGTTTTCTAAAACGCAATGGACTGAAAACACATAAAAAAGTGTTTTACCTAAAACACAATGCACAAAAAACACAAAGAAATGTCTTATATGTAAAACACAATGGCCAGAAAACACTTAAAAATGACTCATTCTAAAACGCAATGGACTGAAAACACCTAAAAAATGTGATTTACCTAAAACGCAATGACTAAAAACACTTAAAAATGTGTTTTTTTCTAAAACGCAATAGCCAGAAACCACATAAAACTCTCTTATTTCTAAAACGCAATGGACACATAAAACTGTCTGTCACTGTGAACTGTCTGAATTGTCTACGAATTACTGTCTTCGAAATGAGCCAATTTCTGGAAAATTAATTTTTCTGATGCGTTTTTAGTACAGCAATTCAACCCCAGCCAGGGGCTCTGCCCCTTGGACCCCGCCAGGGGCTGCCGCCCCTGGGACCCCGCTACCGGGGGCTGCCGCCCCCGGACCCCCGCAGAGATCGTAAAACGCAATGACTAAATCAAAAACCCAGATCATGAAAATGAAATTAAAGAATTTCTTACATGGATTGAAGCCGATTTCTTCATCAATTGACGAAATTTGAATGATAGAAACACTTATCAACGCTCGAATCGAACGAATCGAGTGATTATCTCCAAAATCACCGGAAAAACGAGATTTTTTTTATGAAATTAAACTGGGTTTTCTTCAAAAAAAAAAAACTGAAGAACACGTTGATCGGGTTCTGAGTCATTGATTGGTGATGAAAATCACACTATAATGTAGTGATTATTGAGATAGAAAGTGAAGAAATAGTTGAAGATGATGGGTTTTGAAAATGGTGGGTTTTTGAATTTACTGGGTTTTGAAAAAGGAAGAAGAAGGAGTTGGATTGACTAAAATACCCTTTCTCTTTATTTTAAAATTTGCCACATGTCATAATCATATGGCTTCCTATCCTTCCTAGCGAAAATTAACTTCCTATTTGATCTTTTCCCTATTATTATTATTAGGCAAATTGGATTTAAATAATCCCAACTCACTGTTATTGGCCAATAATAATCCCAACTCATTTAATCACCAATAATAATCCGAACTATTCACTTTTGTTTGTAAAATACTCCCAGATAAAAAAACACTAACTAGGTTAAAAAATTGCTGATGTGGCATGCCACGTCACCTGCCACATCAGTTGCCACGTCATCAAAAATGCCACGTAGACAGCCACGGTAGCTGCCACGTCATCAAAAAATGCCACATCAACTGCCACGTCAGCAAATTTGCTGATGTGGCATGCCACGTCACCTGCCACATCAGCAATTTTTTAACCTAGTTAGTGTTTTTTAACCGGGAGTATTTTACAAACAAAAGTGAATAGTTCGGATTATTATTATTATTGGTGATTAAATGAGTTGGGATTATTATTGGCCAATAACAGTGAGTTGGGATTATTTAAATCCAATTTGCCTTATTATTATTATTATTATTATTATAATTATTATTATTAGTATTATTATTATATTTATATTTATTTTTTATACTTTTATTTGTATTTATATTTATTAATATTCATACTAATATTAATATATATCAAAAATCTATTATTAATTTTTTTTATCATTAATATATTATTATTATTATTGAGGCAATTATATTTTTGTCGTTTTTAATACAGTTGTGTTTCGTTACTTCATCTTTTTTTGTTTATCAAATTACACAGAGTAATGATTCATATGGGTAACCAAACATCACAATGGAATGGAATGGTCCATTTCATTCCGTTGTCCATTCCATTACCTCGACCATTCCATTCTCTCATCTATTACATTACCACATACCAAACAGACCCTACTCCTACTGTCGAATGAACTTTATGTGAAATAAACCATTTTTGCATGAGAAGCTTCTTATATGCAGTAACATACCAGGTTATATTTAGTAGCTCTCAAATGAGATTCTAACAATGACGAGGGAGTAGTTTTCCTTTGGATCATATTTAGATGAACCTCGTGATTTGACAATTAAGAGTGGCACTATGATGAACAGACATCAAGATCGAATAGTAACAAGAGATAAAATTCAGGCCATGGAATCACCGGAGAGAGACGGCGGCGCCGGCCGTGGAATAGCTTGAGAAGGACGCGGATAGAAACTGAGGAGTTGTAATTTTGTTGTTTGTGTATTTTGTACGTGGATTTATATTTGATCTTTTAATTTTGATAAGGAAAATTTAGTAATTTTAATAAACAAGGGTAAATATGCAATATTAGTTTTGGTTTGAGTAAATATGCAATTGAGAGTATTTTTTAAAGGGAAATATGCGAATGTTCCTTTTTCCTACAATGGTCCTATGTTAAAAAAATTTAACGGAGTTAAACTTTTTTTCTAAATTACAAACAGATTTTTAGGGCTTTGGATCAGAACGATGATACGAGTCCATTGATGTAAAACTTACTTCGAAATGGTGCTCCAGGTGACTTGATTTTGGTTAATTGGAAATTTAAACACCCGAATTGAAGCACCGTTTTCATCGTTTGGAGCACCGTTTCGAGGCAAGTTTTACATCAATGGACTCGTATCGTCATTCTAATCAAAAGCCCTAAAAAATCTGTTTGTGATTTGGAAAAATGCTTAACTCTATTAAGTTTTTTTAACGGGAGACCATTGTAGGAAAAATAAGTGAAATGTGGGACTGGTGGAGATAATATTGTGAGGTGGGATTATTAATGGCCAATAAGGTTTAGGTGGGATTAGTACATGCCAATTTCCCAAAATTTTGTAAAGTAGAGAAATTTAGAGAAAATAATTATTATTTGGATAGAGATTATATTTATATCGTTATATAAATAGACATAAAAAAGTTTAAATAAAATGGAAAATAATATTTTATAAAAAATGTGGCGCCACTTTTTTGTTGCCGTGTTTGTATATATAAATAAAAGAGTAAATTACGTTTTTGGTCCCTGTGGTTATGTCAGTTTTACTATATTAGCCCAAAATAAAACGTATCTGTCCCCATGGTCCCTATATCTAACTATTTTGGCCCCTAATTCTAACCAAACCCCAACTCTGGTTAACTTCTTGGTCACATGAGTTGCACATGATGGGTAAAATTGTAATTTCCCCTCCCCCTTTACTTTTACTAACTTTATAAAAAAATAAAAGAAACACAAAATCTCAGATCTTCAACGAAACATCATCATCTTCATCTCTTTCCTTCCCCTCCACTTTCTCAAAACCCTAACCCCAACTTCCTATTTTTTTCTACAACACTCACACCTTATCTCCATTTTCACCCCACATAACACACACTTGCGTGTGTAGTTACCAGAGCGATCGAGAGAGAGAGATGAAACCAGTGGATTTCTAGCCACCCATGGCAGCCGCAGGTGGCGGCGCACGGTGGTGCACAGCGGTGGCCCCACCCTTCTTCTTTCCCTTCGTATCTCCGGTGGCAGTCCAAGGTGGATTTGGGTGGTTGTCACGAAAGTAAAGGGCATCAGCACATCAAAATCGAAACCGAAAATCGGATCTTTGTTATTTACCTCCTTCCATGATTTCAAGCTGCATTTGCTCATCGATTTGGTCAATCTGCATGTTTGACTTCTCACCACCTCTGAAATGTGGGTTTTGGTTTGTTCTTCTTTAATCTTTTTGTTGGAATCCCTTTTTATTTTTAATTTTTGGTTGGATTTTAGTAAAGATTCAATTAGGGTTAGATCAGATCAGATCTGAAGAGGGGTTTCTGTGTTTTGAGCAGAGAAAATGTAGAGAAAGTTTATGGAGAAAAGGGGATTAGATCCCAGTAATAGTAACAGTGAAGAGAAAGTTTAATATTTTTGTGGTTTTTTTTTTTGAAGTGCTTGTTAATGTTGTTAGTGGGTATTGCTAGTTTTAGTTATTCATGGAATTATTTATTTATATCATGGCAATCTTTCAGTTATTTTGCTATTTTTAGTCAAATTCAGGGAATGATGATGATGGTTATGTTTTTGAAGATCCGGGTTTGATGATGATATGTTCTTGAAGATCTGGGTAAGAAGACGAAGATGTTCTTAAAGATCTGGGTTTGAAAGTGGTTTGAAGATCTAACATGCAGTTGATAATTATTGTTTCTTTTATTTTTTATAAATTAGTAAAAGTAAAGGGGAGGGGAAATTACAATTTTACCCATCATGTGCAACCCATGTGACCAAGAAGTTAACCAGAGTTGGGGTTTGGTTATAATTAGGGGCCAAAATAGTTAGATATATGGACCATGGGGGCAGATATGTTAAAAATTCTTATTTTGGGCTAATATAGTAAAACTGACATAACCACAGGGGCCAAAAACGTAATTTACTCTAAATAAAAATCGTCTATTGGTGATTTTCCATGACGTATGTAGTGAAGACGACAATAAGGTACTAAATTCTGTGATGAAATTTCAAACGTAAGAACAATTATTGATCAACATTTGAACTAGACAATTTTTATTCAAAATGGCAACTTTATCCCTGGGTTGGGACCAACATGAAAAAAAGCATATATGTTTGGAAGGTTTACATGATATAGTCATAATGTCATATCCTCATACAAAACAAGTGAACAACTTTGTCAAAAGTGATGGAAGAACACTACGGCAGAAGACGGTGGCCACTGGTGGTGCTAATATCGTCCCTGTTTCACGGCCACATGACACCCACTCTCCAGCTAGCCACAACCCTTCATGCCAAAGGCTTTCCTATAGCCACCGCTCATTCCAACTTAAAACCACCCAACCCTTCTAACTATCCTTCCGACTTCACTTTCCTCCCACTTTTCGAAAAAAATGGTCTTAACATACAAATGGGTCTTAACATAAAAAGTGAAGGAGAGAATTCTTTTTTCCAAACATGTCCAACACGTATTTTAGTTCCAGAATCTAAAAAAAATTGTATATTTACACTAGCAGAATAATTTTGTGTGTAATTACTTTGCAACTAGATATCATGTTTAACTAGATGGAAAAAAATTAAAAAAAAAAAAAACTCTTCCTTCAGTTCTTATGTTAAGACTGATTTGTATGTTAAAACTCATTTGTATTTGATCTTTATAATATATATAATTTTTAAAAAATAGGCTCCCAAAAAGATAGGGCCTCGGCTGGGGGTGCATTCAGTGACGGATCTAGAAAATATTTTCAGGAGTAAGGTTCAAAAAAATAATTAATGTACTTTCATACAATGTAAACGAAATAAAAATAAGCATACTATGATAAATGAAACAAAAATAAATCTACCGTACTTTCATACTTTCAAAAGATTTTTAGACCAATATCATCATTCTTTTGCATATCTTCATTAGCAATATTTGGACTTACAGTTGGACCAATATCACTATTTTATGGGGTTTTTCTTTTAAACAAATTGCTAAAAAGAGGTTGTTTAAGTATGACACTAAGGTCAGAGGATGAGGCTCTGTCTGGGGCTATGAGACGATGAGCATATGTGTAAAGAACAAATGTCACATTGTGTCGTAGGGTGATAGCATACTATGAGACGGTTGGCGACTGACGAATAATAATAGAAATAAGTCAAATATTGTCGATTTATGACTTAGGGCTAATATGTGTAAATATAATTGTATATTTGCATATAGTGGGCCAAATCCAATAGATTTATATGTATAAAACTATAAATATAAATGTATTTTTTGTGTGTATATATAATAAACTAATAAAAAATAATGCGAGCCGAAAAGAGCCGAGTGGACCTTTGCTCCTCGTTTGCAAACCGAACCGAACCGAAAATTGAACGAGCATATTTCAAGCTTTTTCCAAACAAGCGGCAAACAAGCAATGAACAAAGAGCGATTCTGACAACCCTAGTTGTGGACCTCTGGTATCCGCTCAAAACAAAACCAAAGTTCCAAAAGGGTAAAAAAGCCACAACTCACAAGTATCAGGCCCATAAGTAGGCTTTGGGTTTTTCATAGCTATTTGGGTTTTTAGCTTTTTAATTAAAGTAAGCTTTTTAACTTTTAAGGTTTTAAGTAATTATTGGGTTTTTTATCTTCAACTAATGTTAGTCTTTCATTAAAAGCCAAAAAAAATATTATAGAGGTCGCCAAAAATAATTTCAAGTGTAACGTAAAAATGTAACGTAATACATAAAACCTAAAAAAAGTTCAACTACGACTTAAAAGTTGAGGAGTAACGTGTAACACCCCCAAAATTCCACCTGCGGAAACCCCGCGAGGCGTGTTACGCATCAGAGTTCGAGCCACCAATCACATTGAACCAATAGTAAATACTTAAATAAAACATGTCATTAATTACTGAAATAAAATGTCAACATGATATCAATTCCCAAAATGTTGTGTAGCGGAAGCATGTAATAAACCGTTTAGCAAATGTTTCATAATAACACTTAAAACCAATGTATCAAATGTAAAATAATCCGAAAGCCTCGATCCATGACCACTCCAGCACTCCCAGATAGTAAGTCCATGTTCCAAGGTTAACGACCTACAAGCATGCAAACAAGTGTGTCAGACTACGCTGGTGAGTTCAAGGTTTTGTTAACGTGTTTTGTTACCAGATATATGTTAGGTTAATTCACCGATGTGATGTGTTGCGGTTTATAACTTGTTGAGATACCCTAGGGAGTGTGCCCATATGTATCCGGGAAGTGTGTCCCTCAATAACCTGGAGTGTGTCCAGCCCCCAATGCCCCTAACCAAGCATTGGTAATGATCGATCCCATGAATAATAACCAAGACCCAATTCCATTGTTTACCCAAGATTCCCTTTCCAAACGTTTACTAGTTGTCCCAAACCACCGGGACGCATGCTTGAGAAATGCAATGAACTCACCTTGATTTGCTCGGTATGTTACAGTAAGTGCTCACAAACAATCAGTCAAGTCCTACGGTACGTATATGTATATGATCAGTTGGTATTCACAAAGTTGGCACGTATGTGTAATCACAAAGGACAATGCATCGATAATCACCAAGTAGCACATTGTACACATTCGAATTCATATGAGTCATGCGTATCACTTAACAGCAGTTAAATATCTCAGTTAACTTCTAACAATGTTAAATCAGGTTACTGTGCAAGTATTCAAGTTGGCGAAATACACTTTGGCGAATCTCACTTTGGCGAATCACATCTTTGGCGAAACACAACCCGTTTCGTCAATCCTGCCCTTGGCGAAACAGAGTTCTGTTTCGTCAATCATCCCTTGGCGAAACACATTCTGTTTCGCCGAGATTTCTGTTTCGTCGACAATTCTATTTCGTCAAGTCTGTTTCGGGGTGATGTCAGTTACGTTGCATTATGTAACAGTTACACTATCATCACAGAAACCCTAATCTGCCGTCATCAACAATCGTAATCATACAGAAATCATTCATCATACAAGCATCATCTAATCAATATACAATGACAATAATACATATTTGATCGGTATTAAATCAACAAGGTTAACAAACATCAAACCGTCATGAACATCAAAAATCCTGATTTCACCAACCACATAATCACCTTAATCTGATCAGTTAATAGCATTCCTAATTCAACATCATGATTCGCACAAGGGGCGTAACCGATTGATCATGCATAACGAATCAAAACTACCTTACACATACATTCACATCCGATCAGAGAATCAATCGTAAAGAAATCAAGGAAATTAAGAAACCGATTAAGCAAACAAACACACACTAACCGAGATATCGAAGAGGATGGTTTAGATTGCTAGAATGAGCTTGGGTCACCGAGTTACCGTCACACACACACACAAAGGAGTTCTAGGGTTTTTCTGACTTGCCAAAAGTATAAAGTAGAGCCGGTTCACGTTATTATACATGTTTTCACGTAATGGGCCCTTACTGGGCTTGGCGAATCAGTGGGCCGACGAAACAAATCTGTTTCGTCGAGTTATGTGTGACGAATCACACTCTTGTTTCGTCGAAGAGTGTTTGGCGAAACAAGCTTTAGTTTCGTTGAGATTGCTTATGGCGAATCACACCTGATTCGTCGAGTATGTAGTTCTGCTTAGTCAAGTTGATTTGGCAAGTTGATTTGGGAATGTTATACAAGACTTAGCTAGTTCAAGTATGTACTAACAGGTTCACATAATATCACCAACACATAACATGCAATATTCACAATACATTCCATCATATCACAACGTATACATTACAAGTCAATAAGTCAAACAACTAATCAGTCAAAGTCAACGTGCATTTAATGTGAAAGTGAAGGTCGAAAACTCGAGTTGTCACATAACGGGTACTAATCACCCACCTTCAAGGCCACCCTGGATATCATGATGCACACGCATTATGCAATGTGCCTGCAAGCTCATTGTTTTTTTTTTTTTTTGAACGGCAAATTTGGATCACTGACGGACTACTGGAGTATCATCGTGCCACCAGCAGAACCACCCGATCATATCCATCTCCACTAGACAATAATGCCTATACACCAATTCAGGAGGAAACCCAATAAATCTGAGAAAACACCATTTGTGGGAATCGAACCCATGACTTACTGGTCATAAGCCTTATCCCACCCCCAAATACCACTACACTATAATGCCATGAGTAGCTCATTGGTTTGTTTGATTTGATAATGCTAATGTATCGACAAATTGGACAAATTATAAAGTGACAGGGGGTTGATTTTTGTCACGGCCCCCGGCCCGGTTTGACCCGTTCCAGGAGCCGCGGGACAGAAATCCTGCGGTACTTTGTTTATTGTGAGTTTAGCAGCGGAAATTTTATTTACAGGATCGTTTAAGCTAAAAACTTTTCCCGATTATTTTATTTCACAATTCGGGATAAAACCCTGATATTTTACAATAGTAAGATTTTCTGGATAAAACACATTTCTTTATTTTATACGGAGCCACTATCTTAAGCTTGAAATGCTTCCCCTGCATTTTTCCTGAATTACAGCAGATCACCTGAAACATGTTTTGAAAAGATTTTGTCAGCGGGGAAATACTGAGTGAATTATTCTAGTTGCTAGAAAATGACACATTTGTTATAATTCACAGTGTTAAGATCTTTTACAATGTTTCTGTTATCAACCAACTACCCACAGTACTTTACCACTCGACCCATTGGCCCACCTGTCCAATGGTGTCTGTGATTATGGTCATATCACCCAATGGCTGCCCCAATGGTGAAGATTATCAAGCAATGTGCACAATACCCCACATACCGGCTGTAATTTGGTGATTACATAAACTTAATCACTGTAAGTTAAAATTCTGAAAATAATTTGGAGTATTGTAAAACAGTTAACGACTCACAAACTGTGAGAAAAGAGTTTACAAAAGAAGAATAACTCACATTGTAGATTTAACACGGACAAAATAGGATTTTAGCTTCGTTAACCTAATTTCAACAGTAATGCACACAAAATAGGGTTAGTGATCAATACAGCAGTTACGATAACTCACGAGATCAAATTCTCACAATGAACGACAAAGTGCGATACTTAAACTCATTTATCGAATTAACGATAAACGACAAAGTATTACCCTAATGTGGGTAGCACTTAAACATTCTTTGGATATATTGATCTCGGAAAATGAATCGTAATAGCGATCGAGTAATTACCCTGTTCCGCGGCAGCACCTCGTGAACAGTGTGTGTTTAATTTGTGATATAACAGCCTACTATCGATGTACAGAACGAATTTGATCGACGTTTTAACACCAACAGTCGAATGCCAAGGTCGGCTATTTATAGTGAAATTTTGGACTCTCTTACGGACCGCATTCGTTATCCCTTACGGTCCGTAAAGGGAGTGGTCAGGCTTACGGTCCGTAAGCCATAACCCTTACGGTCCGTAAGGGTGCAGTCTAGTTTGTAGACTAGCCTACTCAGTGGCATAGGCTTGGTGAATCAACAACCTTCGAAATTCAGTATATACAACGCATAATTTAGGATAATTATCGAATAGGGTTTAACCCCCCTAAGTTTTAGGGGCCCTGATCCTGATTCCGATTATTCCGGAAATTTTAGGGTTAGTGCGGAATTACTTGGGTGTCTCAATTAAGGTTTCCTTATTGACTAATTATTATTCTAATTACTAATTTTAATGATAGTTGTTACATCCTCCCCACCTTAGGAAAAATCTCGTCCTCGAGATTCATTGAAACAGATGAGGGTACTTGCGCTTCATTTCTGATTCCAGTTCCCAAGTGTATTCCGGTCCTCTATTTGAATTCCATTTGACTTTCACCAGTAAAAGTCGCTTGTGTTTGAGAAACTTGACTTTTCGGTCTTCTATTTGTAAAGGTTTTTCTATGAATTTCAACTTTTCATTTACCTCTATGTCTTGAAGAGGTATTATCAGGGATTCGTCTGATAAACATTTCTTGAGGTTGGATACATGAAATACATCATGTACTCCAGCTAGTTCTTCTGGTAATTGTAAACGATAAGCAACTGGTCCGATTCGTTGAATCACTGGGAATGGTCCAACATATCTGGGACTCAGTTTTCCTTTCTTACCGAATCTTACAACTCCTTTCCAAGGAGATACTTTCAGCAGTACTTTGTCTCCTATTTGGAATTCAAGTGGTTTGCGACGATTGTCTGCATAGCTCTTTTGGCGATCTCTGGCTGTTTTCAATCGTTCCTTGATTCGAGTTATCTTGTTTGTGGTTTCTTGCACGATTTCTGGACCTGATAATTGACTTTCTCCTATTTCCGCCCAACATACGGGTGTTCTGCACTTGCGTCCATACAGTGCTTCGAATGGAGCGGCTTCAATACTTGAATGATAACTATTGTTATAGGAGAATTCAATTAATGGTAAATGGTTATCCCAATTACCTCCAAAGTCAATTACACATGCTCGGAGCATGTCTTCTAAAGTTTGGATCGTCCTTTCACTTTGTCCGTCGGTCTGTGGATGATATGCAGTACTTAAATTAAGTCGGGTTCCCATGGATTGTTGGAAACTTGTCCAAAATCGGGAAGTGAAACGACTATCTCTATCCGATACAATGGAGAGAGGAACTCCATGTAAGGATACTATCTCATCTACATATAATTTGGCTAACCTTTCCATACTAAAGGTTTCCTTTATTTGTAGAAAATGAGCTGATTTGGTTAATCGATCCACGATTACCCAAATGGCATCATTACCTTTCCTGGTCTTGGGTAACTTAGTAACAAAGTCCATTGTTATGAGTTCCCATTTCCATACAGGCATTTCTAACTGTTGTAGTAGACCTGAGGGTTTCTGATGTTCTGCTTTAACTTGTGAACAGGTTAAACACTTAGACACGTATTCGGCTATATCCTTTTTCATTCCTATCCACCAAAAATTCTTTCTTAAATCTTGATACATCTTATTGTTTCCTGGGTGTATTGTATATCTAGATTTATGAGCTTCATCTAAAATCTTTGATCTTAAATTTCCTTGTTTAGGTACCCAAATTCTGCTTTTGTGGAATTTCCAAATTCCATCATTTCCTTGTTCCAATTCTTTTAGGTAACCTTTCATTCCTTCGGCATCGTCCTTGATTGCTGTTTTCTGGATTTCCTTTACTTGTTCCATTAAATCTATTTGTAGATTTATTCTAAGGGCACGGACTCGCCTTTGCTTTTCATGATACTTACGACTTAAAGCATCTGCTACTACGTTTGCCTTTCCCTCGTGATATTGAATATCACAGTCGTAATCACTTAAAATCTCCATCCACCTTCTTTGCCTCATGTTTAACTCTTTTTGCCCAAATATGTATCTTAAACTCTTATGATCTGTATAAACAGTAAACTTACTTCCATACAGATAATGTCTCCAAATTTTAAGGGCAAAAACTATGGCTCCTAGTTCTAAATCATGAGTTGTATAGTTTTCTTCGTGCTTTTTCAATTGTCTGGAGGCATACGCAATTACCTTCTTGCGTTGCATTAACACACATCCGTATCCTAGTTTTGAAGCATCGCAATATACTTCAAAATCTTCTGTTCCTTCTGGTAAAGCTAAGATTGGCGCATTGGTTAATTTCTGTTTTAAAATTCGAAAGGCTTCTTCTTGTTTTAGTCCCCATTCAAACTTAGTGGCTTTACAGGTTAGCTTAGTTAATGGTACAGCTATCTTGGAAAAATCCTTAATAAACCGTCTATAATAACCTGCTAAACCTATAAAACTTCTAATTTCCATTGCAGTTTGCGGAACCTTCCAGTTGGTAATTGCTTCTATCTTAGCAGGATCTACGTGAATACCTTCGTGATTCACCATGTGTCCTAAGAATTGCACTTCTTGTAGCCAAAATTCACACTTCGAGAATTTAGCGTACAACTTTTCTTTTCTTAACAAAGTTAAGAGTGCATGCAAGTGCTGACAATGTTCAACCTGACTTTTTGAATAAATAAGTATATCGTCTATGAAAACAATTACAAATTTATCCAAATATGGTTTACAGATCCTGTTCATCATGTCCATAAATGCAGCTGGGGCATTTGTTAATCCAAAGGGCATGATTGTAAACTCATAATGACCATACCTAGTTCGAAATGCAGTTTTAGGTATGTCTTCCTCTTGAACCTTTAATTGATGATATCCGGAGCGCAAGTCTATTTTAGAAAAATACCTAGCTCCTTGTAATTGATCGAAAAGATCATCAATCCTAGGTAATGGGTATCGATTCTTAATTGTAACCTTATTCAATTCTCTATAATCAATACACATTCTCATTGATCCATCTTTCTTTTTCACAAACAACACTGGTGCACCCCAAGGGGATGAACTGGGTTGTATAAATCCTTTGCTTAGTAATTCATCTAATTGCTTTTTCAATTCTAGCATTTCAGTGGGAGCTAACCGATAGGGTGCCTTGGCTATCGGTGTAGTTCCTGGAATTAGATGAATCCTAAATTCTACTTCTCTATCTGGTGGTAACCCAGGTAAATCTTCTGGAAATACATCTGGGTATTCTGAGACTACAGGAATTTCCTTAAGTTCTTTTCCTTTAGTACAAATGATTACTGAAATCATATATACTATTCCTTGTTTTCGTTCATAATTAGCAACTTTCATTACTGATATGAATTTCAACGGTTTTCGAGGTTTATCTCCTGTAATTGTGATGACTTCTCCAGTAGGTGTTTGAATTTCTATAGAGTTCTTATCACAAATGATTTGAGCATGGTTGGTTATTAACCAATCCATTCCTAAGACAACATCAAACTCGGCTAGTTTCATAGGTAATAAGTTTGCAACAAATTTATGACCTAAGAGTTCTATTTCTACTTTTTGCAAAACCTGATTAATTTCTACTGAATTCCCATATGCAGTTTCGACTGTAAAAATCTGCCTAACGGTAGTCAACGGTAACTTAAGAGCTTGACAGAATGAAGTATTTATAAAACTTTGGTTTGCACCAGAGTCAAATAATACTTTTGCATAAACGTTGTGAACTAAAAACGTACCGGCTATCACATCCGGAATGAGCTTTGCTTCTTGAGTAGTTAGCTGGAAAGCTCTGGCATTCTTCTTAACAGTTCCTTCAACTGGTTTGCCCTTGTTATCGGTGATTTTGTTCAGTTTGGGGCATTCGGTTTTGTAATGTCCTGTTTCCCCACAGTGAAAACAGATTACAGTTTTCTTCTTACAGTTTTCTTCACTATGGCCTACAGATTTGCAGAAATTACAAATTGCATTGCATTTTCCGAAATGTTTTCTTTTGCAATTTCTACAAAATGGCGGGATTGAAGATTGTCTTGCTCCTCTTTTCTTGAAATTACTACTATTACCCACCCTAAATCCTTGGGTAATCTTTTGAGCCAAGTCTTTCTTCCAATCTTCATCTCTTGTGCGTATCAATTCGTCGGTTAGGGTGTTAGCTAATTCTACTGCATCGTCAATAGTACGAGGTCTCGCAGCCTTAACGATATTGCGAATTTCGCTAATTAATCCCCAAATATATCGGGAAATGAGTACCGGTTCTGGCGAAGCCAGGTTAGGTACCACTCTCGCATATTCGAAGAATGTCGAAGTATAACCACGACAATCTACCCCTGTCATTCGATGATTTAGGAACTTATTTGCCATTTGTTTCTTCTCATACTCAGGACAGAATTTTCTTTCAACAAGATTCTTAAATTCTTCCCAAGTCATAGCATAAGCCACCCGTCTTCCTTTTGCTTGCAGTACTGTGTTCCACCATTCTAGTGCTCCTTCTTTAAACAAATTTGAGGCATACATGACTTGATCTTCTTCAGCACATTTACTTATTGCAATCACTACGTCGGTTTTCTCTAACCATCGCAGTGTTGCAGTTGCTCCTTCGTTGCCTGCAAATTCAGCGGGTTTACAAGCAAGGAATTCTTTGAAAGTGCAACCAGGTGTTGCAGCCTTTCGTTTCTTAGGGCGCGGCGTGTGCTGAGATTCATTATCATGATTAATATGATCATTGCCCCCGTTTATACTATTACTGAAATTATCCTCAATAGTATGTCTACTAGGAATGATATGTTGCGGCTCGTTTGGACTTTTTATAGCAGCAACGAATTTTGGAATTGCGTTGGCTATCCCTTGAGCAACAATATTTTCAATATCTTGTTTGGTCATATATTGATCTCCTGGGTGTTGCTCTGACTGATTAACTTCATTTACTGGTTCGTTATCATTATTTGCCATCTGATAATAATTGTTATTAGTAATTAGCAATTAGAAATTTATACAAATAATCAGACAATTCATAACACATAAAGTCAAAACTTATCGATTTCTCGATTTCATTTTATATCAGTATAGTATGCATCAATACACACCGATATTTTACAACGTTTTATTCGTTATGTTACAACTGGTTTCACTATTTACTTTTACTATTACACAACGATAGTTTTATCATCTTCTTATCTCTCGTTACTTGATATCCTAAAAACGAAGTTCCCTTTCGTCATACTTCCAGGCAATCTGTCCCCCTATCTGTGACAACTCGTAATTCGAGCCCACTTCTGTGTAACATTATGTGCTGATGTGAACTATTACGATTGTTATGACATTATGATTTTGTGTTTTGTGTTATATGAGTGCATGTATGTATGTCATAAACAAACCGAACCACACAACATGAACTTTGGGCCGTAATATTTGTACTCGAGATGTGGGGCTCGGCCCACTCTCATGTCCGCAAACAAACATCTCTTTAGGGGTTATCGCCCTTAGTTAGTTACAACACACACACACAAGACTCTCTCTCTCCCTCCCGGCTACTTGGAACCCGGCGACACACCCACACCCTACAACCGAGGATCATTCTTGTCTCTTCTCTAATTCGGTTAGTAATTGATATGTTTATTGTTGGTTTGAATATTGTTGAGGAATCGGCTGTTATATGAATGTTCTTGTGAGTATTGTTGCATGATAGTATGTTTGATTTTGATGTTAACTATTAATGTTCATGAATCGGCTATTATATGTGATTACCGGATATATATTGTATGATGTGTTAATGGTATCTTGGGTTTGATTATGATTTAGCTGGGAAATTGTTATGCTTTAGGGTCTAAACTGATTTATGTTTGGTGAAAAATTGATGTTCACGCTTTGATCATGACTAGGGTTCATGAGAATTATGTTAAAACTGCCTGTTTGATTCGTTTGAATGGTAAACAAAACTGTTAATTGATTCTGATTGAATTGCCAAAATTATGCATAATCTGTTACGGAATTTAGATGCTACAAATCAGGAAAACTGTTACACACTTGGTTGCGAGTCGAGACCATAGTTGCGGGTCTAGTTACGACTCGAGACCCCATACTGGTACACACAGAGCACAACTCGAAACCGTGGTTGCGAGTCCAGTTGCGACTCGTAACCAGACCATGACAAACCGAAACCACTGTTGCGACTCGTAATCTCTGTTGCGACTCGTAAACCACAGTTGCGACTCGAAACCCCTCGTTGCGACTCGAGATCGCTGGTTGCGACTCGAGACCTTTCTTTGTTGCGACTCGAGACCATATAACCGTACATGCTGATTTTGGGCCTGCACAATACGAGCCCAACTGATTGGGCTGAACACTTGGACTTTGCTTGTTTACGTGACTGTTTACGTCGATGCCTATACGTGGGATATGATGTCGAATACTTGTACAACTTGTTACGATACGTGTAGAACCTACATGCACAACTTGTATACGAATCTGACTAGCATAATAACTTTGGTAGGACGTGGTTGATCACTTTGTAACTTAATTGAACTGTGTGAATCATACCGAGCAATCCCAGGTGAGTTCATTGCATTTTCTCAAGCATGCGTCCCGGTGGTTTGGGATAACTGGTAAACATTGGACGGGAAACATTGGGTAAACAACTTAATCGGTTTTGGTTATTGCCTGGAGGGCAATGGGGGTAATTAGTTGATAGCGCTATTAGGTACTAATTATCTGGGTTTCACTATGGTTGTTTAGAGGCACACTCCTCGGTTACGTAAGGGCGGTTCCCCTAGGGTAACTAACCGAACAACATAGTGGGTTGCTTAGAGGCACACTCCTCGGTTACGTAAGGGCGTAGTCCCTAGGGTAATCTAACTTGAGCAACATCGTAACATATCATTGAATCGTATTAACATATATCTGGTAACACCACGCGTAATAACACCTTGAACTCACCAGCGTAGTCTGACACACTTGTTGCATGCTTGTAGGTCGTTAACTTTGGAGCGTGGACTTGCTATCTGGGAGCGCTGGAGTTGTCATGGATCGAAGCTATGGGATTACTAGTATTGACACTTTGGTTTTGAGTTATTATGAAACGATTACAAAACAATTTATTATATGCTTCCGCTACTCAACATTATTGAATTGATAACATGTTTTATTAAGTATTTTCTATTGGTTCAATGTGATTGGTGGCTCAGACTCTGATGTGTAACACGCCTCGCGGGGGTTTTCATCAGGTGGTATTTTGGGGGTGTTACAGTTTGGTATCAGAGCCACTGGTTATAGTGAACTAGGTTTTAAAACGTTTTGTAAAACCAGACTATAACCGAACAACTTCGAAACTCGATCATGACACTCAGCTCCAGATTGCAAGGTTCGTCTCTCTCACTTTATACATTATTTACTTAGCAGCCACACACTCATAACATATATCGACTGAAACATTTAACACCGTAGTGACCTGATAGTGTGACACTACTCTTCGACTCATACGAACTATAGACCTGTGATACCATCTGTTGTGTTGTTTGAACGGGGGAAACTTCGAGCGTAAGCTAAGAGGCTCTGAGATGAACATGCAAATCGCCTTATTATTATGGGTGCACACTTAATAATAACGCGGGGTGCATGCAAGTCCCAGTGAGGCTTATCGAGCGTGAGAAGGGTTCTGCCTTACTATGTGTGAACTTAGTAGTACGCGAATATCAGTATGATACTTGACTCCTGTTCCATTTCGATTTCTAAATCGGTTTATTCCCAACTATAGAAACATGAGTGGACGAGGACACGGACGTGGCAACATCAACATGACTCAGGCTGAGTTGAATGACCTAATCAATACCCGCGTGGCTGAGGCCTTAGCAGCCTATCAAGCTGGTCAGCAAGCGCAACCTCAACCTAACCAGCCTGCGTGTACGTTCAAAATGTTTATGGACTGCAAGCCACAGACCTTCACCGGGACTGAAGGGGCTGTGGGACTTCTAAGATGGTTCGAGAAAGCAGAGTCTGTGTTCGCTATCTGTAACTGTCCCGCTGGGGACAGGGTGAAATATGCTGCGGGTACCTTGGCTGATGGTGCCCTAACATGGTGGAACGCCCAAGTACAGTTGTTGGGCATCGAGGCAGCGAATGCCACAACTTGGGAAGACTTTAAAGAACTGATCAGGGAGGAGTACTGTCCTCGGGACGAGGTCCAGAAGTTGGAAAACGAATACTACGACTTGAAGATGGTTGGATCTGAAGTCGAAGCGTATGTGAAGCGATCGTATGAACTGGCCGACATGTGCCCGAACTTGTCCCGGCCTATGTCTCGGAGGATTGAGTTATTCATCAAAGGGTTGCCTCCGCGTGTGAAGAGCTTGGTCACTGCAGCCCATCTCAATGATTTGACACAGATCGTTCGTCTGACTCATAAGATTGTGGACCAAGAGGTGGAAAACGATTCGTTACCTCCGCGCATATCAGCCACTGCTGCTGCGACACCCACTGCTACTACATCTGCCAATGATAACAAACGAAAGTGGAGCGACTACGACAAAGCATCCAGTGCTGGTCAGACTCAGAAAAGGCCAGACAACAGCAACCGCAACGTCAGCCAGTCGTCTTCTGTCAATCAAGGCCAGGGAAGTGGACACAGCCAGGGTTCATATGCAGGGAGGAAGCCACGGTGTAACAAATGTGGCTATCATCATTGGGGGCCGTGTGGTCGGACGTGTAACAAGTGTGGCAAGCCAGGCCATGAGGCCAGGGATTGTAGGACCTCACAACCCAAACACCAGCAGCAACAGAACCAGCAAAACCAGAGACAACAGGGGCAACCACCCCAGCAGAACCAGGGTTTCAGAAAGGGGTGCTATCAGTGCGGTGATGAGGGTCACTTTAAGCGGGATTGCCCTCAGTTAAACCAGAACGCTAACGACAACAACCGCCCGAATAACAACAATGCTGGGAACAACAACAATAACAACAACGGCAACAACGGGGGTAATGGTGCTCGGGGCAGAGTGTTTCAGCTTGGAGCAGGGGATTCCAGGAATGACGGCAACGTTGTAACTGGTACGTTTCCTGTTAATGATCGTATTGCTTCTGTATTATTTGATTCGGGTGTCGATTGGAGTTATGTGTCCCTAGAGTTTAGTCAACGATTAGGGATAACCCCAACACCTCTAGAAGTTAAACAAGTAGTAGAATTAGCTGATGGTAAAACGATAGAAGCCTCGAACGTTCTTTTCGGGTGCAAACTAGATCTCGTGGGTCAGGTGTTTGATATTAACCTCCTTCCCGTTACGCTCGGTAGTTTTGACATAGTGGTAGGCATGGATTGGTTGTCTAAGCACCAAGCAGAAATTCTATGTAAGGAGAAGATTGTGCGTATTCCTCTCCCTGATGGAGAGTCACTGTTAGTTCAAGGGCATCGTAGTGGGACGATGGCTGGGATTATCACGGCCATGCGTGCACAACAGTATCTACAAAAGGGGTATCCTGCACTGTTAGCGCTAGTTACCAACGCTCAGTCTGGAGAAAGTAAGATCGAGGACCTACCAGTGGTGCGAGAATTCGCGGATGTATTCCCAGAGGAGCTACCAGGGTTACCTCCTCACCGTCAAGTAGAATTTCAGATTGATCTTGCACCGGGGGCGGCTCCAATTGCTCGAGCTCCTTACCGGTTAGCACCAGGAGAGTTACAGGAACTGTCTAATCAACTGCAGGAGTTGTTGGACAGGGGCTTTATTCGACCCAGTTCTTCGCCTTGGGGAGCCCCAGTTCTGTTCGTAAAGAAGAAGGACGGGTCATTCCGTATGTGTATCGACTATCGAGAGCTCAACAAGGTGACCATTAAGAACCGCTATCCGTTACCACGCATTGACGGCTTGTTCGACCAGTTGCAAGGGTCAAGCTTCTATTCAAAGATCGACTTAAGGTCGGGTTATCACCAGGTAAGGGTTAGGGATGAGGATGTTCCCAAGACAGCCTTTCGAACGCGCTACGGACACTATGAGTTTTTGGTCATGCCGTTTGGATTGACCAATGCACCAGCAGTTTTTATGGATCTCATGAACCGCGTATGCAAGCCATATCTTGACGAGTTCGTTATAGTGTTTATTGATGATATCTTAGTTTATTCCAAGAACAAGGAAGATCACGAGCGTCACCTACGTCTCATCTTGGAACCCTTGAGAAGGGAACAGCTGTATGCGAAATTTTCTAAGTGCGACTTTTGGATTCGGGAAGTGCATTTCCTTGGGCATGTTGTTAACGAGAAAGGGATACATGTGGATCCTGCGAAGGTGGATGCGGTAAAGAATTGGGCGGCACCAAAGACTCCGTTTGAGGTGCGACAATTTCTTGGTCTTGCTGGATACTATCGAAGGTTTATTAAAGACTTCTCGAAAATCGCGCAACCTCTCACCTCACTGACACAGAAGAACACGGCGTACTCTTGGGGAACGAAGCAGGAAGAGGCCTTCCAGTTGTTAAAACAGAAACTTTGCAGTGCACCAATCTTGTCGTTACCAGAGGGTACTGAAGACTTTGTGGTTTATTGTGATGCTTCGATTCAGGGTCTCGGTTGCGTGTTGATGCAACGCGAGAAGGTAATAGCTTATGCTTCTCGTCAGCTGAAGGTGCACGAGAAGAACTACACAACGCACGACTTGGAGTTAGGAGCGGTGGTGTTTGCGTTGAAGATTTGGAGGCACTATCTGTACGGTACCAAATGCACCATCTACACCGACCATAGAAGCCTCCAGCACATCTTCGACCAGAAAGAGTTGAATATGCGACAACGACGATGGGTGGAATTATTGAACGATTATGAATGTGCCATCAAGTACCATCCGGGCAAGGCGAACGTTGTAGCTGACGCCCTCAGCAGAAAGGATAATGCACCTAGGCGCGTGCGAGCATTGCAACTCACGATTCAGTCCAATCTCCCTTCCCAGATACGGGATGCTCAGTTAGAAGCATTGAAACCAGAGAATGTTCGAGCTGAAGCTTTACGTGGCTCGAGACAACGACTAGAACAAAAGGGAGACGGCGCCTACTACGTAACTGGACGCATTTGGGTTCCACTCTTTGGCAACTTACGGGAAGTTGTAATGGAAGAGGCACACAAATCACGCTACTCTGTACATCCTGGATCAGATAAGATGTACCACGACCTGAAAACTACCTACTGGTGGCCCAGCATGAAGGCTCATATAGCAATCTACGTAAGCAAATGTCTGACCTGTGCTAAAGTCAAAGCAGAACATCAAAAGCCCTCGGGTCTACTGCAGCAACCAGAGATACCCACATGGAAGTGGGAACAGATCGCTATGGATTTCGTGACAGGATTACCCAGAACTCAGGCTGGGAACGACACTATTTGGGTGATTGTTGATCGCCTCACGAAATCAGCACACTTCTTAGCAATCAAGGAAACAGACAAGTTTTCTCAATTGGCAGCAATCTACCTTAAGGAAGTGGTTTCTAGGCATGGAGTGCCAACTTCTATCATTTCAGACCGTGATCCGCGTTTCACTTCAGAATTATGGCAGTCAATGCATAAATCGTTTGGTTCCCAACTCGACATGAGTACCGCTTATCACCCGCAGACGGATGGTCAAAGCGAGCGCACCATCCAAACCCTCGAAGATATGCTTCGAGCGTGCGTACTCGACTTTGGAAAGGGATGGGAGAAGCACCTACCGTTGATAGAATTCTCCTACAACAACAGCTACCATTCAAGCATTAAGGCAGCTCCGTTCGAAGCACTGTACGGACGGAAATGTCGCTCACCTCTCTGTTGGCATGAGGTGGGTGACAGCCAGATCACAGGACCCGAGTTTGTTCTTGAAGCATCGGAAAGCATTGTGCAGATCAGAAACCGTATGGCCGCAGCTCGTGACCGACAGAAGAGCTACGCTGACAAGCGTAGTAAACCATTGGAATTTGAAGTTAATGACCGCGTTATGTTAAAGGTTTCACCCTGGAAGGGTGTGGTGCGTTTTGGGAAACGCGGCAAACTAAACCCTCGTTATGTGGGACCGTTCAAAATTCTAGAACGAATTGGAAAGGTGGCTTACAGGTTGGAATTACCGGCTGAGTTGGGTAATGTCCATGATGTATTTCACGTATCGCAGCTAAAGAAGTGTTTGGTTGATGAAACACTAGTAGTACCATTTCAAGAGCTGAAGATAGACGACAAATTGCAGTTTGTCGAAGAACCAATTGAGATTATGGATCAGGAAGTTAAAGTTCGTAAACACAGCCGTATACCGATTGTGAGAGTTCGTTGGAACTCAAGACGTGGTCCAGAGTTCACGTGGGAACGCGAGGACCAGATGAAACTTAAGTATCCACATTTGTTCCCCGAAGACCAGTCAAAACCTAGCGAACCTAATGTTGATGCAACTAGCGAATTTCGGGACGAAATTCCCATTCAAGTTGGGGAGGATGTGACACCCCAGGAAAACCAGCAAACGATATAACTTACCTAACTTAAACTTAGCTAGCTTCTAGCTTTCTCAGTGTGTGCGTACTAAATTTCGGGACGAAATTTCCTTTTAGTTGGGGATACTGTGACAACTCGTAATTCGAGCCCACTTCTGTGTAACATTATGTGCTGATGTGAACTATTACGATTGTTATGACATTATGATTTTGTGTTTTGTGTTATATGAGTGCATGTATGTATGTCATAAACAAACCGAACCACACAACATGAACTTCGGGCCGTAATATTTGTACTCGAGATGTGGGGCTCGGCCCACTCTCATGTCCGCAAACAAACATCTCTTTAGGGGTTATTGCCCTTAGTTAGTTACAACACACACACACAAGACTCTCTCTCTCCCTCCCGGCTACTTGGAACCCGGCGACACACCCACACCCTACAACCGAGGATCATTCTTGTCTCTTCTCTAATTCGGTTAGTAATTGATATGTTTATTGTTGGTTTGAATATTGTTGAGGAATCGGCTGTTATATGAATGTTCTTGTGAGTATTGTTGCATGATAGTATGTTTGATTTTGATGTTAACTATTAATGTTCATGAATCGGCTATTATATGTGATTACCGGATATATATTGTATGATGTGTTAATGGTATCTTGGGTTTGATTATGATTTAGCTGGGAAATTGTTATGCTTTAGGGTCTAAACTGATTTATGTTTGGTGAAAAATTGATGTTCACGCTTTGATCATGACTAGGGTTCATGAGAATTATGTTAAAACTGCCTGTTTGATTCGTTTGAATGGTAAACAAAACTGTTAATTGATTCTGATTGAATTGCCAAAATTATGCATAATCTGTTACGGAATTTAGATGCTACAAATCAGGAAAACTGTTACACACTTGGTTGCGAGTCGAGACCATAGTTGCGGGTCTAGTTACGACTCGAGACCCCACACTGGTACACACAGAGCACAACTCGAAACCGTGGTTGCGAGTCCAGTTGCGACTCGTAACCAGACCATGACAAACCGAAACCACTGTTGCGACTCGTAATCTCTGTTGCGACTCGTAAACCACCGTTGCGACTCGAAACCCCTCGTTGCGACTCGAGATCGCTGGTTGCGACTCGAGACCTTTCTTTGTTGCGACTCGAGACCATATAACCGTACATGCTGATTTTGGGCCTGCACAATACGAGCCCAACTGATTGGGCTGAACACTTGGACTTTGCTTGTTTACGTGACTGTTTACGTCGATGCCTATACGTGGGATATGATGTCGAATACTTGTACAACTTGTTACGATACGTGTAGAACCTACATGCACAACTTGTATACGAATCTGACTAGCATAATAACTTTGGTAGGACGTGGTTGATCACTTTGTAACTTAATTGAACTGTGTGAATCATACCGAGCAATCCCAGGTGAGTTCATTGCATTTTCTCAAGCATGCGTCCCGGTGGTTTGGGATAACTGGTAAACATTGGACGGGAAACATTGGGTAAACAACTTAATCGGTTTTGGTTATTGCCTGGAGGGCAATGGGGGTAATTAGTTGATAGCGCTATTAGGTACTAATTATCTGGGTTTCACTATGGTTGTTTAGAGGCACACTCCTCGGTTACGTAAGGGCGGTTCCCCTAGGGTAACTAACCGAACAACATAGTGGGTTGCTTAGAGGCACACTCCTCGGTTACGTAAGGGCGTAGTCCCTAGGGTAATCTAACTTGAGCAACATCGTAACATATCATTGAATCGTATTAACATATATCTGGTAACACCACGCGTAATAACACCTTGAACTCACCAGCGTAGTCTGACACACTTGTTGCATGCTTGTAGGTCGTTAACTTTGGAGCGTGGACTTGCTATCTGGGAGCGCTGGAGTTGTCATGGATCGAAGCTATGGGATTACTAGTATTGACACTTTGGTTTTGAGTTATTATGAAACGATTACAAAACAATTTATTATATGCTTCCGCTACTCAACATTATTGAATTGATAACATGTTTTATTAAGTATTTTCTATTGGTTCAATGTGATTGGTGGCTCAGACTCTGATGTGTAACACGCCTCGCGGGGGTTTTCATCAGGTGGTATTTTGGGGGTGTTACACTATCTCCCTAATTCTATTCCCTGCATCCATCAATTCCTCACCGAAATGGCGAAGTTCAGCCAGATTCTCTTTGCTCATTGGTGGATTAGGTAGGGGTTCTGGATCGAATTGTGGAAGAAAGGAATAAGGGTCGTTGACAATATTTTGGAATTGCCAATCATTTGTCCACCATTCCTCCATTTCTACAGGTTGGAAGTGTACTATTGGATCTGGGATTACTGGTCCAGAGTTCATAGGAAGTGGATTTTCAATAGGATAGGTAAAAATATTCGTATTGACAGGCTGAATAGTATCACAGTTTGCCAATAGAATATCTATCTGCTCCTGAAAAGTTAACCTTTGGTTTTGGTTGGAACTCTCCCCAATTTCTACCTGAGTTGGTCTAGAACCTTGCCCTATTTCTGTTTCTATCTCTTGAGAATATTCCTCAAACTGTTTCTCCATTTGCCTAGTATCTCTCTTGGCTTCATTTTTGTTGGTGCACTACATCTGCTGATTACGTCTTGTATCGAGTCATATGTCTTAGAACGTTAGATCTGGGCACGTAATACTAGAAATAGTGAAAATGTATAGGTTTTTGAGGTTGGATCGCTCTTAGGACCATTAGGTTAGTGGACCGCTCGAGTGATCATGTTGGATCGCTCGAGTAGCAACTTATGTGAACCGCTCGAACGGTAACTAACCTGGATCGCTCGTATGACATGATGTTTGGACCGCTCGTATGACATGTTGTCTGGACCGCTCCAATGTCATGGGCCGCTTATTGGGCCTGTCCAATAAGCGGTCCCAGTGCTCTATATATAGTCCAATGAGCGATCCCATTTGTAACAGTTGCGTAGAAATCGTGCCGAAGCTCTGCCGGTGCGAGATTTGAGCTATAAACGTTTGAAATCAATAAACAAGTAGTTAAAGTGATTTGCCTGCTGTTTCTACCTTAGTTTCTTGTTATTCCGCACCTGAAACCAAGGAGAAAGCCTCTGAACGACTCGTTTGGGTCAGAATACGATCTTACAATTGGTATCAGAGCACAGGAGGAGGTTCTCTGCAGAAATTAGCCGGATTTCGTCACTTTTTCTTACTTCTACACCTTCTTTTTCTGATTCGGGAAGATTTCACGGTCGGAATTTGCTCAAATTTTCACAAATTGTGCGCAATAGTACCGAGACAAATCCTTGAAAGTTTCGGATCAAAATTCGAAGTTTTAGTGGATCAAAATTGGATTTGAGATTGTGGACCGCTCGATCGAACAGTTCTTGGACCGCTCATCAGTACAGATCTTGAACCGCTCATTCGGTCGGATTGCTCTTGAACCGCTCATCCGGACAACTTCTCGAACCGCTTATCCGGACGGTTGAGGATCGCTCATTCGAACAGGAACCTCTCATTCGGACGGATTGATCTTGGACCGCTCCAAATTCAATTTTTGTGAACCGCTTATTCGGATCAAGTCTGAATCGCTTATTTGGACTAGTTGTATACCACTTATCCAGACCGATTCTGACCCGCTTATCTGGACCGCTTATCAGTCAAAGTCTGATCCAAGTGTACATCGTGCAGTTTCGCTTAACCAAATCATGGAGTTCAATATCTTTAACATGACTCAAGAAGAATGTGATAGAAGAAGAGTACTAACGAAAGAGTTTGATTCATTTTCAGGTTTTCCAGGAGAAAGCACAAGATGTATCATTGAGAGATACAAACATCTTATTCATTCAATGTCCATGGTTGGTTTAACCAAAGCATCAGAGGAATGGGTCGAAAAATTTTCCAGTGCTTTACCTCAAGAGGAATGGGAAAATTACATCTCAAAATTAAAACATTCTGAAGAGTTTTCTAGTCTGACAATTAGTCAACTCATTGGAAAAATTGAAGAACATATGAAAATTAACAATGAAAAGAAAGAGGAAGTTTCAGAAATCAGAGAATCTGTAAAGTCTGGATCTTTAAGTTCTACGTTAGGATGCTCTAAATGTGACAACTTGAAGACAAACAATGACAAACTCATGAAAGACACAGAAAGTTTGGCATCTGAAGTCAAAAAGTTGAAACACGAGAAGCATGCTGCTGAAAAACAGATTCTTATGGTTCAGGGTATTTGTGAGAAACTGAAAGTTGAAAACAACAAACTGTTAAGTAATTTTAACAGTTTGATGTTGAAAAGTCAGAAGTTTGAAGAAAAGGTTAAAAATGGTGAAATTGAAAAATCAAAAATTGAGAAAGATTTTCAAAATCAAATGAAAATTCTTGAAGATGGGAGAAATGTGTTTAGTAAAAACAACATTGAAAAACAGAAAGTGATAAATTCCCATCTTCAGAAAATTATCAAACTTGAAAAAGAAGGTGAGTACGCTCAAGTAAAAATCAAAAAGTTGGAAAAAGAGCTTGAAAGCAAACAGAAATCATGAGAAGATGAAGATTTCTGGATCAAGTTGGAAAACAAAAACCTGAAAGCGAATGAATCAAAATTTCAGGAACAGATAAAAGTTTTGATGAATGAAAAATCTGTTCTTGAAAATTTGAAGAATGATAATGAAAAAACAATCAAGTCTCATTTTGGGAGAATATCTCAGCTTGAAAGTGAAGCTGAAAATTCGAGGAACAAAATTGATGAACTTGAGAAGAAATTGATAGGTTTTGTGACTAAATCTGACGGTTTGAATTTTCCCTGTCCAAAACCAATCAATTCTATGCCGATAAGCGAAAAAGTTGAAGATTGTGATGAGAAAACTGATGATGAAAATGAGGAATTTTATTCAGCAGATGAGTCTGAGACAGAATCTGATGCTGAAATTAAGAAAAAGGAAAAATTGTTGAAATTAACAAGAAAATTTCAGAAAACTGTTTTACACTCGACTGAAAAGGGAGAATGCTCTAAGCAGAAACTTGTGAAGAAGATTGTAAAACAGAAACAAAAATTTAAAAATGAAGAAAAAAACTCATCAGTTCAATCATCCAATCGCAATCAAAAATCAAAAAATTTAAAAAATGAAAATTCAAAAATTGTTGGGTGCAGGACAGATCACTGTGCTTCAAAGCCAAATCCAGCAAAGTTGAGAAAGGAGTATCACCAAGCCAAACAATGCTTTGATCTGAGTGTTTGGACTAAAAATGGTGATAGGTACGATAACAGAATGTGTTATAGTTGTGGATATCATGGACACATTGCTGTTAACTGCCAGTATTGGAGTTATGAGACCAGGAGGTGCTTTAACTGCAACATCAAAGGTCACATTGCCAGAGATTGCCCAAGGAAATCAAGTGAAAGATTGAGGGTTAATTCTCAGAAAACGGCAAAGATTCCAGTCAAAGTCAAGCCCCAGGAGCAAAAGGTTCTGAAACCTAAAGTTCCAGTACAGTCAAGTCAGGAAAAGAAAGTTAAACTTTCACAGGGGCAGAAAGACCGACTGAGGAAGAAGAGGAAGAAAGCGAGAGAATATCTCGAGAAGATTTTGTCCTCGGGTTCACGGGACAAACAGATTAATAGTTCTGATGAATCTACTCCTTCATCTGCAAAGTTGAGCAAAAAGAATTCATCAGATACAAATCTGAGGACAAAAGAGGAGAAGAAGAAGGAAAAGGTCGGCGATGAATCTGACAGATCAAAGTCGGACAAGCCACCTGTAGGCAATGATTCTGGTATGGTAAAACCAGAGGAGCCATTGGTTGAGGTAAAAGTTGAGAATTCTAGTTTAACAATGGATGAGAAAAACTTTCCACCATTGTTGAGCAAGAATTCAAAATCACCCAAGGGCAGTCAGGCTTGGGTGAAATTGTTTAAATAGAAAAACCTGACTTGCCGGAGATCCCAAGATGGTATCGTGGATCATGAATCGGCACATTTCTTGAGAAATTTCACTTTGGTGATTTTTCGATTTACATGTGGTAAATCAGGGACATTAATTTGTACTTGATTTTCTACTGATGGTTTATGATCAAACTGGAAATGATAAATCTTTATATGTTCGAAGAAAACAAGATGAAGAGATAACCCCGAACCTACAAATGTTTTGAACACAAACTAATTTTTCCGGAAAAACCATTTTGATTGAAACAAACTTAAGTGTTTTGAAATCACAATGGAAAAATAGTTTGTTGTGAGGGGGAGTTCTGATTGTTTTGCACGAGAATGGTGAATTGAGGTAATTCACATTATGTTGTCAAGTTTCTTGTATAGTTTGTTTTCAATTTTTTTTTCCTTCGGAAAATCAAAATTGTAACATATTTTGATTTTAGGGGGAGTAGTAAAATTTTGAAAAATTTTAAAAAAATTGAAAAAATGGAAATGAGTTTTGTTGCAAAAAGAGGAGATGATAGTACATTGGTGGACTATCACAGCATGCTAGAGATTTGTAAAGTCAAAATTGTTTTTAAACGAGTCTTACTAATGATGTGTCAGTAGGCTTCATACAGTTAGTAAATTGTATTCGAGATATAAACATAAAATCAAACTTACTTATTTTGTGGGGAACACTACTTGGATATATAGGTAACCCCTGAAATCTCGTTTGAAAGGTTTCTTATTCTGAAATACTAGGTTCTTGTACTCAAATGATGTCTGGGGTATTATTCCGGGACTTCTGCTGAACGGTAGTTCTGACCTAGTCCCTGGCTAATACTTTCTTCTAATACTTTCTTCATATGCTTGAAACATAGCATAAAGCCCTCAGCTGATTAGACAATAAAATTGATGATCAGTTGTTGTAGCTGAAAAGATCCTCTAAAGGGGACCCACTGCTAAGTCGAAGCTGATATCTCTCTGCTGAACGGAAGTTCTGACCTGAGATCCCTCAGTTCTCACATTTTTCCCCTAATTTATATACAGATAACATTTGTAGTATACTTACCTGTAAATCAGAATATTGGGATCTGGATACGGGAGTATATTCAAGAGGTGGGACACTCAAATAAGTTTAAGTGCTAATACATTAAATATGTATCTTGAATCAATTGAAAATTTGTGTAGAGGTTTAAGTGGACAACAATACTGACAATCAGAAGTAAATTTGTTTTTAACATTTGCTGATTAATCAAGATCAACGGTGTTGGTGATATGTTTCAAAAACCGATATGATCCTCTTGCACAATCTCTCAAAAATAGTGTTCATTTCTGTATTTCTTTAAATTCAAAAATCCAAAAATATTGTATTTTTGTTTGTTATTTGAAAACTACAAAAAGATTTTCGACAACAGAGTGTGAAGAACTGATATTTGACATTTCAAGTGCTAAACATGTTGAACTTGTGGTTTGGGAGAGAGTGTAAAATTGTGAAGATTTGAAATGCAAATTTGGTTCATTAACTTGATGAATAAGTTGAATGGTAACCTACAGTTTGATCTTCATAATTTTTCTCATATGATTTGTTGATTCATTAAGTTGAATTGCAAATTGTATTAGTTTGTAATAGTATGGTTGAGTTTTGCAGGTTTCTGATCCTGTTGCTACGAATAGCCAGGAGACACATCAGAACCAGAGGAGAGCTTAAACAGAGAAAGCCAGGAGTTGATTTCAATGGTGATAACGATTTCCAGACAGAGATCCCAGCATTATGATAGGGGAAGTCTGATGAAAGTTAGAGCCAGAGAATGATCCAGGCATGTGATTCCAGGAAGGAATTCCTGAAGAGGATATTATTCCAGGCTGAGTTCCTGAAGAAGGCCGAACAAGATTGAAGAATTGTGAATGTTTGAAGACTCTCACTAAAGATTCCGTCAACATTCAAGGGGGAGTCTGTTGGTGCAGTTGTCTGTCGCTTACATCTTCGTTCGTGTCTTAGAATGATAGAATGATAAAGAGAGAGAAGCCCGAAGACTGATCAAGACTGAAGAACTGAAGACAGCATTGTTGTGACTCGATAGTCGACTCCATCAACATCTGAGGGGGAGTCTGTTGGTGCACTACATCTGCTGATTACGTCTTGTATCGAGTCATATGTCTTAGAACGTTAGATCTGGGCACGTAATACTAGAAATAGTGAAAATGTATAGGTTTTAGAGGTTGGATCGCTCTTAGGACCATTAGGTTAGTGGACCGCTCGAGTGATCATGTTGGATCGCTCGAGTAGCAACTTATGTGAACCGCTCGAACGGTAACTAACCTGGATCGCTCGTATGACATGATGTTTGGACCGCTCGTATGACATGTTGTCTGGACCGCTCCAATGTCATGGGCCGCTTATTGGGCCTGTCCAATAAGCGGTCCCAGTGCTCTATATATAGTCCAATGAGCGATCCCATTTGTAACAGTTGCGTAGAAATCGTGCCGAAGCTCTGCCGGTGCGAGATTTGAGCTATAAACGTTTGAAATCAATAAACAAGTAGTTAAAGTGATTTGCCTGCTGTTTCTACCTTAGTTTCTTGTTATTCCGCACCTGAAACCAAGGAGAAAGCCTCTGAACGACTCGTTTGGGTCAGAATACGATCTTACAATTTTCCCTTTCTTGCTGATTAGGGTTTTCCTGGATTACAATTGCCTTTCCTTTTCCTAAAGGGTTGTTAATTCTAGGAGGTTTTGTAACTGGCTTTTTCCTACGTATACGGCTTCCCCACACATAATTTTTCTTTTTTGTTTCTTTTTGGTTTGGTCAATGGTGGAGTAGGAAATTTTACAGGTTGGTCCACATCAGCAAAATATCCAGTAAATTCATGAGAAACTTCTATATTCACCGGGTAAAGATTGAGGTTCTGAAAAGCTTCAGATATCTCGTTCATGCTGTGTAGCATATATGCAAAATGCACAAACATATTAAGTTAAAACTTTGGAACAAAGTTTAACAAATAAACATGGAAGTTTTATTGCACACTATTTGTACAAAATACAGGGAAACACACTCAGATTTATTTCACTCAGTTTTATTTATTTACTTATTGGGAAGTGTTGTTTGCTAGATTTAGGGCATCTAGAGATTGGCATGTTCTGCCACAGTGGCTAGCATATACAAATTTGCCCATTTTTCATCAAGTTTATCTTCCCAAGGTGATTTATTAATTAACTCCTGGGTTTCCTTTTTAATCTTCTTTTCTCTAATTTGCTCATTACTTTTCTTAATAATCATATTCCTTTTTCTAGGAGAAATCGGATATTCATAATTCGCTTTTTGCACAAATATTCCTTCTTCAGGAATTGTAGGGAGCTTTGAAATTTTAGTTTTAGACGAACTTTCTTCTTCGTAGACTGACCTATCTAGTTTAAGATAGATATCTTGTAACTTTTGCTTACCCATACTGTAATTAACAAATAATCAGTTTAAAAGCACATAAACACATAATCACGTGATAGTAATCAGGAAAAATTAAGTATCTTTTAAATACTTAATTAGCTTAACTTAGTGGCTCTGATACCACCTTGTTTCTGTCACGGCCCCCGGCCCGGTTTGACCCGTTCCAGGAGCCGCGGGACAGAAATCCTGCGGTACTTTGTTTATTGTGAGTTTAGCAGCGGAAATTTTATTTACAGGATCGTTTAAGCTAAAAACTTTTCCCGATTATTTTATTTCACAATTCGGGATAAAACCCTGATATTTTACAATAGTAAGATTTTCTGGATAAAACACATTTCTTTATTTTATACGGAGCCACTATCTTAAGCTTGAAATGCTTCCCGTGCATTTTTCCTGAATTACAGCAGATCACCTGAAACATGTTTGGAAAAGATTTTGTCAGCGGGGAAATACTGAGTGAATTATTCTAGTTGCTAGAAAATGACACATTTGTTATAATTCACAGTGTTAAGATCTTTTACAATGTTTCTGTTATCAACCAACTACCCACAGTACTTTACCACTCGACCCATTGGCCCACCTGTCCAATGGTGTCTGTGATTATGGTCATATCACCCAATGGCTGCCCCAATGGTGAAGATTATCAAGCAATGTGCACAATACCCCACATACCGGCTGTAATTTGGTGATTACATAAACTTAATCACTGTAAGTTAAAATTCTGAAAATAATTTGGAGTATTGTAAAACAGTTAACGACTCACAAACTGTGAGAAAAGAGTTTACAAAAGAAGAATAACTCATATTGTAGATTTAACACGGACAGAATAGGATTTTAGCTTCGTTAACCTAATTTCAACAGTAATGCACACAAAACAGGGTTAGTGATCAATACAGCAGTTACGATAACTCACGAGATCAAATTCTCACAATGAACGACAAAGTGCGATACTTAAACTCATTTATCGAATTAACGATAAACGACAAAGTATTACCCTAATGTGGGCAGCACTTAAACATTCTTTGGATATATTGATCTCGGAAAATGAATCGTAATAGCGATCGAGTAATTACCCTGTTCCGCGGCAGCACCTCGTGAACAGTGTGTGTTTAATTTGTGATATAACAGCCTACTATCGATGTACAGAACGAATTTGATCGACGTTTTAACACCAACAGTCGAATGCCAAGGTCGGCTATTTATAGTGAAATTTTGGACTCTCTTACGGACCGCATTCGTTATCCCTTACGGTCCGTAAAGGGAGTGGTCAGGCTTACGGTCCGTAAGCCATAACCCTTACGGTCCGTAAGGGTGCAGTCTAGTTTGTAGACTAGCCTACTCAGTGGCATAGGCTTGGTGAATCAACAACCTTCGAAATTCAGTATATACAACGCATAATTTAGGATAATTATCGAATAGGGTTTAACCCCCCTGAGTTTTAGGGGCCCTGATCCTGATTCCGATTATTCCGGAAATTTTAGGGTTAGTGCGGAATTACTTGGGTGTCTCAATTAAGGTTTCCTTATTGACTAATTATTATTCTAATTACTAATCTTAATGATAGTTGTTACAATTTTCCCCAAGGTATACTCTGTGAAGACGACAATAAGGTATCTAAATTCTTTGGAAAAATCCCCAAACCAAATATCAATGTTGTTTAAAATGACAATTATAACCCTGGGTTAGGTTGGGCCGGGCCATGATGAAAAGAGCATGTATGTTTGGAAGGTTTAGATATAAACAACTTTTTCAATATCAAACAAACCTCTTTAAAATTATAAAAACCAATCAAAAGAGATGGAAGAACACGTCAGCAGAAGACGGTGGCCGCTGGTGGTGCTAACATCGTCCCCGTTTCACGGCCATATGACACCCACTCTCCAGCTAGCCACAGCCCTTCATGCCAAAGGCTTCCCTATAGCCATTGCTCACTCCAACTTAAACCCACCCAACCCTTCTAACCATCCTTCCGACTTCACCTTCCTCCCACTTTCGGACAACAACTTATCCACCATTGAAAAATATGCCAGCTTCACCGATTTCATCAGCGCCCTCAACCAAAACTGTAAAGCATCATTTAAGGAACACTTGACTCGACTTATTATGAGTCAAGGAAACAAATCTATCGTTGTCATCTTTGATAACGTTATGCACTTTGCTAGAATTGTTGCTGTCGATATGAATATCCCAGCCATCGTCTTTCGTAGCACGAGTGCAGCCTACTTTCCGGCTTTCCTTGCCCGTCTACAGATCCGTCAACAAGGCAGATTCCTTGAAGAAGGTAAATCCAACCTATCATTAGTTTGTTTTTCTGTTAGGGGATATTAGAGTTAAATGTCATTTTAGTCCTTGTGGTTGGTCATTTTGACAGTTTAGTCCAAAGGTTTCATTTTTCGTCTGTATGTCCAAAAAGGTTTCACATTGCCATTTTAGTCCACTGGGTTAATTTCATCTATTTTTTCAGTTAACGAGAATGACAATTCAGTTATTTTATATGTAATTCTGTTAACTAGAATGACAATTCGGCCATTTATAAATTATAATAACTGAATAGCCCTTCTCGTTAACAGAAAAAATGAATGAAGTTAACCCAATGCACTAATTCGGCGATTTATAAATTATAATGACCGAATAGCCCTTCTCGTTAACAGAAAAAATGAATGAAGTTAACCCAATGGACTAAAATGGCAACGCCGAAACTTTTTTGGACCCATAGGCGAAAAATGAAACTTTTGAACTAAACTGGCAAAATAGCCCAAATCACAAGGACTAAAATGGCATTTAACTCGGGATATTATTATACATGTTTTCGGCTAACTCCAATAGGTTAGGGTGTCCGGTGTGGAGATCGGCAAACCAGTTTACCGATGCGGTAAACCACCGCCAACAAGAAGTTTACCGATCTGAAGGGGTTTGTTCGGTGATGGCATGCCGATGCGGGGAGGGAGTGTATGAGAGAGAGAGGGTAATGTGGGGTGGGGTCCATTTCAATCTTAATCAATCACACCTTTTTTCTTTTTAAGTAGTTTACCACTTCATCAAGTGTTTAACCATTATCAACACTTTTGAGTATAGTTTACCACTTTGACATGACACACTATCATTGGTTGATTTTTTATTTGTCACTCTCAAGTGTTTAACCACTCCTTACACCGTTATAGGGGTGTTGATCGGATTTATTATTTTGTTGCATCTGAAATAATGCTAATATCCATTTTCTTAAAAGATTTTGCGATGCAGGAGATTGTGCCAAATTATCACCCCCTCAGGTACAAAGACCTGCCATTCTCAACATCTCCTGTTGAAGAATGGAAACAACTGGTTTCAAACTTCAGCCAACAAGCACACCCCTCAGCCATTATCTGGAACACTATCAAGTTTCTCGAACACGAATCATTGACCCAAATCCACAACCACTTACAAGTTCCAGTTTTTGCAATTGGGCCTTTACACAAAATAAAACCAAGCTCGTATGTTAGTTCTCACCAAGTAGACACCAGTTGCATCACCTGGCTTGATAAACAACCTCCCAAATCTGTGGTCTACATAAGCTTTGGAAGCTTAGCCACAATGGACGCGAAAGTGCTGACTGAGATGGCATGGGGTCTAGCTAAAAGTAACCAACGCTTCCTATGGGCGCTTAGACCTGGTTTAGTTTGTGGATTAGAGTGGCTCGAGTTATTGCCGGAGGGGTTCGTAGGGGAAACAAGAGAACGAGGCTTAATCGTGAAATGGGCTCCCCAGAAGGACGTGTTAGCCCATTTTGCGGTGGGTGGGTTTTGGAGTCATTGCGGATGGAATTCGTGTTTAGAGAGTATTTCATCGGGAGTTGTGATGATATGTCAACCGTTTAGTGTGGATCAAGGGGTGAACGCGCGCTATATGAGTTACGTGTGGAAGATAGGGCTCGAGTTGGAGCAGGTGGAGAGAGAGGAGATTAGAAGGATGATTAAAAGAGTTATGGTGGATGAGGAAGGAGAGGAAATGAGAGTTAGAGTAAATGGTATGAAGGAAATGGTTAAAGAAGCTGTGGGTAATAGTGGTTCTTCACAAGAATCGTTGGAGGGTTTGGTAAATTTCATTTTGTCACGTTGAAAGTTAAAGAAAAATGATAGAATCAAGAAGTTTGGTGTTGTGCCATTCAAAAAAAAAAAAAAAAAAAAAAAAGAAGTTTGGTGTTGTGTTAAAAACTTTTTGGGTTAAAATTAAACTAATAATGGTATAAGAAATGAAACTTAAAGTAGTCACTTCTTTGTTGTGTTAAAATCATTCGAGTGATATCATTTTTTTTTGGCAAATAATATATTCTACCAAGCCCTTACATATATACGGGGGAAATTATCAAAATGTTGGTTCACCAAATGACTTTACAATTTTGTCACCTTCATGCGTCTTTGGAAGGTCCTCACAGCCTCGGAAGCGTCCGCCTATCATGTTGAAGCGTCCGTTTTCCCACAAGCCGACACGTGTCCGATTAACATATTCTTCGGAAGCGTCCGCCTGAGTTTGCTAACGCGTCCCTGAAACCTGTGTACGTGGCTCCGCCAACGCTTCCGAACGGCCCAAACAGATTAAATTTCCAATGTTTGGGCCCAAATAGCCCACACGGTACAAATGAACGGCCCGTTTTATTTTGTAATACTTGGGCACAAACCGTTTGTAGACTTTATTTTGTAAGATTTTGTTTTTAATTTTTTAAGTTATTTATTTTTTAAGTTATAAACATACATGTTAACGGAGTCAAAAAGTTTTTTATATTAAACACTATTAAACATTAAACATAAGATAATAAAAATAAAAACCAAAATATTAAACAACACATAATATTCTAAAACCATATCCTAATAGCCTCCCACTCCGAGACATGTTTGAATTCATGTCCCTCTTCATGACGGTAGTTGATGGGGGCCACGTCCTTCTGATCGTCCTCACCAAGGTCCGGCATTTCTGTCTCCACTTTCTTGAAATATCAATCAAACCTCTCACATTCCAACCGCAGGACACGGAACCTGGAGGATAACGCGTCAACGGTCCGGTTGTGGGCCGGACCAAGTAGTTGGGAGAAAATCTGTTGAACACGAACCCAGAGCCCACCATGTCCTTGTCATGGAGGATCGGTCATGGCCTCCTCCCATGCTTCGCACAGAGCAATATCTTCAACATCTGTCCAGGAATTGGCCATTTTCAGGTGGGTCGTTGACGGCGTCGGAGAAGGTTTGGTTTATAGTGAAAAGGCAGGCTGCTTTGAAACGGCGTGGCGATAAGTGAACGGGGTGAGTGGTTTATATAGTGGGGTAAATTAGGGGTGTTGAAACGACGTGTGCAATGGTTAAAAAGTTAAAAGGCTGTTGAGTTTCCTTTTTTTTCCGTTAATTATTTAAGCGTCATGCAGGACATCCAAGCATCAGCCAAGCCGTTCGGAAGCGTCGAGCAAAGCCTCGGAAGCGTCGGCCAAGCCTCGGAAGCGTCGTCCAAGCCTCGAAAGTGTCGGCCAAGCCGTTCGGAAGCGTCGGCGGTGCCACGTACACAGGTTTCAGGGACGCATCAAAAACTTTTTGGTTATGATGCGTCAGCCACCGACGCTTGAACATGTCGGCCACGTGTCAGACACGTGTCAGCTTGTAGGAAAACGGACGCTTCAACATGATAGTGGGACGCTTCCGAGGCTGTGAGGACCTTCCAAAGACACAGGAAGGTGACAAAATTGCAAAGCCACTTGGTCAACCAACATTTTGGTAATTTTCCCTATATATATATATAAAGAGCTCGTTGAATTTATTGACTTTAAATTTGATCATATACTAATGTGATCTTAAGTTGTGCGCATTTCCAGCATCAACAATTATTCAACTGGTAATCAGAGGATTTTTATTATGTTATTGCTTGATAATACAAACAGATACTGACATACAATATATAGAGAAGTTAGGGACCTATACAGGGAAACTTAATAAATTGATTGACAGAGAGAAGATTCTAGACAGCCTATACAATCCCTAAAAATGTGCCCTGCTGTTGCTCCATGATTTGAGCCCTTCCAATCTAGTCGAATATTCTAACACTTCCCCTCAAGTGGTGTAGTTGGATCTCCAATACCCAACTTGGACAATACTGATTTGAATGTTCTTGCAGCAACCGCTTTTGTCAGGATATCCGCCAGTTGGTCTTCGGACCTAACAAACGGAAGTTCGACTGTGCCATCTTCAATTTTTTTCTTTTATGAAGTGCCTATCTATTTCAACGTGCTTTGTTCTATCATGCTGTACCGGGTTCTCTGAGATCTTAATCGCAGCTTTATTGTCGCACATTAACTGAGGTGGACGCTTCAGCGGGAACCCGATTTCTTTCATTATTTTCCTTAACCAAAGTATCTCGGTGATCCCCTTAACAATTCCCCTGAATTCGGATTCAGCACTTGACAGTGATACTACTTTCTGTTTCTTACTCCTCCAAGTCACCAGGTTACCCCCAAGAAGAGTAAAGTAGCCGGCAGTTGATCGCTTGTCGTTAGGATTCCCTCCCCAATCAGCATCTGTGAAAACTTCAACATCTAGATGTCCATTCTTCTTAAAGAGTATGCCTCTTCCTGGTGTGCCTTTGAGATAACGAATAATCCTCATTACTGCCTCCATATGGTCTTCTTGAGGCTGGTGCATGAATTGACTAACCACTCCAACCGCGTATGCAATGTCGGGTCGAGTGTGAGCGAGGTAAATTGCTTTTCCCACCAGCCTTTGGTACCTTTCTTTACTCGCTGCTTTGGCTCCTTCAGTTATTTTAAGTTTGTGATTCACAACCATGGGAGTGTCATGTGGTTTACAATCCACCATGCCAACTTCAGCTAATAAATCCAATATATACTTTCGTTGAGAAATATAAATCCCTTCTCTTGATCTGGGACCTCGATCCCTAAGAAATACTTCAATCCCCCAAGATCTTTCATTTCGAATTCCTTAAAGAGGTTTTTTCCGAAGAGAGCTAATTTCTTCTTCGTCGCTCCCCGTTATAATCATATCGTCGACATATATTATAAGACAAGTGACCAATTCTCCTCTCCTTTTGTAAAACAAAGTATGATCTCCATTACTCTGTTTGTATCCGTACCGTTTCATTGCCATTGTAAACCTCCCAAACCATGCACGCAGAGATTGTTTGAGCCCATATAAAGCCTTTTTTTAGTTTACATACCTCATTTTCTTGAAAGTCATCTAAGAACCCTGGTGGGGCTTCCATGTACACTTCTTCTTCCAAGTCTCCATGTAAAAAGGCATTCTTTACATCAAATTGGTGGAGTGGCCAGTCTTTGTTTGCGGCTAATTGAGAATAAAACTCTGATAGTGTCAATTTTTGCAACTGGAGAGAACGTTTCAGAGTAGTCAATACCATAGGTTTGTGTATATCCTTTGGCAACCAATCTTGCCTTGTGTCCTTCATTGGTACCATCGGATTTATATTTTATGTTAAATACCCATCTACACCCGACTGGTTTCTTCCCTTGTGGTAACATACACTTCTCCCACGTGCCATTCCTTTCTAGTGCTTCCATTTTGGTCTCCTTGCCTCATGCCATTCTGTCATCTTCTTAGCTTCTTGGGCTGTATTAGGGACTTGTTCAGAGAGGATAGTAGCTGAAAAGGCTTTTGCAATCTTAGCCATTCTTTCCCTGTCAGTTTTTATCGGATATTTAGAAGCACGAGAAACGTGTTCCGGTGAATACCGATCCGGAGGAACCCCTCTATTTCTCCTTGGGGGAAGAATAGAAGCTTCATTCTCAACAACCGAACTTCCTGAAATGTCATGATCAGTAACATTTGTTGAATTATGGGGTTGTAAGTTGTTTGCCTCTTGTTAGACGCTTTCTTCGGCTGATTCACTGGTTGTCTCGGTGGTATTTACTTCTTGTTGGACATCGTCCTCAGGAAGATCATTGGTGGTATAAGCTGCCTCGTTAGCCTCTTTTGTGTTGAAAGCGAGTTCGGTGGTACCATCTACCGGCTCTGTTGGAACATCCTCAGAGCAACTTTCGTATAGCAACCAATCGAGAGATTCACTTGCTTTCTCCCCCTGAGCACGAGATTGGTGGTCATAAAAGTAATCCGATTCTAAGAAGTCACAATCCATGGCGACATGGACTCGACGAGTAACCGGGTTGTAGCATCGGTAGCCCATTTGATGGACGCCATAACCAATAAAGACACACTTTTCGACACACGGATTAAGTTTGTGTCGACTAGTTTTGGGGATATGAACAAACACTGAACAACCAAAGACGCGAGGTGGTAAGGTCATAACTGACGGGATTCTAACTTAGGTAGCAACGACTTGCAGAGGAGTTTTATTACCTAAAATTTGAGTTGGAAGATGATTTGCAAGATACGCGGCTGTAGCAAGCGCTTCTGGCCAAAGAGAATGAGGGACTCTAGATTCAATCATAATAGCACGGGTTTTTTCAAGTAGTGTACGGTTTTTTCATTCTGAAGTGCCATTTTGTTGAGGGGTGTTAGGACAAGTGGTTTGATGGATAAGACCATGTGCTTTGAAAAAACTTTGCATTGTTTGATTGACGTATTCTGTTCCGTTATCAGAACGAAGGATTTGTATTTTTTTTTCCAAATTGAGTTAGAATCATTTTGTAAAAATAAATAAAGATTTCTGGCACTTCCGATTTATGTTTCATGAAGTATATCTAGTTCATTCTTAAGAAGTCATCCACAAATAAAACAAAATATCTGATCTGACTATCAGTGGTGTTTGGTGCTGGACCCCAAACAACGGAATGGATTAATGAAAAAACAGAATCAACCCTAGTATTACTTTGATTAAATGAGGCCCTATGGTTTTTTGCAAGAATGCAAGTCTCACATTTCTCATGAATGGAGTTATTCAAAAAGAGACTAGGAAACAAAATTTTAAGATAACCAAAAGAGGGGTGACTGATGTGGAAAAAGTAGTTCAAGTAAATAAACTAAAATAACCCTAAATTAAGACTCAAGTAATAAAAATCTAGACTCTCTAACTTGACTAAACTACTCACCGGCAAGTGAACCGGTCGATTCTAGCAAAGAAAAGTAAGTCCGGATGTCGAACCCACAAGGACTCTAATTAATTACGTTAACGACTTTATTTAGACTAGAAAATGACACGACTTAATAATTGTTGTGTTTTAAGGGGGGGGGGGGGTTACTAAAATCCTAAAATTGAAATTAAAATGAAAATTAGACTAAAACACGAATGAAAACTAAGGTTTGATTCAGATGAGATTAACGACTACCTAGACTTGAATCCAGTTCAACTATTAATGGATTTCCAACGGTATTATTGTTGTATGGAGTCGGGATCGTAAAATACTAAACCTTAAGGTATTTCAAGCTAAGACTTCCCGACCCTTCTCAGGAAGAAACCTAGGAAACCCTACAAGGCTGTTATTAACACCGACTGTTAGACTTCCTCTCAGTCCTCTAACGACTCTAAAAGTGCCCTAATACGACTATCTACCTCTCAACGCGATAATCTAAGGCAATTCTAGGTTCTAACTTGGTTTATTAGATACAAATGCAATTAGGGAACTAAAACCGACTTCTCTCAAAACCTGTCTTAGCTATATACTGCACTGAGACCTAAAAACTAACTCGAGCCTCTCAGCGACAAGTTAAGCAGAATACTTAGTTCTAATTGTATTTTAATTACTATTTCTAAGGCTATCGGCCGATTTACCCAAAGATTACCCGAACCCAATATGATGCAAATAATCAACACAAATTTATTATGTGAAAGACATTCACCAAAATCTATGTGAAACAGCAAGTAATCAACAACCAAAAGTAAATACGTATACGCACCAAATCAGAAATTCTAGAACACTTTACTTTTAAAAATCAATCCATAAACAAACAATAATAACCGTTAAAAATCCAAACTTTTATCAAACTATCATCTTGCCTAGGTAGTAACAAGGGTTTTAGCCAAGAAACATGTTGTCTAAAATAAACAAATCAAGTTCAAAACAAAAATTCATTGGAAAAGTATCGAAACATGAAATTAAAGAAAACCGGGAGATAAAACCCGAACAATCTTCGTTTTCACGCTCCAAGCTTCAACCGTATGATTCCCGCAAGCTAAAGCACTCCGTAATACGTGAAATCTGCTCCAAAAGTCGCCTTAGGGTTTCTTGATTCGTGAGTGTTTGATAATGATCATTAACTTCCATTAAACACCGAACCCTAATGTCAAAAAAATCAAATTTCGCCAGTTAACCCCGTCGCGTCGCGCGACGAGGACCTTCTTTTGTGGTGGCGCGATGCCAGCACCACATAAATCAGATTTTGTGTATTACTTGTTGGCGCTGCGCGACAGTTTGCTCTCCTACCCGTGGCGCGACGCCACGGGTATATTTTCACAAAATTCCTCGTAAAAATTCAAGCTTTACATCCCAAAAACTTCCAAGAATTATTCTAACTCTTTTTTACTTGTTCCAGGACGTAATGTTTCAGCATATCAGCTCGTTTTTGCTCCTTTTTCAGCAACTTCATGTATCGAAACCTGGAAAACGCAAAACTAATCAATAGCACGTAATTCTAAATAAAACTAAGCTATAAATAACGATAAATTGTACAAACTATACACGAATAAAGGATGTATTTTGCAACACATCAAATATCCCCACACTTGCTCTTTTTTCGTCCTCGAAAAAGAATTGTGCAACGGAATCAGAGACGAACAATCACTTGGGTCAAAAATTATTTATATCTTATTAAAACCAAGGCTTGCGTTAGCCGCGATTGCGAATATACTTGTCCCTTTAAACCCGAATCCAATCCTAAGCCCTTATCATGTGAATTTAACTTAAGTGCGGTCAATCCACCTAGGGCCTCACACTAGAATCTACAGTCTACCTACTCCCACCTCAAGCTTATAGGACTAAAGGAACGATCATTTGACCAATTCCCAACCGTCTTATATCAAAACCAAGAGAGTTTACAATCAAAAATTTTTTCTTTTTCCATTTTTTTTCGCTTCTCTTTTTTTTCTTTTCATGAGCTTAGACGATGATTTCCCTAACCAAGAGGCAATCCGGCTGTAGAGTCGCTATCCCCAACTCGGATTACTTAAGCTTCGGTACTTTTTTTTCTTTTCTTTGCACGGTCGATTTCACACACCCAGCGGTAATTCGGTTGTAAAGTCACTATCCCCAACCCAAACTACATAGAAATGCATTACTTTCATTTAGTTTCTAGCTCATTTTTTTAATTCTATTTTTTACGCATGATCACAAACTCTAACAGTCTTAACTTATAACAGTGCCCCTTATACTATTATCGGTAGTTTTGGTTTCCCATATCTCCCAGCGAAAACCCACTAGCAGACCGACGATTAAGGTATATTAGCTCAAAGGGACTTAAAACTAAACCCAGGCCTATCCACATATCCCTAACTAGACGCAAGCTCGATTTATTATAATCTCATATTATTATTATTTAACCCAAGCAAAAATTCACCTTTTCTATCATTTTCCGTTTTATTTGCAAACTTCTCATATCGAATGACATTTTCTGATTTTTCAATTTTTTTGAATTTTTCAAAAAAATTTTTTCAGTTTTTTGTATTTTTCAATAAGACTCGATTATTTACATGTATCCCATCCCCACACTTAATGATTGCATTGTCCCTAATGCAAGAATGGATATACGACTCAACTACCTAAACAACTACTAGACTACTAACGAACTAACTAAAGAAATAACGAACTAGCAATGAAATAAGTGAATAAATTACAACAACAAAATGGGAAACGACTTAGCTTATATGTGAGACTGTCAAAGTGCCAGTCATTTCCACATAAGCCCTCCAATTCGAAACGCGCTCAGCAAACAACTCTAACCTTAGACACGCGAACGAAAGCGGCTAACACAACCAACCTATCTGAATCAAACAAACTACCAAAACATATCATCATATATATACCAAAAGTATCATTAGTTCATCAGTTTCATCACATCAACCAACCCAGCCATCCCTAACCAACTTGTTTAAAGTGTATAAATATCAGTACAGACCAAAAGTACGAGGATCAAAAACAACATAAAAGAAAAATAATCAACAAAAGATATAGTATCAGCTGCTGCTATGTATCCTCGTGTAATCCCCACACTACTCCTCACTGTCCACTATCAGACTCGTGACTGCTCTCCTGCCGACCACCTGCACCACTACTCTCCCCAAATACCTGAAATGGAGGCTCCAGATCAACCTGTGCACCAGCACCAGCCTGGTGTCACACCCCGATTTCCACGTGTCACCGGTGGGCCCGGTGTGGGGTACAGTGACGTAGTTGGCATCGTCATAGACAATCAACACAATAATAATGCACAGCGGAAGCAGAATAGATACATTTCAACTTTAATTAAATTGACATAATAACATCATACGTAGTTGAAACGGATCCACAGGCGGATCAAATAAAATAAGATAAAAATTGTTCAACAGATATTTTGTCGTCCGAGCTTGCGAGACTATAGTGGACGCTCTTAGGAAACAGCCAGCCTAATTTCGTATAGTACCTGCACTTAACCTTTTGGAAAAAATACGTCAGTTTACACTGGTAAATACAAATCGACTGACTCATTTTGAAAATGATTGAAAATTGATTTAAATGCACAAGGCATAAATATTTTTTATTAACTTGGGATAATTATGCAATATAAACTTGTGAACGAATTACATGCACTCGTATCTTTGGTGGCCCGGGATCTGCTGTCCGGGCTAAAGATTAAATGACACACCACATTAAAGAGTTATACACGCCGGGTGTACGCCTACACCCCGTGCTCTGGTCGTGGCCATCTCGTAAGATAATGCCAAGGATATCCGGGACACGGTCAATAGCCCCCCAAAGCCTAAAGTAAGACAAGACTGTTTAAACGAGTCGCACAAGCTATTCAAGACTGTACACCCATAAGGCGCAGGACTTGTGCGCCCGATCAAGCGGTATTTTAAATACCGTACCCCAAGCCCGTATAGGGAAAATAAGTCAAAATGTATTTACCTGAGCAAGTATGTAACACAAACGGTAAGTGTGGTAGCTTTTACCGGGCCTCCTAATCTGGAACAAAGGTTTATAATAACCTATTAGATTCCTAACGGGTCTTTTATTTAAGCCTAAGCTTTGACCGGTTAGTTATAAGAATGATACGGTTTACGCACGATTAAGCGAAAGACCGGATAGAATGTGATTTAGACCCGACAAGTTTGAATACTTGTATAATATGGGTATACTAAATACATTCTGGATTTTTGAGATAAAAATGATAACGTTTGACCCGTTTCGGCCAATTTACGCAAACTAGTTCCGTAAACCGAACCGAACGCAAAAAGGGCGTTACGGGTAGCCAAAAGAATCAAATGCAAGTTTCCTGAGATAATATGCTTTAAATATGATATAACATCAGTAAGTTATGTTCTATATTGCCCGGAATAATTTTAAACTCAATTTATGCCTTAGAAGGGCATTTTGGTCATTTAAAAGGTTATAAAAGAGTAAAATTAGAAATCTGAGGTTCGGGTCTGGTTCATACAGAAAATATACTTAACTTAACATGTTATAACAGTAGGGTATGACCCATATATCAAATTTAACATTTAAAAATCAAACTATGCACCGTAGGGGTATTTTAGTAATTTCACAAGGGCTAAAACTGCAAAAACTGGAAATCTGAGTTCATATACTTATACTTACTGTTATTATATGAAAATATGCTAAACACATCAGTAGGTATAAGTCTTATATGTTAAAAACGGGTATAACGCTTACTATGCGCTTAAAACGCTAAAAAATGCGATTTAGAGCCGTTTCCGGGTTTATATATGAAAACTGAGATTTTTATATTTCCAGAAAGCTCAAAATAATTTATTTAACATATAAAATCAGTAGGAAAAGGTTTCAGGTCAAAAGAATGCATAAAACTCATTTTATGGCTTAAACGGTCAAAACCGACATAAACCGAAATAACTAGGCGATCTAAGACCCGATCAGCCAAAAATTAAATAAAAATCATCTAAAATCCCAAAATATTATTTATCATCAGTTGGTAAAAAGTTTTGTATCAAAATGTGGCCAGAAATAGGTTATACGCGAAAAGGACCGTTTATGTAAATTTAGAATATAGTTTTACGCTAATGGCCATAACTCACAATCTGGACCACCAACTGATCCGAAATTTTCGGTGCAAGTTTATATATTAGAAATGAAGATTTCTATCCTTTCACTTTTCCAAAAATCACGTTTTATATCAAAAAGGGCAAAATAGTCAACTTTTAAGCATAATCGGAAACATGCAATTTAATCGGCTAAGTATAGACTCAATCAACAAAAATTCCAGAAAGTTTTACCAAAATAAAAATGGTCAAAAATACTCTCCAATACAGATCTCAAACATGCATGTACGAATCCGAATCGATAGTCTACGAATTAGTCGTTTTACAAGACTTTCGGTTCCGATTCGTGTCTATACTATAGATTGTCGAGTTGATCGTGGTAAAACACATTCTTATATTCATTATAAAGCCATCTATGATGATCAAACAGGTTGCATGTAATTTATATTACCATTCAAGCTTATTTTTGCAAAAATCACTTCTGTTGACTTTTTAGAAATACGTTTGACTCGACAATTAGCATGCATGTAGTGGGATTCAGACAATACCCTTTAGAGGGTTTGTTTCCCACATAAATACCAACATATATCTTGTTTTAATTCGAGAAATGACTGAGTAATTCTCGTTTAATCAGAAAGTCAAAGTTTAAGAACATTCAGTTTGACTTTTAGCAATAATCAAAGCAAGAACGGATTTGAGATCGAATTAGAAGCTTACAAAGGTCCTATAGATGCTTAGTGAACACTAGGATGCTGCCTTGTCATCCAGGAATGCTCCAGAAATGCTTGAGGGAAGGTTCTTGCAAGTGAGCTTCTTGGTTACTATGAAAATGTCCAAGAAAATGAGTCTTGATCTGATTTAAAGATGGATCCAGAGCTTTGGAAGTAGCTCACTGTTGTAATAGCCATGCATGGGGTTTAATTGGAGCATTTGGAGGTGGTAACAGCTGGAATGCACACAAGATTCGGACCCAAATAGCTGAAATCACGAGTTACTGCACCTGGGCCTGGGTCGCGGCCCGCGTAAGCCTGTCCAGGCGGGCCGCCTGGCCTCTGTTGCTGTCAAACTTTGCCACACATTGGCAGTTTTGGTCCCTGTCTTCGCGATTGATGTTTCGGCTCTTTAATTTGACTCGTAAACCCTAAATCTTGGTTTTTAAGAACCTTAGGACATTTACCAACATGGTAATGTCCTTGGATAACTTTGCGCTCAACCGAAAAGCCATGAAATTCGACGTTGACGCTTTTAGTCCTTCAAGTACGGTTTTGGCCATAACTTTCTCATACGTTGACGAAACTTCACGAAATTTTAACCACATATTCTAGTGAGTATATTTTAGCTTCTCAAAGCTTCGGGTCTGCCAAAAGTTCACTCAGGGGTATAAATTCAACATGTTGACACTTTTGGCCCCTATAGTTTGTAATTCCTCACTTTTGTGCAATTTCCGCGTTGTATGATCCATGAACCACCCGTTTAAGGTTATAAACATTATGTAGGGTTATCATAGAGTCTATTTATCCATTGTTGACACTTTGGACCCTTACGTTCCATAGTTTTCACCGTTTGTCACTTTTAGTCCCTCTAAAGTTCATTTTCACATACCGGAACCTTATGACACGTGTCAAGACATTATTGGACGAAATTTTTTCGAGGTGTTACATCCTCACCCCCTTAAAAGAAATCTCGACCTCGAGATTTACTGAAACAAATGGGGATATTTCTCTTGCATCGTGGATTCCACTTCCCACGTGTATTCGGGACCTCTACGGGCATCCCATTTGACCTTTACAATAGGTACGTGCTTCCTTCGAAGCTTCTTTACCTGTCGATCCTCAATCGACAAAGGTTTTTCTACGAACTTCAAACTTTCGTCTATGTGTATATCTGTATGCGGTATAACCAGTGATTCGTCAGCGAAACACTTCTTCAAATTACAGATGTGAAACACATTATGAATGGCGCTAAGCTCTTCAGGCAAGTTTAACTTATAAGCGACTGACCCGACACGTTCGATAATCTCGAAAGGTCCTATGTATCTCGGGCTTAGCTTGCCTTTCTTTCCAAATCGCATCACACCCTTCCAGGGCGATACTTTAAGCAATACTTTATCACCTACATCGAAGTGAAAGTCTTTGCGCTTAGGGTCCGCATAACTTTTCTGCCTATCCCTGGCAGCTTTCAAACGATCGCGAATCTGAACGATCTTGTCTGTCGTCTCAAAGACGATATCTGGTCCTGACAGCTGGACTTCTCCAACTTCTGCCCAACAAATGGGCGATCTACACTTTCTACCGTATAGGGCCTCAAAAGGCGCAGCCTTTATGCTGGAATGGTAGCTATTGTTGTAGGAGAATTCGATCAGTGGTAGGTTCTTATCCCAACTACCACCCAAGTCGATCGCACATGCACGAAGCATGTCTTCCAAAGTCTGAATAGTACGCTCACTCTGGCCATCGGTCTGAGGATGATAAGCCGTACTAAAATTCAAACGAGTGCCCAACGATTGTTGGAAACTCTTCCAAAAATGCGACGTATATCTAGTATCTCTATCGGAGATAATAGATATAGGTATACCATGTAGCGCTACGATCTTATCGACGTATAATTGGGCTAACATATCTGAGCTATACGTCTCCTTGATGGGTAGGAAATGAGCTGACTTAGTCAGTCTGTCTACTATGACCCATATGGTATCATTTCCCTTTTTCGTCTTTGGCAACTTGGTGATGAAATCCATTGTCACCATTTCCCACTTCCATTTGGGAATTTCAGGTTGTTGAAGCAAACCTGACGGCTTCTGATGCTCGGCTTTGACTTGCGCACAAGTCAAACACTTAGCCACATGCTCAGCTACTGACTTTTTCAAACCAATCCACCAGTAGTTTGCTTTCAAATCCTTGTACATCTTATCAGCTCCAGGGTGAACGGAATATTTAGAGCTGTGGGCTTCCTGGAGGATAACATCCCGAAGTCCTCCATAGACTGGAACCCATATTCGTCCGTTTAGTCGTAGCATTCCATCTGTGTCGTAGGATAACTGCTCCTCAGTTACTCCTAACTTCTCTGCAGGATAGTTAGCTTCCAACACAGCTTCCTTCTGTGCAGCTAACACCCTTTCGTTCAAATTATTTCTTATTTCAATGCGCTTGGCATTGATTCTGATCGGTTTCACCCTTTCCTTTCTGCTTAAGGCGTCGGCAACCACATTTGCCTTGCCTGGATGGTATCTTATTTCGCAGTCATAATCGTTTAAAGTTTCCATCCATCGCCTTTGACGCATGTTCAATTCCTTCTGATTGAACAAGTGCTGAAGACTCTTGTGGTCTGAATATATTATGCACTTGGTTCCATACAAGTAATGTCTCCATAACTTCAAAGCAAACACAACTGCACCCAATTCCAAGTCGTGGGTGGTGTAGTTCTTCTCGTGCACCTTGAGCTGGCGAGAAGCGTAGGCAATGACTTTGCCTTTCTGCATGAGTACACAGCCCATACCAGTATGTGATGCATCACAATACACCACAAATTCTTCAATACCATCGGGCAATGTCAACACTGGAGCATTGCTCAACTTCTTCTTCAGAATGTCGAAGGATTCCTGCTGCTTAGGGCCCCAATCAAACTTAATCTTCTTACGAGTCAGCGATGTTAGGGGCGCAGCAATCCTAGAAAAGTTTTCAATAAATCGCCTATAATATCCTGCCAATCCGAGGAAACTGCGAATCTCGGTAGGAGTCTTCGGCTCCTGCCAGTTCATGATTGCTTCTACTTTAGCGGGATCTACTTGGATACCATGCTCGCTCACTACATGTCCAAGGAATTGGACTTCTCGAAGCCAAAATTCACACTTCGAAAATTTGGCATAAAGCTTCTCTTGATACAGAAGTTTGAGAATGCAACGAAGGTGTTTCTCATGGTCAGCTTGGCTCTTCGAGTAGATAAGGATGTCATCAATAAAGACTATGACGAACTTATCTAAATAAGGCTTGCAGACGCGATTCATGAGATCCATGAATGCGGCTGGTGCGTTAGTGAGCCCAAACGGCATCACTAGGAACTCGTAATGTCCATAACGAGTCCTAAACGCGGTCTTGTGCACATCTTCGTCTTTGACCTTTAACTGATGATAACCTGACCTCAGGTCGATCTTGGAGAAATAGCTTGCTCCTTGTAACTGATCGAACAGATCGTCGATCCTGGGTAACGGATACCGATTCTTGATAGTGACCTTATTAAGCTCGCGGTAATCGATGCACAGACGCATCGACCCATCCTTCTTTTTAACGAACAAGATTGGCGCTCCCCAAGGAGATGAGCTAGGCCTAATAAAACCTTTGGCTAAAAGCTCATCCAACTGCGTCCTCAACTCCTTCATCTCCGTTGGTGCCAATCTGTATGGTGCTCTTGCTACAGGTGCAGCGCCTGGAATGATGTCTATCCGAAACTCTACTTGCCTATCCGGTGGTAAACCGGGTAGTTCTTCAGGAAATACCTCAGGATATTCTGAGGTAACAGGGATATCCTCAATATTCGGCTTCGGCTCATCAATGGTAACTTGTGCCATATAAATGACACATCCTTTCTGCATGCATCTGGATGCCTTGAGCATGGACACTTGCTCCGGCAATCCATGATGGGTATCTCATTGAATAGTAAGTGATTCACTAGACGGAGTCTTCACTATTACTTGCTTTCTATTGCACAGAATCTGGGCTTGGTTACTCGACAGCCAATCCATGCCTATCACTATATCGAATCCAGCTAGCTTAAAGGGAAGCAAGGATAACGGGAAAGAATGATTCCTAATGGATATAACACATCCATCTAAAACAGTCGAGGCGGTTTCTATGGTTCCATCGGCTAATTCCACCTCATATTTCACGCTTAAGGTTTTAACAGGAAGGTTCAACAATTTACAAAACTTATCATCTACAAACGACTTATCGGCTCCTGAATCAAACAAGACTCTAGCAAAAACATCATTTACAAGAAACGTACCTGTAATGACGTTGTCGTCAAGAACTGCCTCCTTGGCGTCCATTCTGAAGACTCTCGCATTAGTCTTCTTCCCGTCGTCAGCTTTCCTCGCATTCTTTGGACAGTTGGGCCGAATGTGCCCCTTCTCGTTGCAACCAAAACAAGTTGCATCCTTCATTTTCTTGCAATCCACAGCTTTATGATCTGTGGACTTGCAGATCCCACAACGTTTCTCGAAAGACTGGGACTTAGACTCCTGCCTGCATCTCCCAAAGTGATGCCTCCTACAAACCTTGCATTTGGGTTTCTCACCCGACTGACGGTCTCCTTTCTTAGATCCCGACCCTTTTTGGTGGTCGTTGCTCCCTCTGTGTCGTTTCTCAGACCTTCGTGAGGTGTCATCCTCACGTTTCCTTTTGTTTTCTTCTGAGCTCTTAATAGCTCTCAATCTGACCACATCTTGAGTGAGGGAGAGGGATAGATCGGCTACTGATCTAAATGTAGTAGGCCTTGAAGCCTTGACGCTTGCCTTTATCTCCGGTGCCAGACCCCCAATAAATCGAGCAATCCTACGCGGCTCTGGGGTCACTAGATAAGGCACTAAACGAGACAAGGTGTTGAACGTAGTGAGATATGCCTGACAATCGAGGTTTTTCATAACCAGGGATACGAAATCCGATTCAATTCTTTCGACCTCATGCTGCGGACAGAAATTCTCCTTGATCAGTGCTACAAACTGATCCCATGTCATGCTATACAGAGCGGTCTTTCCAGTAGCTTGTAGAAGCGACTTCCACCATGCTAACGCGTCTCTCTTGAACGACTGGGACGCGTACTTCACAACATCCCTATCAGCACACCCGCTGATATCAACTACAGTATCCATCTCATCAATCCACGTCATACAATCGACGGGCCCCTTTTCCCCAGTGAAATCTCTGGGCTTGCAAGATACGAAATACTTGTACGTACAGGACTTGCTGTACGTATCATGCTTCAGCTTAATCTCTTGCTTTGGGACGCTGCTGTGGTTGGAGGAGTGATTATCATCCTCAGCTTTCTTCGGCTCACTCTTTTTAGAAGGTGGCTTACTATGAGCCTCAGAATGAGTCTTGGGCTTTGCGTGCGTTTCTGTTCGGGTCCTACTCCGAGTACCACTAGATTCCCTGAATTGCCTATCCATAGCTTTGGCAACAGCGTTATCTATCAGTGCTTGCAACTCTGCACCGGTGACGTGAATCTTTGCATTATCTGAGTGTTCCCCAGAATGACTGTTGGTCTCCTCCGATTTGGCCATTGTAGCTTTAAGCTACAATAAAGGACAAGGTCTAATTTAGAACCTAACAGTATTATCGTTCTAGACGATTTATTAACCATGGTATCAAGAACCTTAACAGTTAATTTAATAAATTTCATTCAGGCTCTTAATAGCAATCAAGGAATGAAAATATATATATATTGGCACCATAGGCCTAGTCACATGGACAATTACTAAATTATAAATTTAGATTTTTATAGGATTATAAATTGTATAATTAAACAAATAATCCTTTTTCTAGACAGAGAGTCATAAACCACAACTGCCACTATATGACATAGTCATAACCCGTAGGTATCAAGTCATTAACAGACTTGTGTACAGATATAATCTGTAAATAATTTATTAAAAAGGGTGGCTTGTGTGATTTTACAGATCACGCTTGGCCAGGAATGTTAACATGTTTTCAGATGTTAACAGGGAGTTGAATCCTTTCAACCAGGTTTTACCATCATGGCCAGGCCTATTAATAAGGCATTCAAGCTAGGTTATACCTTACTAAGATTCTTATAAAATGGCAAATCAAATAAAAATTGATATTTTCCATTATTTTAATATTATATTCATGCATATAAATAAAATGAGAAATTCAAATTAACCATTTCAAATTTCAAATAAAGTAACTAGTACATCTTTGCCCTAAACGGGACTTTAATTCAAATAACATGAATAACATGCCCGCGCAGGGGCTAAACAAATAACAACATCAACAAATAAAATAAAACAAACCCACGCAGGGGTTAACAGAACAACATACCCTCGCAGGGGTAGAATAAGGGAAATATACCCACGCAGGGGTAGAGTACGGAAATAGATGTCCACGCAGGGACATGAGTAATGAGATAACAATCAAAGGATTCAATGATCCTTCTTACTCTTACCCTTGAGTAAGTCAAACACCTTCTTGAACATACCACTGTTGCGTCGGCGATCAGCTCGCATCTCGTGTTGCAACTCACGTCGCATGCTGTTAATCCCATGCAGGATTTCTTGAACCTGCGGCGGCGACATCATAGGCGCCGGTGGCGGTGGCTGGTACTACTGCGGCTGTGGTGGCTGTGGCTGCTGGTAACCCGGAGGGTAACCAAAAGTAGACTGCCCAGCAGCCCAAGTGTCTCCAAATGGACCACTAGGTGGAAGCGAGCTGTAGTTTACAGCTTACCAATAAGGGTCTCCTGTGTAATCGTAACCCTGAGGGAAAACCTGCTCAAACGGGTTAAACTGGGCTGCGCTCGCGTAAGCCGGAATCGGCTCTCCATAGTTCTGCGGCGGCAGAGGCGGGATCGGTACTGAAGTGACCTCCGATACGGGATGCGGAGACTCTCCCGTCTCGGACTCCTCGTGAAGAGGCGTGTAGCGGCTGCTACCAACATGTGGAGGGGTGCCTATGCGAATCCCTCCGCGCGTAGACATACGCGCATTCCTCCTTGGCCTCTGAGGCGGAGGAGGTAAAACTGGTGGCGGCGGTGGCGACGGAGTGATCACATCGCGCCAGAGGGCCTCAGATAGGTCCTGCTGTAGAGGCGGCTGCTGCTGAAGCTGCTGCTGCTGAGAGTGGTGCTGCGAGTGCACCGGCGATCCATGGTGAGACTGGAGCATCGGAGAGTTGTGGCGGCTGGGGGTGTAATACCAATCGTGCTGCCGAAACCTCTCCTGAAAGCTATCAACACCATTGTAGGGTGATCCCCTAAATGGTGACCCATCCGATATCTCGATAGGATGATTGGGCGTACCTGACGGTGGCAGTGAAGGGTCCGTGTCTTCATCAACTTCCATCTCGTGATCACCAGGAAAGTGGTCCTCTGGTCCTAGTGGGTTATGACCCACTGGCTCATCCACAAAAGCATTAGGGTTATACAGACCCTGGTAAACTGGTGCTGGGTATTGGTGAGGCGACTGATGAAGAGGTATATAAGACCCATGGGAACCATGGGGCCCATTTTCCGAGTGGGGCCCAAATGATTGGGGTAGTGATGGCGAAGTGCTCATAGACACCGAGTGTCTAGCCGGCTCGGCGAATGATCCCCAAAGATCATTGGCTGCAGTGTTGTGCGTAGCTGACGGGGCTCGCCTGTGTGAGGATCCTGCCTCATGGTCGTGAGATGTCGCGAATCCTCCTCGACCGAATCCTCCTCGTCCTCGCATACGTGGCGGCATGATGAACCTGTCAAAAATTAAACAAGTTGCACAACAAATATATAAGACAAAGCTAATAATAAAAATAAAGATAAAATAAACGAAATGTTGAACATTTCCTAAGTTCTTTGTCTAGACTCGAAAATCGAGGAATGTGCAATTGTGTAACTGAGATTAAACACAAAGGACTAGTGTTTAATTCACTCAACCTGGCTCTGATACCAACCTGTCACACCCCGATTTCCACGTGTCACCGGTGGGCCCGGTGTGGGGTACAGTGACGTAGTTGGCATCGTCATAGACAATCAACACAATAATAATGCACAGCGGAAGCAGAATAGATACATTTCAACTTTAATTAAAATGACATAATAACATCATACGTAGTTGAAACGGATCCACAGGCGGATCAAATAAAATAAGATAAAAATTGTTCAATAGATATTTTGTCGTCCGAGCTTGCGAGACTATAGTGGACGCTCTTAGGAAACAGCAAGCCTAATTTCGTATAGTACCTGCACTTAACCTTTTGGGAAAAATACATCAGTTTACACTGGTAAATACAAATCGACTGACTCATTTTGAAAATGATTGAAAATTGATTTAAATGCACAAAGCATAAATATTTTTTTATTAACTTGGGATAATTATGCAATATAAACTTGTGAACGAATTACATGCACTCGTATCTTTGGTGGCCCGGGATCTGCTGTCCGGGCTAAAGATTAAATGACACACCACATTAAAGAGTTATACACGCCGGGTGTACGCCTACACCCCGTGCTCTGGTCGTGGCCATCTCGTAAGATAATGCCAAGGATATCCGGGACACGGTCAATAGCCCCCCAAAGCCTAAAGTAAGACAAGACTGTTTAAACGAGTCGCACAAGCTATTCAAGACTGTACACCCATAAGGCGCAGGACTTGTGCGCCCGATCAAGCGGTATTTTAAATACCGTACCCCAAGCCCGTATAGGGAAAATAAGTCAAAATGTATTTACCTGAGCAAGTATGTAACACAAACGGTAAGTGTGGTAGCTTTTACCGGGCCTCCTAATCTGGAACAAAGGTTTATAATAACCTATTAGATTCCTAACGGGTCTTTTATTTAAGCCTAAGCTTTGACCGGTTAGTTATAAGAATGATACGGTTTACGCACGATTAAGCGAAAGACCGGATAGAATGTGATTTAGACCCGACAAGTTTGAATACTTGTATAATATGGGTATACTAAATACATTCTGGATTTTGTGATAAAAATGATAACGTTTGACCCGTTTCGGCCAATTTACGCAAACTAGTTCCGTAAACCGAACCGAACGCAAAAAGGGCGTTACGGGTAGCCAAAAGAATCAAATGCAAGTTTCCTGAGATAATATGCTTTAAATATGATATAACAGCAGTAAGTTATGTTCTATATTGCCCGGAATAATTTTAAACTCAATTTATGCCTTAGAAGGGCATTTTGGTCATTTAAAAGGTTATAAAAGAGTAAAATTAGAAATCTGAGGTTCGGGTCCGGTTCATACAGAAAATATACTTAACTTAACATGTTATAACAGTAGGGTATGACCCATATATCAAATTTAACATTTAAAAATCAAACTATGCACCGTAGGGGTATTTTAGTAATTTCACAAGGGCTAAAACTGCAAAAATTGGAAATCTGAGTTCATATACTTATACTTACTGTTATTATATGAAATATGCTAAACACATCAGTAGGTATAAGTCTTATATGTTAAAAACGGGTATAACGCTTACTATGCGCTTAAAACGCTAAAAAATGCGATTTAGAGCCGTTTCCGGGTTTATATATGAAAACTGAGATTTTTATATTTCCAGAAAGCTCAAAATAATTTATTTAACATATAAAATCAGTAGGAAAAGGTTTCGGGTCAAAAGAATGCATAAAACTCATTTTATGGCTTAAACGGTCAAAACCGACATAAACCGAAATAACTAGGCGATCTAAGACCCGATCAGCCAAAAATTAAATAAAAATCATCTAAAATCCCAAAATATTATTTATCATCAGTTGGTAAAAAGTTTTGTATCAAAATGTGGCCAGAAATAGGTTATACGCGAAAAGGACCGTTTATGTAAATTTAGAATATAGTTTTACGCTAATGGCCATAACTCACAATCTGAACCACCAACTGATCCGAAATTTTCGGTGCAAGTTTATATATTAGAAATGAAGATTTCTATCCTTTCACTTTTCCAAAAATCACGTTTTATATCAAAAAGGGCAAAATAGTCAACTTTTAAGCATAATCGGAAACATGCAATTTAATCGGCTAAGTATAGACTCAATCAACAAAAATTCCAGAAAGTTTTACCAAAATAAAAATGGTCAAAAATAATCTCCAATACAGATCTCAAACATGCATGTACGAATCCGAATCGATAGTCTACGAATTAGTCGTTTTACAAGACTTTCGGTTCCGATTCGTGTCTATACTATAGATTGTCGAGTTGATCGTGGTAAAACACATTCTTATATTCATTATAAAGCCATCTATGATGATCAAACAGGTTGCATGTAATTTATATTACCATTCAAGCTTATTTTTGCAAAAATCACTTCTGTTGACTTTTTAGAAATACGTTTGACTCGACAATTAGCATGCATGTAGTGGGATTCAGACAATACCCTTTAGAGGGTTTGTTTCCCACATAAATACCAACATATATCTGGTTTTAATTCGAGAAATGACTGAGTAATTCTCGTTTAATCAGAAAGTCATAGTTTAAGAACATTCAGTTTGACTTTTAGCAATAATCAAAGCAAGAACGGATTTGAGATCGAATTAGAAGCTTACAAAGGTCCTATAGATGCTTAGTGAACACTAGGATACTGCCTTGTCGTCCAGGAATGCTCCAGAAATGCTTGAGGGAAGGTTCTCTCAAGTGAGCTTCTTGGTTACTATGAAAATGTCCAAGAAAATGAGTCTTGATCTGATTTAAAGATGGATCCAGAGCTTTGGAAGTAGCTCACTGTTGTAATAGCCATGCATGGGGTTTAATTGGAGCATTTGGAGGTGGTAACAGCTGGAATGCACACAAGATTCGGACCCAAATAGCTGAAATCACGAGTTACTGCACCTGGGCCTGGGTCGCGGCCCGCGTAAGCCTGTCCAGGCGGGCCGCCTGGCCTCTGTTGCTGTCAAACTTTGCCACACATTGGCAGTTTTGGTCCCTGTCTTCGGGATTGATGTTTCGGCTCTTTAATTTGACTCGTAAACCCTAAATCTTGGTTTTAAGAACCTTAGGACATTTACCAACATGGTAATGTCCTCGGATAACTTTGCGCTCAACCGAAAAGCCATGAAATTCGACGTTGACGCTTTTAGTCCTTCAAGTACGGTTTTGGCCATAACTTTCTCATACGTTGACGAAACTTCACGAAATTTTAACCACATATTCTAGTGAGTATATTTTAGCTTCTCAAAGCTTCGGGTCTGCCAAAAGTTCATTCAGAGGTATAAATTCAACATGTTGACACTTTTGGCCCCTATAGTTTGTAATTCCTCACTTTTGTGCAATTTCCGCGTCGTATGATCCATGAACCACCCGTTTAAGGTTATAAACATTATGTAGGGTTATCATAGAGTCTATTTATCCATTGTTGACACTTTGGACCCTTACGTTCCATAGTTTTCACCGTTTGTCACTTTTAGTCCCTCTAAAGTTCATTTTCACATACCGGAACCTTATGACACGTGTCAAGACATTATTGGATGAAATTTTTTTGAGGTGTTACACCTGGCCCTCCTGCTGCCCTGGCTAGAAGTAATCCGGAATCCTCATGCCGTGAACAGTCATCATATAACGCAGAGCATCATCCTGCCTCGACTGACCCAACTGAAGTGCCTCAATCAAATGCTCCAGCCTGTCAAATCTCTGCTCCACATAGCCAGAGAGTGACTCCAAAGTAAGAGGCTCAGGTGGAGGCTGCCTCCTCGGGTATTGACATGCTGGCCTCTCGTGTCGCTGAGGTGGTTGCTGCCTATGTGTCGGCTCAATCTGAATCATGACATCCTGAGCCGGATGTCCCTGTGGCAGCTGAACCTGTGGACCCTGCCTGATTGGCTTACAGCCGTAGGGTTCCTGCCACGACGCTATGCCTGCCTGCTGCAGCTCCTTCAACCCAAAAACCACCGTCTTAGGCCCCTCGTGTAAAAAGTCGGGGCGATATTTGTCAAACACGCCCAAATTTGTTGCAATCCTAGTGATGTAGGGGCCCATATCCAACCCAGCACGAATACCTCCTCTTCAACCTCTACTAAACGAATCTGCTAAGACCGTAGCCAGATTCATCTCCCTCTTCTGCACTCTACACATCAAGATAAACAACTCGATCCAGTTCGCCTTGTTCTCTCCCGACTTCCGACCTACAAGTGTAGTCGACAAGATCTTCAGCACATACCTATACACCAGATTACGAACTGATGTGATCAGATTCGTAGTTGCAAACGGATGATCAGAAATCGTACTCCGAAACTCTTCCAACTCAGTCCCACCGACACTATAATCCCTAGGCTTCGTATAAGCACCCCTCAAGCAAGTAACAAACTCCGGCCTCTTCACCTCCTCTTCGGTATACAACCCCGAAACTATAGCAAACCGCGCCAAGTTCATCTCATACACCTGCCTCCCCAAACTAAACGACACAGCTGTGCCCTGCTCGAACGTCCCTTCCTTATGTAACCATGTACTATGAAACTCTAGTACTACCTCCTCATACTGAGGCTGTGTGCCCTCCATCGCGTTAGATAACTTACGATCCACAATGTCCTGCACTTCTTGTAATGAACCTATCTCCTCCACCCAACTCCAATCGATAACCCGATGTTGCAGTAGCTCAGTATCTTTCAGTTTGTCAAACTTAATCCATTCTGGCTCATTCACCTCAAATTTCATAATCGGGTGATTTACTGCTAGACGCATTTTCTGATCCGGAATAAAGTTATAAATTGCTTGATACTTGATTTTTCTCAATTTCGGATCATCGGCCGCTATTTGAATAATCGGTGTTTCTTGAGGAACCAGATTCTGCTGCGGTGCTGACTGACCCGCTCCTGTTTTTTTCTACCTTTTTCCTCGGCGAGAACTACTAGCCATGCTTGTAAAACAGATAAATTTCAAAACAAAACAAGCAGAAAGTCAGTAATAACAAACTATTTTTGGTATTTTTAAGTTTTATAATTTTTTTTGAATTTTTGAATTTTTTATATACTTTTTTTGGATTTTTTTTATAGTTTTTTCCAAAAAAAAAAAAATAAGGAATAGCCATACAGCATTTCATTCGCGGCTAATTCTAACACAATCGGGTTACTTTTTACAATTGCTAAGTGGTAGTTAAACTCGCCCGGATGGAGATTGAGTACGGGCGAGCTTAAACTACTTGTACGTGCAAGTAAACCCAAACAATACTAACTACTACTCAAAACTATGCTAAAACGACTTAATGACGACACGATAACACTAAACTAGACTCAATGTACACTACCCCCCTCGACACTTTTAATTGTCCCAATTAAGAGCCATAGTGCAAAACAATGACATTGAAATCCGATTCGCGCTTGAAATGTAGTTACCTTTTAGTTGTTTTGAAAATAAATTTTAGCGTCGAAAGATTCCGCCTAATGAAAGGAAGTTTCGTTCGAATGCAAAAATGTAGTTTCAATGCGCAAAGTCGGAGCTTCAATTCAATGTATCAAACCCAACCATTCAAATATCAAGCGAACAATTTCAGTACCAACCCGACTACCATACCCAATCCCAACTTGAGTGTAAACCAATGAATCCCCACACTCAAATCTATCAAGTATACTATCATCTCCAAACCCGAGCCATCCGCAATCCTATGAAAAATCAACTACACGACTCAACTCGACACACAAGACTCAAACAATGACTCGAATCTGACCATGAAACACTGACTTGACATAGCATTTGACTCACACAAACAGGTGACGCGAAACATGACATTAGTGACTCGAAAACGACTCCAAGTTTTGACTCACAAAGCTGAACCGACATGACTCACAGATTAACGACTCAAACCCACTCGAAACATACAACTTAACTGACCCGAGGAACCTCAAATCGACAAACTCGACAACCAAGTGTGACTGACTCGACACTGCTGACTCGATTAGACTGACTGGACTAAAAGACCCGAGACATGATTCTATCGACCCGACAAACTGATTCGACACACTATGGACTTGACATCCCGGAACATGAAAGCAACTAAAACCATGACTCGACAAACTGATTCGACACACTATGGACTTGACATCCCGGAACAGAAAGCAACTAAAACCATGACTCGACAAGACCCAACGAGCACGGATTCGACACAATAACTTACAAACTGACTCTAATCAACAAATAGACAAGAGAATAAGCAAGAAACATACCTGAATCGTTGAATTATGCGGAAAAAGATGAAATTTTCGAGGTGAGTTAGGTCTTGAATCGCAACGATGTAGCGGCCGAATGTTAAGTATGTTATGGGGTTCTTGTTTGCGGTGAAAATCCGTTCACATGGGTGGTTGAAGGAGTTTAAATGGAGGTTTTATGGTGTAGTAATGGAGGAAAGATGATGGTTTGATGGTTTCGGCGGTGGGGGGGAGAAGAAAGGGGTTTGGGGTGTATGGGAATAACAGGTGAGGGAAAAGGTTTTATTTCGAATTTTAACATGGTCGCGTTGCGCGACAAGGTGTGTGTTGGGCCGTGGCGCGACGCCATGGCAAGGTTTAGAAGAAAGGGTTCATTAGTTGGGGGTTCAAAACTATTGAATTGGTTCAGAAAGGTCTTTATTTGAACCCTATGGTGGCGTTGCGCCACCATGTACTGTATTTGGTGGTGGCGCGACGCGACGGACCAATTTCAACAGAAGGTTTCGTCCAATTTTGAGTTTTTGGGACTTAGAAAATTTTCTAACTTTTTCATACTTTCCCCAAACCATCCCAATTTTTTTTCTAAGTATGGGACTTACCTGGAGTGACTTTTTCTTCGCATTTTCAGCTCTTCAAAGGTACGATTCCTGCAAATTTTCTCAAACACGCAAAACACAAACATGAAAAACTGCGAAAAACATGAAAAAATAACGAAATTTACAAACGGTACATACTATGCAAACGAAGCTTTTCGCACTCACTGCTCGGTGAAGGTGGGTGGGTCCTCTAGAGGAATTTCTTCCTCTTCAGTAGTATCAATGGGACATCCCAAGTAATGTTTCAGGCGATGACCGTTAACTTTCCACACACCTTTATCGACTTCATCGTATAACTCAACCGTACCGTATGGAAACACCTCTTCTACCACATACGGTCCACTCCATCTTGATTTTAACTTCCCTGCTATCAATTTCAACCTTGAATTGAATAAGAGCACTTTATTACCTACCTTAAACTCCTTCAATCCTCGCAATCTCCTTTCATGCAACGCCTTAGTTTTTTCCTTGATACTCCAAGATCGTTCATAGGCGGCATCCCTCAAAGCTTCCAACTCATGAATTTGGAAGAATCTCCTTCTTACGGCTTCGGTAAGGTCAAGGTTAATGGTTTTCAAAGCCCACAAAGCCCTATGCTCTAACTCTACCGGAAGATGGCAAGCTTTGCCATACACAATCATGAAGGGTGTCGTTCCTAACGGTGTTTTGTAGGCGGTGCGGAATGCCCACAAAGCGTCGTCGAGCTTTTTCAACCAATCCTTTCTACTTTTTCCTACCGTTTTCTCTAAGATTCTCTTCACCCCTCGGTTTGCATTCTCTACTTGGCCACTAGTTTGCGGGTGGTATGCCATAGAAAGACAGTGAGTGACACCGTAGAGTGCAAGTGCCTTTTCCATGACGGAATTGCAAAAATGCGTACCACGGTCACTTATGATAGCTTTAGGAACTCCGAAACATGTAAATAGCTTTTTAAGGAATCTCACCACCACTCGGGCATCGTTAGTAGGCAAAGCTTGAGCTTCCACCCACTTTGAGACGTAGTTAATGGCCACGAGGATGTACCTATTCCCACTCGAAGAAGGGAAAGGTCCCATGAAGTCAATACCCCAAACGTCAAAGATTTCAAGAACTTGGATGGGATTTTGGGGCATTTCATCCTTGGATGAGATGTTGCCGGTACGTTGGCAACGGTCACATGTCCTAACAAACTCTACGACATCCTTAACTACCGTTGGCCAATAGAAGCCACTATTAAATACCTTTTGTGCGGTCACATTTGGCCCGTGATGGCCTCTCTTTAAGCCTTCATGCACATGACTAAGGATGTTTAACCCATCCTCTTTCGAAACACACCTTCTAAGTACTCTATCTCCACCTATCCTAAATAGGTATGGGTCATCCCAAATATACTTCCTAGCATCCCTAAGAAGCTTTTTCTTTTGTTGATATGACATACCCCTCACAAGATCTCCGGTCGCTAAATAATTTTCCAAGTCTGAAAACCATGGCAAACCCTCTACCTCGGCACTAACAAAATCTATGGTTTCGTGAGGGAAAGTGTCTCCTATGGAATCCTCACGAACCTCTTCTCTCTTTGGATCCTCTAAACGTGACAAATGGTCGGCGGCCACGTTTTCCGCTTCCTTTTTATCCTTAATTTCTATATCAAACTCGGAGAGCAAAAGAATCCATGTAATGAGACGCGGCTTCGCGTCTTTCTTTTGGAATAGAAATCGCAAAGCGGCGTGGTCGGTGAACACGGTGGTTTTGGAAAGCACGAGATATGAGCGAAACTTATCAAACGCAAACACTACGGCTAAGAGCTCTTTTTCTGTTGTGGTATAGTTCTCTTGAGCATCATTTAAAGTTTTTCTCGCGTAGTAGATTGGATGAAAGTGCTTATCGACTCTTTGACCTAGGACCGCACCTACGGCATAATCGCTTGCATCGCACATGAGCTCGAAAGGCAAGCTCCAATCGGGCGAAACAAGTATAGGGGCACTAACGAGTTTTTCTTTCGAGAAATCAAACGCCTTGATGCACTCTTCGTCGAAGAGAAAAGGTACATTCTTCTCTAAAAGTCGGGTCATGGGGCGTGTAATTTTTGAAAAAATCCTTTATAAAATGCCTATAAAAGCCCGCATGACCTAAGAAACTTCTAACGGACTTGACACTAGTAGGTGGAGGCAATCTACTTATGGTATCTATTTTGGCCCTATCCACCTTTATTCCCTCTCTAGACACCTTGTGTCCTAAAACTATCCCCTCTGTCACCACAAAGTGACATTTCTCCCAATTCAACATAAGATTTGTCTCTATGCACCTCTTTAGCATCCTATCAAGATTTAGAAGACATTGATCGAAAGTGGTGCCATAAACCGAGAAGTCATCCATGAAAACCTCCATGGAAGTCTCAAGCATGTCTTGGAATATAGTAACCATGCATCTTTGGAATGTAACCGGAGCGTTGCATAACCCGAAAGGCATGCGGCGATACGCATAGGTTCCGTAAGGGCATGTGAACGTCGATTTATCTTGATCCTCCGGGGCGATGGGGATCTGAAAATAACCCGAAAATCCATCGAGAAAACTATAGAATTGTTGACCCGCTAGACGCTCCAACATTTGGTCAATGAATGGCAAGGGGAAATGGTCTTTCCGGGTGGCGTCGTTTAACTTTCGGTACTCTATGCATACACGCCAACCGGTAACGGTACGGGAAGGGATTAATTCATTCTTTTCGTTCATGATCACCGTCATCCCATCCTTCTTTGGGACAACTTGGGTCGGGCTAGCTCATGGTGAATCGGAAATAGGGTATATCACCCCGGCATCTAACAACTTAAGCATTTCCTTCTTAACGACCTCTTTCAGGTTCGGATTTAGGCGCCGTTGAGGTTGCACCACCGGCTTATAATCATCTTTCATGAGTATCTGGTGGGTACAATAGGCGGGGCTTATGCCCTTGATATCCGAAAGACGCCATGCAATGGCTTCCGTATTCTCTCTCAACACCTCTAACAACCTACCCTTCTCTCCCTCCTCTAACTTAGACGAAATAAGGACGGGAAAATCGGACCCCTCACCCAAGAAAGCGTACTCTAAGTGGGATGGAAGAACTTTGAGTTCTAATGGGGCGGGTATCTCTATAGGTGTACTCTCACTCTCACTTTTGACCTCACTCAATTCTAGCACTTCGGGGACCCACTCGTTCTCTTCTACCTCCTCACTCTCACTCACAACCTCTTCTACCTTCTCAACTACCTCATCTATCTTACTCTCAACCAGATCGGCTCCACTAATATAGTCAAAGCAATGGTCGACACAAGATAAGAAGGACTCTATGAAATAGACCGAATGACAAGGACTACTAAGGTCATCAGAACCACTAGGGTGTTCCATGGAGCGTGCTATCTCGAAAGTAACTCCCTCCTCACCGACTTGAAGTGTAATTTTCCCGTCAAAGACATCTATGATAGCCTTGGCGGTACACAAGAATGGGCGTCCTAGAATGATAGGAACCTTCTCGTCGGCTTCCATTGTAACAACCCGCACTTTCGTGCGTTGTTACTACTCGTTATACTCGTTACGCCTAGCACCAGAGATTCAGATCATAATGTAACTATATCAGATACATCGCTATATCGAAGTATAATCAAATAATTACGCATATTCTATCGCTATTACAAAGCTATTTTAGCAAAAAAATAACAATCACGATGACGTTGAGTGAGGACCTATTCTACCCTCCTCGATAGCCGTGACGTGTCAAAACGTAAACAATTAACGCTAACAAAGACTTTCAGATGAGTACCATGCCTCCAGCCGTCGTGACGATGATGGCAATACGAGCAAGTAGTACCCCATTAATCATTGTGCCACATCACATCGAAGAACGCACTCGAAGGCACGCGTAACTCGATCATCGCGGGACTTAAAGTATAGATACGTATATACGACCCTTTTCGTGATCAATTATAATAAATAAATAATAAATAAGTATATGGAAACGTGTGACCAAAATTATCGCAACGCACGAGCACGAGAACCGAGACGCCTCCGAACGGACAGGACCGTCCGAACGGCTGGGCCAACCGATCGGATGGGCCAGCCGATCGGACGGGCCGGCCGATCGAACGGGCCGTCCGATCCAGGCCAACCTGCCCTCCTTTCCTTCCTCCTTGCCTATAAATACCCCTCAGTTACCTCAAGCACACTTGTTGTGACTGTTGCTGCTCGACCAGACGTTCCAACCCCTTCATCTCTCGATTTCTCGCAATTCTTGTAAGTTTTAAACTCAAATCTTGTACTTCTTTATATGCACTCCTCCACCTTTCTATCTCTCAAATTCCAACTTTTAACCATGAAATCAACGGATTTGGGGTGTTCTAGAGTGATGTCATCATGAAGTTCTTATGAACTTCAAGTGTTGGCCACATTCCACCAAGAACAACTCAGATCCAAAGGATTTCCACAAGAATAAACAACATTTTCGTAACAGATCTACACATAACCATGAATAAGAGGATTGAAGGATGGTTCTCCAACTTTCTTTCAACTCATTTACTTTCAAAGCACTCAAAAATGGTGGAATCAGAACCTATACCGACCTTCTACTCATTTCTAGTGTCGTGTTGGTCAAAGATCTGATTCCTAATGATGGGATGACCAATTTCGGGTTAAACAAGGAAAAACCGCCAAGAACGGCCGGTTCTGATGGAACGGGGTGATTCCCGGCCGCAAGAACAAGTCGGATTTGACGGAATTTCAGTTGTTCAACACGTCATAACAACGTCTCGACCAAAACCACCGAAAAACTTGCAAAAATTGTCAAATACAGCTGGATGGGCCAGCCGATCGGAGAGCCCATCCGATCGGACAGGCTAGTCGATCGGACAGGCCATCCGATCGGACAGGCTAGCCGATCAGACAGACTAGCCACTCCAACCAAATACGCACTGTGAGTATACTTGACCCCTTTTTATCGCGTTTTGGGTGTAACATACGTTCCTTATAAATCGAACTTATCAAAGGAATAATTCAATCAGTCAATTTATCACTTGCGAATAACTGTTTGCATAGATATATGTGATGATAGTTGCATATGTGCTAGGACTTATACTCGTGACGTCCCACCACGACTAATATAGTACTATTGCACCCGACGGGGTCTAGTTATGCCATCGAAGAATCGAGCATCGAGGACTTAGCTGGTAGTATCAGTTTTGTGAGTATATATGTCGTGTATTACGTTCATGCATATGGAAATTCGCAGCACTTTTAATCTATTACGCTACTACATATCAAACCTGTATATTCGCCAATACTTTTGTATTGACATTATTTTAACGTATGTTGCAGGTTTAGTTGAAGTCTACATCAAATCAAGCTAGGAAGTCTAGAAACTCACCTAAAATCTAGGTTGTCGAATTTGAATTGTTCGAGAGACAAGAAATCTGTGATGACTTATGTGATTGTATTATTTGTTAGTATGGGATAACAAATGTAATAAATATTATCGCAATATAGTTGTTATGGATTCTCTTGAGCAATCTGATTCGCCTAGTGCCGCACCCCGATGATTCCGCCATCGGTTGGAGTGTGACAGATTGGTATCAGAGCCATAACTATAGGGAATTAGGCAAGACTCTACCTAGTCCGGGTCGACGTCTTAGAAATTGACCTAGTCTATAGTCTAAGCACCCACAGGCCGACTCGTACGAACCCAGTAGGGTTTGTATTGGGCCTACCTGATACTTTCGAGCGAAATTGCTAAAACTACGACTTTGTGTGAACCCCGCATACTACAGTTTCACACGAGAAGCCTTTCCTAAGGCTGGAATACTACTAGCCTTTCCTAAGGATGACACAATACACATGTTTTCGAAAATACTCGCATCTCACAACCGAGCGATCTAGTCGAGACCAGGTGTGAAAGCCAAGAACTCTCGATAAGATTGCTCACTCAGAGCATTTTTTCTAGCATGAGGATCTTTAGTTGAGTTAGGAGTGACATCCATACCTCAACGAAAGCCTCCATTTCGAAATTCTAGTGGAGCTCTCGGATTCATTCGATGAGCACAACCACAATTGGGAACGAAACTGTTAAGTCAGGGGTGAAACCCGTACCTTAATAAACCGTCCCATTCTCTAAAATGGTTTTGAAAAGCTCTCACCAAGGACTCGACCATCATAATGACTCGAGCCACGCGATGACTAAGAGGACGAATGCCATGAGCTGCATCCCAGTGGAAGCATAAGTCTTCTTGGTTAACGCGCGTGCACGAGCTTGTTGGGTGTAGTTGGGTTACCTTGGGTAGTCGACGCCTAAACACCCGAGGCACTCAGATTACTTTACTAAGCCTACGACTCGCCGGTTTTACGTTTCAATGAACTTAGTTACGTTATATGTGTTTATTTCCCGATTTATCAATTTTCGCACCCTGTTTTACAAAACGCACAACTCGTACAACCATCGCAATCCAAAACAAAGACCGAATGTTTGCAACAGAACTAATGTATAATTGCCCGCTTTTCCCTCGCATTTTCTCTCTCTCAACGCGTCCTTGCGCATTCTAAACCATAATAGATGTGTGTAAGTATAAACTACAACTATCTATATCTAAGTACAACCAAACCATTGTGTGAGGATCTAGGAAGTTTCGTGTCTCCTATGTGGCTCCTATGTGAAATCTATTTATATTGCACGTTACAAGTTTCGATCGCTCTCAATCGCATCGTAAAATCAAAATCATTATGATCGAATCTCATTCCAAATATCTCTCTCTGTCTAGATGCCTTCCAACAACTCTACGTCGAGACGAACGGCTAGGAGAAGAGCCAGACAAAGCGCCGATAAGAGGATTGCCTCGCTTGTGACCAAGGAAGTGGTCAAGCTCATTCCTCAAATTGTCGCTCAAATGCACTCTCTCAGCAACTCTCGAACCACGGAAGACGTCAAGATGGGAGCACCGCAATCTACTTTTCTCAACAAACACTTCAAAGCCTGTGACCCGATGGAATTCACAGGTGAAGGAGGTGTGACGCAACTACTCCAGTGGTTCGATTCTATCGACGTTACCCTTCATCAAAGTGGGTGTCCCGATAGTTTCTGTACTACGTGCGCTACCGGAGTATTTCAATCACGAGCACTCGACTGGTGGACCGCCGAACGCAACAAACATGGGATCTCCGTTGCTTATGCCCTCTCTTGGGACGAGCTGAAGGAACTCATGAAGGAAGAATACTGTCCTCCTCACGAAGTCCAGAAACTAGAAAACGAATTTTGGGAAATCAAGCAAGACAAAGGTGACAATGCTGGCTACACCGCAAGGTTCAAACAGCTTAGCATAATCTACCCAAGCCAAGTCAGCACTTCAGAAAAAGCCATTCCAAAGTACATCTGCGGCTTGCCTGAGTGTGTGGGTGATTTTGTCGAAGCTGCAAGACCCGCTACCATCGAAGAAACCTACCGATTGGCCGCAGAAATTAATGATAAACAAGTCTTGGACGGATTCTTCTCCAAGAAGCCTGTCAAACAAGCTCATCAAGTAATCATCATCAACTCTTCCAACATTTCCTCTGGTAAATCGGCCGATGGTTCATCTGACGACTCCTCTGAAGGTTCTTCTGAGGATTGCTCCGACAATGTCTCCGTCGAATCACCAGACGAATCCGCCGACGACACTGCATCATCTCAGTAAGCACAACCTAGCCGCAAACGAAAGACCGTGAGCCCAGACTCTTCAACAACTGGACTGTCACAACCAGAACCTCTCCGAACAGTCCCAGTTCAATTGAAACCTGCTTACAATGGGCCTCATCCCCTGTGTTTCACGTGCACGTATCATCACCCGCCAGAAGCAAATTGTCGCTATTGCACAAATTGCCACTGGTATGGTCATCATATGCAGTACTGCCGCGCAGGACCGCAGCTTTGAAGAATTTCAGCAACGATCGTAGTCTCCACAGAAGGCCTCCACAGCAACGTTATTTTGCTTCTAATGCTGTTGTAATAATACGACTTATCGCCGCTAATCTCTTTTATGTGTGGATTGTATTTCTCTTATGCTCGCGCACCATCTAAATGCTAGCACTATGTATATACTTTACCCCTATCATGCGTCCTTGAGATAAGGTACGATAAACGTGCAAGAGTCAGGTTAATCACGGGTGCACATGAGATTATTTTGGTTAGTGCACGGAGATTGTAGTGAATCTCAATGATGCCTAACGAAATGTGACACCTATTCACGGGACAGGGACGCATGGTTGAAACATGGCGGTGTTTCGTGTGCTAACCGAAGTTTCGTGAAGAAAGTGCCATGTGGAGTTGGACGTTATTAGACCTATTATATTATTATGGCTATTTTCGACACACTACAAATCGATCGTAAGGCGTAGCAAAACTAAATCGCATCGCTGCGAGACTTTTCGTAAGTCTGCGAACGCAACGCAATTGCCACATCAATGGACTTGGGTAAGTTCACCCCGAAGAGCAATTGGAGCAACGCAAGACTGGTCGTAAGTCTGTATCGAAACTCAGTCACAGTTTTGCTAGATCTATCTTACAATCAAAATCACTCGTTATGTGGTTCGAAATCGCAATCGCATCTTGTGCTTATCTCACAATCTCTACCACTGGTTATTGACTATTGTGTGAACCTCTATCGCTTGGTGTGGATCGCTTATCGTGGATCGCTAGACGAGTATCGAAAATCACTCGCCGCTTTTCGCTTTAACACATTTCACGCCTATTTCATCACCTCGATACTCTTATCGCGTGTCGCTATAGCTTATCGATGTTCGTGTTATCTGTGTTATGTTAGCACGCACGACCTCGCTTCACGAGACAAAACTAATAGGGCTGAAACATGGTGGTGTTTTAACCATATTAGCAGACTTTCGTGGAAAAGGGCCATGCGAGCTAATATTAGTTAGTGTTTGTGGTGTAATCAACTCAATCGAATCGCATATCGCTCGCAACGCAACAATTGTTGCTTATCAATTATTAGGGTCGAATTGCGATCGCTATTCAGATCATCACTCATCGCTTGGGAGTCATCGCAGTTTGTGTAGTATTAGGGTACATGAAATCGCTTCACGAAACAAAACTAATATGGGAAATGTGGTGTTTGCCATATTAGCAAACTCTCGTGGAAACATGCCATGTGGGTTTTTATGTGGAACCAAATCGAAATCGCATTATTCGCAATCGAAATCGCGTCATTCGCCATCGCTTATCGACCGTCGTCTATCCCATCGCGTCATTACTCGCACCCGCTATCGACATTTTGTTTGCATCCAACTCGCTTCTATTTACAACTCGGTCTAGCATCCTATCGCTTGGATCCAGGGAAACGAAATCCTATCTGTGCCTTATTGATACATGTGACCCCGCCTCACGAAACAGAAGTAATATGGGCAAACATGGTGGATACGCCGCTGGTACTTCCTATATATAAGTGTTTTAATCATATTAACAAACTTTCGTGGGAGAGTGCCACGTGGGGCGCGATGTAAATTATTTTTCCGTACTGTTAAAGAAAACCAATTTTTATAAAATTTTATTAAAACCGTTGGACAAGTGAAATTTCCTTACAACATGGAGAAAACATCGAATCAGTTTAGCTCCATGCCCAATGGAAGTTTCATAAGGCCAGTTTTCCTTAAAACTTTTGCAAAACAAAAAAAAAAGAGAAATCTTCACGAGAACGAAGGTTCGACAATCGAGTTTCGGCTCGAACCCACGTTATAGGAGAGTTTTCTTAAAACTAATTTTAGCGCCGAACTCTTTTAAAATATATAACTCAAAATCTTTTATTAAACTAACAAAAAGCCTTCTCATAGCGCTAGGTGTGGACATCAATACAGTTAACACTGCGCTGTGAAAGGATTTTCATAAACATGCCTTCCTACTTCATCAACTTCTCAATGGTTTGAAACGCTATGGAATCGCTTTTGTGTGTGTTATCGCTTTTGGTTGTTCCAATCGTACCTTCTCACCGCCCTCGCTCGACGAACCTCCACGGAATCGTTCGCATACTTCGACGCATTTAATCGCCATACTCTATCGCATCAACTCTAGCGACCCTACTAATGGATTAATTTCGAGATGAAATTTCCCAAAAGCAGGGGAGACGGTAACAACCCGCACTTTCGTGCGTTGTTACTACTCGTTATACTCGTTACGCCTAGCACCAGAGATTCAGATGATAATGTAACTATATCAGATACATCGCTATATCGAAGTATAATCGAATAATTACGCATATTCTATCGCTATTACAAAGCTATTTTCGCAACCCCTTCATCTCTCGATTTCTCGCGATTCTTGTAAATTTCAACTCAAATCTTGTACTTCTTTGATCTATATGCACTCCTCCACCTTTCTATCTCTCAAATTCCAACTTTTAACCGTGAAATCAACGGATTTGGGGTGTTCTAGAGTGATGTCATCATGAAGTTCTTATGAACTTCAAGTGTTGGCCACATTCCACCAAGAACAACTCAGATCCAAAGGATTTCCACAAGAATAAACAACATTTTCGTAACAGATCTACACATAACCATGAATAAGAGGATTGAAGGATGGTTCTCCAACTTTCTTTCAACTCTTTTACTTTCAAAGCACTAAAAACGGTGGATCCAGAACCTATACCGACATTCTAGTCATTTCTAGTGTCGTGTTGGTCAAAGATCTGATTCCTAATGATGGGACAAGCAATTTCGGGTTAAACAAGGAAAAACCGCAGATGCATGTCAGTGTGTATATAATTTAGGTATATATTTTAAGCCCTTTTTACACTTTTTAGCCAAGTTCTAAATTTATCAAACACGATATTTACTAACACTAAACACACATATGGGCAAGTGCACCCATCGTGGACGTAGTATAGTGTTGGTAAGATACCGAGGTCGTCCAAGGACACAAGAGCTTTTAGTACCGGTTTATTCTCAACGTCTAATCAAAACAAAATGTTAGAAAAGATTTTAAAACTAAGAAAATAAAACTAACTAAAATGCTAAAAAATAAAATAAAAATAAAAACAGATAGACAAGATGAATCACTTGGATCCAACTCGTGTGTTAGTGTAACCTTTGATTATTTTCGCACTTTTGCACTTGTTTAAGAGATTATCTTAGTTATTATAGTAGGCCCCTCTTTTGAAGGTGACGTTACCCTCAACCCAGTAGTTTGAGTCAGCAAGGATACAATCCTAAAGGGTTGGATTATTGAAAGATAATTAATTAAGTTATTAATGCATAATGTGGTAGGCCCCTCTTTTGAAGGCGACGTTACCCTCAGCTAAGTAGTCTGAGTCAACAGGGATACAGTCCTAAGTAGTTGGGTTAAAGTTTTAATAGTAGTTTAACTTATGAGGGGATCAAAGAGTTTGGATCCCCGCCATCCAATACTTTGGGTATTGAAGGAGATCCTACTAAATTTGATCCAGGTCCTTTGCAGGATCTATACACTGAACAATGGCAAGACTCTTACCTTACCGTTCCCTTAACCCCTGACCAGGTAGCCAACATACCTCCATATAGACCGTGGAGATATGAATGGTGAAAATAGTTTATTTTATATAGACAGTAAAATAATGCCAAGACACCACGGACAAACGATAAGGAAGAATCACCTTCAACATAAGAAACTAGTAATTAAAGTCATTAATACAAAACCAATTAAAAAGTGCAAAAGAGTAAAAATAAAAAGTATTACACTAAACACTTGTCTTCACCAAGTGATGTAAGAGACTTAGGCAAACATGGCCTTTGATTGTCAAGAACTCTTACGATCAATCTTGGATCCCGAGACGACTCACACACTCTATGATGGACAATGGATGATGGTGTTGTGATGGTGGTGGGTGGTGGGTGAAGTGTGAGAGAGGTGGTGTGCCAAGGGATGAGTTGAAATGGCTCCAAGCACTCCTATTTATAGGCTGAACAGAAGCCTGGGCATGGCCCCGTGTCCGTCTGACACTCTCTCTCTTCATTAATTGTAATTCGCAATTACAATAAATGCGCCTGCAGCATTCTGACCACGCCCCCGTGTCCGCTGGGCACGGCCCCGTGGTGGGCAATAGAAGCTTCTATAGGTTTGTCTTTTCTGCTGCTTCTTGGGCACGGCCCCGTGCTCGCTGAGCACGGGGCGTGTTCAGTCTTCTGTCTTCTTTATTTTGCTTGGGAGGATGTTGTCGAGGGGTCGGGTAATCTACTTTTGTTCCTTTTCTTGTATTTATGTTAGATTTTGCTGTCTTTTTGCTTCTTTTGTTAATTTGAGCTCATTTAATCCTGAAAATACAAAAGGAAGACAAAAGCACACTTTTTCCAGCATTAGAACTAAAAAGGGTTAGTTTTATGCCACAATTGATATAATTTATATGTTGCATTTTGCGCGTATCAAATACCCCCACACTTGAATCTTTGCTTGTCCTCAATCAAAACTCTTTATAATGTGGCTTTATTCACTCCCAAATGGAATGGGTAGAAGAGAAGGTTTTTGGGCTTGTCATAGAGTGTCGGGATTTTCCAAGATCGTTTAGGTTCTATCTTTATTTATTTACAATCCTATTCATCATGATTTATTAAAAACATTTCATAAGATAAATTATTTATTAAGGCATAACATACCTTTTTAAAACTCCATTTATATACAAGTTCACATACCTCACGGGGGAAATCACTCACACTCGGCCGAAGGTGTATTTTTAGTGAATCACTCGAGAGCGGCATGGAACTTATTTCTACCATAAGCTTGCCAAGCAATCAATCCTCCTCCTTTTTAACTTTATACCTTTGTAAATATCAAGAGGACTTTTTGGGTGAAGGGTTAGGCTTGGGCTAAAGGTGGGTGGTTGGGTTAGTGGTTAGTTGAAAAGGGCGAAAGGCGTAAAAAGCGTCAGTTTTCGTAAAACATTTTGTTTTTGTGACTTTTTATTTTTAATGAAGTATTTATTCAAACAAGCCTTTGTTTGAGGAGCTTTGTTTGTTTATTTCCAACTTCATCATCAAATAATTTTTTTTTTCAAGGAAGTCACACGAAAACCAAGCTTTGTTACTAAAATAAAGGGTTAAAAAAAGGGTTTTGGTGGGTAAAAGGGTTTTGAGTTAAGAAATGAAAAGGTTTAGACTCAAAGGGGTTAACTAGGGGGAGTTTTTGGGTAGGTGAAAAGAAAAATGATAACAATGGTGTTGAAAGAAAAAGGGTTAGTCCTAATGTCTCCATCATTTACTTACTTGGGTTTAAGTTGGTAAGGACCGGGAACGAATTATCTTGGCAAGTTCTAGAGTCGTAAGAACCAAGCGGCTATTCACACAAGAAACGAAAAATGAGCATTTAGCGTAAAGATGTATATTTGTATGCTCAATAAAGGCTCAAAACTCACTTTTGTGGGAATGGGTTTTTATGTGATCAAGTATATATAATCAAATTTTAACTAAGCTTGTCATGCCGTTTCATAATTTTCTTATGTTGGTTCTTTTTATCACGACGCTATCGGTTGTAAACTTATAAAAATATAACCTTGTTAGAATTAGAATTCCCAAATTAAACTTAGACAAGTAAAAAAAAATGAAAATTTTCGAAAAAATTTGGGGTGATTAGCGGTTCCAATAGAGTTTTGTGTAAGGCTTGTTATTAGGACTTGCAAAATTCAAGGTTTTAGCATCCCCCCCACACTTAAATTACACATTGTCCTCAATGTGTCCCAAAAATAAGTTTTTAGGTTGATTGAATGTGTAAAATGGTGTTAAAAGCAAAATGTTATGTTGCTGGCAGTCTGGACACGACCCCGTGGTGACCGGGCACGACCCCGTGTTCATGTGCCAGTAACAAAAATTGAAGAAAAGAAACAGAGGCCTGGACACGGGGGCGTGTTCAGCGAACACGGCCCGTGTCCAGTTACCTGAACTGGGCAATTTTCTGCAGGATGTTCAGCACGGGGCCGTGTTGGCTGGACACGGCCCGTGCTGAGCTTACTGTAATGAAGAAATTGTTGTCGGATGACCCTGTTTTCGTGCATGGGGCCATGTTCCTTGTTTCCCTTGTTATCCTTGACCATCCCGAGTGTGTTTTATTTATTACAACACCATCCAAACCTTAGAACCATCATTTCATTCAAAACCATAGAGAGATACATAGTCCTAAAATGCTATTAAGTTAGATAAGAAAGCACAAGAAGCATAAACCATGGAGTTCTAGCCTACAAGTTATTTTAATTAGCAAAATTTCCAAGAAGCTAATAGTCTTGGTTGGATGTGGCTTTATAAAACTCATTCTTCCGGGCATGGTCTCCTCATATGTCGGCGAGCCACTCCTCTATCTCCCTTGGGAGGAGAAAAGAGGGTTTGCTAGCGTTGGTTTGAGGAGTTGCGACTTCCACCGGGACTTCTTGTAGATGCTCAAGGGGAGGTTCCGCTGGAATGTCGTCCCACCCGGTAGGGTTGTTAACTCCAAGCGCTAGGTTCCAATCCTCTTGAGGGAGGACGGGTTCCATCGGAGGTGCTAAATTTAACCTCTGGTGCAAGAGGTTAATTTCTTGGAAGCTATTCTCCAGCCCCACCGTAAGATAGTTGATACGGTCAATTAGGACCTCCTCCACTGAAGTCATTTCATCGAGAGCTTCCCTTAACGCTATGACATAGTGTACAAGTGTAGCCTCTATGGAAGGCCTTCTCCCTCTTCGACTGTTTGATGAATGCACAGAAGATGTCTCGCTGTTTTCACTCGATATACTACAAAAATAAACTGAAAATAGCTTATTTTGCTGAAACAGTGGTCTGGACACGGCACCGTGCTCAATGAGCACGGCCCCGTGTTCATCTTTCTATAGAGTTTTGAAACAAGGAATCTTGAAGTTCTAAGTTATTTTTTGAACTTGTGAAGCCTTTTTTAACATAGTAACTTAAAACAATGTTATACAACTTATTTTTAACAAGATTCTTTGAACAAAACTCAATAATCCTTGCCATAAAGCTTGAAACTTCAAACTTTAATGGAGGTTTTTGGAGAAAGATGAAGAAGAAGGAAATGGATAAAAGAGGAAAGGACAAGATGGTTGTTGGAACCTTCTTTTAGAACATACCTAGGATGGTTGAGAGAGGATTCCTTCAAATCCTCTTCCCTAGATGGTCCAGATGTGCAGAATTCTTGGCTGCATTTATAGAAAACGACAGCGTGCTGGACACGGCCCCGTGTGCAGATAGAATTCTGACACAGTTTGTCCGTATTCTGACGTAAAAGTCAGAAGGAAATCTTTTGGTGGACACGGGGGCGTGTTGGCTGGACACGGCCCCGTGTCGAGGAGCTGATTATGAAGTTTGTCTATTTCTAAGGAACTTATTTGTATCAGGTGGTTCCTTACTGGTTGGAACAACCCCAAAGTGCCTAAGATACCTTAATTGCTCTAGACTAAGACGAGAACGCAAGAGGTTGTCGGTGAGGGTAATTCCTATGTTTATTTTAGGTGGACAAGTCCAACCCTTTTCCGGGCTCTCGTTAAAGAAGGTATATGCCGAATCGCTCAGGTCTATGTATGCATCGAACGAAGTCGATGGAGAGTCCTTCACAACACAATCGGCACAGGGACGACTATCGTCCATGTCTTTGCTAGATATGAAGGTAAGATTGGAAACAACGAGGTTGTTTTCATGCGATCCCAAAAATTCTTCTTGGTTATCGTCTTGGGATGAATCAATGAAATCCTTCCTAAGCTCTTTTAACCAATTAAGAATTAGATTTTCTAATTGAATTAACTCGTCAAGGAGCATTTCTCCTAGAATATCTGGTTGGGCGCATTCGAGGGAGAGATAGTGATTATTTTTACTTTCGCCCCTCTTAAGGTTATAGGGAGACGATGGGTCTATATAGTGGGGCTTATAATTTAGAAAATAAATTCTAATTCTTTATGGTTGCCGCCACATAATCGACACCACGTACCATAAGAGTGCCGAAAGTAAAAAGAATTACCATCACTCATGTTTGTGTCAGAAATTACCAACCGTCGGGATCTAACGGCTCTGTTTTCAGTAACTGAATCTTGGGCACGTGGGCGTGTTGAGTGAGCACGACCCCGTGTTCAGCTTACTGTCTGACTTAAAACAAGATTGCCACTTCCAATGATTGGGCACGGGGCGTGTTCAGCGGGCACGGCCCGTGCTGAGTTCTGCATAAGCTGAAAAACTAAAAAAATCCTAAAAAAAATAAAAAGAAAATAAAAATAAAAAAAATGATTAGGCCGTTGATTCCCAACTTTCTTAAAATCCTTGTGTCCCCGGCAGCGGCGCCAAAAACTTGACGCGTGTCACTGTGTATATAATTTAGGTATATATTTTAAGCCCTTTTTTACACTTTTTAGGCAAGTTTTAAATTTATAAAATACGATATTTACTAACACTAAACACACATATGGACAAGTGCACCCATCGTGGACATAGTATAGTGTTGGTAAGATACCGAGGTCGTCCAAGGACACAAGAGCTTTTAGTACTGGTTTATCCTCAACGTCTAATCAAAACAAAATGTTAGAAAAGATTTTAAAGCTAAGAAAATAAAACTAACTAAAATGCTGAAAAATAAAATAAAAATAAAAACAGATAGACAAGATGAATCACTTGGATCCGACTCGTGTGTTAGTGTAACCTTTGATTATTTTTGCACTTTTGCACTTGTTTAAGAGATTATTTTAGTTATTGTAGTAGGCCCCTCTTTTGAAGGTGACGTTACCCTCAACCCAGTAGTTTGAGTCAGCAAGGATACAATCCTAAAGGGTCGCATTATTGAAAGATAATTAATTAAGTTATTAATGCATATTGTGGTAGGCCCCTCTTTTGAAGGCGACATTACCCTCAGCTAAGTAGTCTGAGTCAGCAGGGATACAATGCTAAGTAGTTGGGTTAAAGTTTTAATAGTAGTTTAACTTATGAGGAGATCAAAGAGTTTGGACCCCCGCCATCCAATACCTTTGGGTATTGAAGGAGATCCTACTAAATTTGATCCATGTCCTTTGCAGGATCTATACACTGAACAATGGCAAGACTCTTACCAAACCGTTCCCTTAACCCCCGACCAGGTAGCCAACATACCTCCATATAGACCGTGGAGATATGAATGGTGAAAATCTTTTATTTTATATAGACAGTAAAATAATGCCAAGACACCACGGACAAACGATAAGGAAGAATCACCTTCAACATAAGAAACTAGTAACTAAAGTCATTAATACAAAACCAATTAAAAAGTGCAAAAGATTAAAAATAAAAAGTACTACACTAAACACTTGTCTTCACCAAGTGATGCAAGAGACTTAGGCAAACATGGCCTTTGATTGTCAAGAACTCTTACGATCAATCTTGGATCCCGAGACGACTCACACACTCTATGATGGACATTGGATGATGGTGTTGTGATGGTGGTGGGTGGTGGGTGAAGTGTGAGAGAGGTGGTGTGCCAAGGGATGAGTTGAAATGGCTCCAAGCACTCCTATTTATAGGCTGAACAGAAGCCTGGGCATGGCCCCGTGTCCGTCTGACACTCTCTCTCTTCATTAATTGGGAGGATGTTGTCGAGGGGTCGGGTAATCTACTTTTGTTCCTTTTCTTGTATTTATGTTAGATTTTGCTGTCTTTTTGCTTCTTTTGTTAATTTGAGCTCATTTAATCCTGAAAATACAAAAGGAAGACAAAAGCACACTTTTTCCAGCATTAGTACTAAAAAGGGTTAGTTTTATGCCACAATTGATATAATTTATATGTTGCATTTTGCGCGTATCACCGCCAAGAACGGCTAGTTCTGATGGAACGGGGTGATTCCCGGCCGCTGGAACAAGTCGGATTTGACGGAATTTCAGTTGTTCAACACGTCTAACAACGTCTCGACCAAAGCCACCGAAAAACTTGCAAAAATTATCGAATACAGCTGGACGGGCCAGCCGATCGGACAGCCCATCCGATCGGACAGGCTAGTCGATCGGACAGGCTAGCCGATCGGACAGGCTAGCTGATCGGACAGTCCATCCGATCGGACAGGCTAGCCGATCAGACAGGCTAGCCGATCGGACAGGCTAGCCGATCGGACAGCCCATCCGAACGGACCAGCCTTTGATCTAATTACCATTCGTTTTCGTGTATTCCGTTATCATTTAGCGCGCTATCCAATACTTATGTAATCAGTCTGAAATCATGACATTCTCAGACATTATCCCGCCAATCCAACCAAATACGCACTGTGAGTATACTTGACCCCTTTTTATCGCATTTTGGGTGTAACATACGTTCCTTATAAATCGAACTTATCAAACGAATAATTCAATCAGTCAATTTATCACTTGCGAATAACTGTTTGCATAGATATACGTGATGCTAGTTGCATATGTGCTAGGATTTATACTCGTGACGTCCCACCACGACTAATATAGTACTATTGCACCCGACGGGTTCTAGTTATGCCATCGAAGAATCGAGCATCGAGGACTTAGCTGGTAGTATCAGTTTTGTGAGTATATATGTCGTGTATTACGTTTATGCATGTGGAAATTTGCAGCACTTTTAATCTATTACGCTACTACATATCAAACCTGTATACTCGCCAATACTTTTGTATTGACATTATTTTAACGTATGTTGCAGGTTTGGTTGAAGTCTACATCAAATCTAGCTAGAAAGTCTAGAAACTCACCTAAAATCTAGGTTGTCGGATTTGAATTGTTCGAGAGGACAAGAAATCTGTGATGACTTATGTGATTGTATTATTTGTTAGTATGGGATAACAAATGTAATAAATATTATCGCAATATAGTTGTTATGGATTCTCTTGAGCAATTTGATTCGCCTAGTGCCGCGCCCCGATGATTCCGCCATCGGTTGGGGTGTGACATCCATATCAAGAACGACAAAGTCTATGGGAAAGACGAATTTATCCACTTTGACTACAAGGTTTTCAATTATACCACGTTGATACTTTACGGATCTATCGGCTAGAGATAAAGACATGCGTGTAGGGGACAACTCTCCTAGACCTAACCTCTCATACATGGAATATGGCATTAGGTTTATACTTGCTCCTAGATCGGCTAGGGCCCTACACTCGATATCACTCCCAAACAAGCACGGGATGGTAAACAGGCCCGGATCCGTCAATTTTTCCGGGACCTTGTTCAAGACTACGGATGAACATCCTCCACTAAGGGGGATGTTAGAAACCTCTCCTAACTTATCCTTACGTTTTAGAAGATCCTTTAGAAATTTTGCATATTTCGGCATTGATTGAAGGGCTTCTATGAAAGGAAGGTTGATCCTAAGTTGTTTAAAGATCTCTAAGAATTTCCCGTACTCCTTGGAATAGGTTTGGTTTTTTAGATGGGAAGGAAATAGAGCACGGGAAATATCAACATTGGGTGATGGAACAACTTGAATGACCCTTTTTCCTACACTCTTCTCACTTGAAGTACCCCCGGTGTGTGCGGTACTTGCTGGGATGAACCTAGATTGCACTTTACCGGGTGCCTCCATTTGAACCTCTTCATCTACAGGTTCCTCATCTTCTATCTCAACACTCTCGGGTCTCACTACCTCTCCTAAGGTCCTACCACTACGGGTCGAAATTGCTTTCAAAGTGCCGGATGGGTTGGGCTTTGTGTTTCCCAAAAACTGACCGGGAGGTCGTTCTTGCAACTGGCGTGCAATATCCCCAACTTGACTTTGAAGATCTAAGAAATTTGAGTGGTTATTCTTTAAGAAAGTAGCATGTTCTTCTAAGGTACGTTGGGTAGCCTGATCCTTACCACTAGCTGGGTAAGAAGGTCCTCTATCCTAGATAGACTACTATTTGACCCCTCGTTCTTAGGTTGAACCTCTTGGTGTGACCCCTCACCTCTGAACTGTGCACCTGAATCTGAACTAGCAAATTGACCTGTTTGACCCAACCCCCCACTAGAATAGAAACCTGGCCCCCTGCTTTGATATTGACCTGATGGAAAACCAGGGGGGTTACCTGAAGAGCGATAATTGTTAGCATGCCAATTAGAGTTACTATTGTTGAACGGGTTCGTTGGACCCCTATTTGACCTGCTATATACTCTACCTGTTCTAGGGTGAGTGTTGGGCAATCTACAGTGTCATGACCACCTCAACAGAATTCGCACCTATCGACCTTCTTCTTAATTTCTAGCAACTCCTTGGTGATATAGTCGAGTTGAGATACTACCTTTGAGTCTGAAACGACTTGGTTTACTCCTCAAGAAGATGAGGAAGTAATCACAGGATTGGAATTCCTGCTGGTAGCACTATGATCTATATCAGCATGAGCGAAACTCTCAAAGAGATCATTGCAGTCAGCCATAGTTTTCTTTCCCATTAGGTGGCCTCCTGCAGATGTGTCGAATCGGGCCTTGCACTCAGGGGTAAGACCATTGTAAAAATTTTCTACTAAAGTCCAATCCGACTGCCCATGTTGGGAACAACGTCAGAGTAAAGTTTGAAACCTCTCCCGTGCTAAGTGATATGGTTCGTCAGGTTCCATTCTGGAGGAATGGATCTGATCTCGAAGGCGAAAGGCCTTCGCAGGTGGGAAATACTTAGCAAGGAAGGCATCTCTAAGTCCAGCCCAAGTAGTATAAGTGCCTGCTGGCTGCGAATCGAGCCATGTGGCTGCGCGGCCAGCAAGCGAAAAGGGGAAGACTTGGAGAAAGCAGGCATCAAGATTAACACCTTCGATGCCGAAGGTGCTACACAAACGGGTGAGATGGTTGATATATGCAGGCGCATCCTCATCATCACGACCGTGGAACTGACAAGAGTTGTTAATGGCGGTCATGATGTATGATGGAATTTGCCAGGACTTGTCATTGGTGATTTCAGGGATGGTGATGGGTGAATTTGCGGTAAAACCTGAGGTGGAACACTGGTGGACAGTTTGGTTAGCGGCCATTTGGTGAACTGGTGGTGGACTAGGGTGACGGGAGGGAGGTGGGGAATTGTGGGGTGATGACTTCGGGGTGAAGTCGTAGTTCGGTGGTTTGGATTGTAGTGTAGAGTCAGAAGGGGCTGAAGATAAAGTTGAGGATTTTTTTACCTGAAAACTGGGTGTGGAGAAGGAAGATTTGTCAATTGGCGGCTTCACTGGTCCTTGCGAACGCGTGTAGGGCATGAACTGCAAAACCAAGAACAAACAAGTAAGACGACTCTAACATAAGACTCGAAAATACGAAAAAGACACTAAAATTACTTGGACTCCTATGACTCACAGACACACAAAAAGCACGTAACGATATCAGTTGAAATCCAAACAAAGTAGTTAACGCAATTGCCAAGAATCCTCGGCAACGGCGCCAAAAACTTGATGTGGAAAAAGTAGTTCAAGTAAATAAACTAAAATAACCGTAAATTAAGACTCAAGTAATAAAAATCTGGACTCTCTAACTTGATTAAACTACTCACCGGCAAGTGAACCGGTCGATTCTAGCAAAGAAAAGTAAGTCCGGATGTCGAGCCCACAAGGACTCTAATTAATTACGTTAACGACTTTATTTAGACTAGACAATGACACAACTTAATAATTGTTGTGTTTTAAGGGGGGGGGTTACTAAAATCCTAAAATTGAAATTAAAATGAAAATTAGACTAAAACACGAATGAAAACTAAGGTTTGATTCAGATATATATTGCACTAAGACCTAAAAAACTAATTCGAGCCTCTCAGCGACAAGTTAAGCATAATACTTAATTCTAATTGTATTTTAATTACTGTTTCTAAGGCTATCGGTCGATTTACCCAAAGATTACCCGAACCCGATAGGATGCAAATAATCAACACAAATTTATTATGTGAAAGACATTCACCAAAATCTATGTGAAACAGCAAGTAATCAACAACCAAAAGTAAATACGCATACGCACCAAATCAGAAATTCTAGAACACTTTAATTTTAAAGATCAATCCATAAACAAACAATAATAACCGTTAAAAATCCAAACTTTTATCAAACTATCATCTTGCCTAGGTAGTAACAAGGGTTTTAGCCAAGAAACATGTTGTCTAAAATAAACAAATCAAGTTCAAAAAAAGAATTCATTGGAAAAGTATCAAAACAAGAATTCATTGTCTTTATGAGTAAGAGCGGCAAGCGGCACAGCGATCTTGGAGAATCCTTCGATAAATCGTCGATAATAGCCCGCTAGTCCGAGAAAAGAACGAACTTCAGACGGGTTCTTAGGCGTAATCCAGCTCTTGACTGCTTCAATCTTTGCGAGATCGACGTGTATACCTTGACTATTCACGATGTGACCCAGAAACTGAACCTCCTCTAACCAGAATTCACACTTGGAGAACTTGGCATAGAGTTGATTCCCCTGAAGTAGCTCGAGAACCAAACGTAGATGTTGCGCGTGTTCGGCCTTCGACTTGGAATAGATCAAGACATCGTCGATGAACACAATGACGAAACGGTCTAGGAATGGCTTACACACGCGATTCATCAGATCCATAAAAACCGCGGGTGCGTTAGTTAGACCAATAGGCATAACAACGAATTCATAATGGCTATAACGGGTTCGAAAAGCAGTTTTAGGGATGTCTTCCTCTTGAATCCGCAATTGATGATAACTTGAACGTAGATTGATCTTCGAGAAACATGTAGCACCTTGCAACTGATCAAATAATTCGTCGATTCGAGGCAAAGGGTATCGGTTCTTGATGGTTAAATTATTCAACTCCCGATAGTCGATGCAAATCGGAACGACCCATCCTTCTTTTTAACGAAAAGGACTGGCGCGCCCCAAGGAGAAGTGCTCGGGCGAATAAAGCCTTTTTCAAGCAATTCCTGGAGTTGGTTTGAGAGTTCCCGCATTTCGGATGGAGCGAGTCGGTAAGGGGCTTTGGCAACGGGGTTAGATCCAGGAATGAGGTCAATACGAAAGTCGATATCACGACTTGGCGGTAGTCCAGGAAGGTCATCAGGGAACACCTGAGGAAATTCTCGGACCACTGGGACGTCTTTAACTTCGGCTTTCTTTTTCTTTTCCTTCTCCGCTACTACAATGTTGGCCAAGAAGGCCCTGTATTCCTTGCGGAGATACTTGCTAGCTTGAACACATGACATGAGCTTGAGACCTTTCGAAGCTGTTTCGCCGTACACACATAGTAGATCACCATTCGCGAGCGAGAATCGAATCATTTTATCAAAGCACACAACTTCAGCATGGTTTTCGCGAAGAAAGTCCATGCCTACTATGACATCGAAGCTTCCGAGCTGCATCGGGATAAGGTCGATTGGGAAGATGTGATTGTTGAGCTCGAGAGTACAATCACGGAGAACAGAGTTAACGGCGACAGTTCTTCCAGTAGCGACTTCTACTTCGAATGACGAGGGAAGATAAGAGCGCTTACGACTAAGGAGCTTCTTGAATTCAAACGACACAAAGCAGTTATCGGCTCCAGTATCAAACAAACACGATGCATAAATACCATTCACAAGGAACGTACCATTGACCACGTTGTTGTCAGCCTGGGCCTGACGGGCATTGATGTTGAAGGTTCGGGCACGGGCTGCTTGTTGTTGCTGCTGAGGCTGCTGCTGTTGCTGAGGCTGCTGGGGCTCTTGCTTCACCACCCTGTTCGGGCACATGTTGGTGAAATGGCTAGGATCACCACATGTAAAATAGACTCGAGCATTGACCACTGGTGCTTGAGCTGCTAGTTGACCTTGAGGGGCTGGAAGTAGAGCTTGGTTAGCAGTGGCTTGAACTGGGGCTTGACGGGGACCATAGCGACAGTTTGCAGTGAAATGACCATAAAGGTTGCAGTGAGCGCATAAACGACAGGCGAGTCCCACCGGATGATGATATGAGCATGTCGGGCAGAGCGGGTGGGGACCTGTGTATGCACACTTTGCAGGCGGTGCATTGGTCACTGGAGCTGGTCGGTGGTACATCTGCTGTTGAGCTGGTACAGCTTGAAGAGGGGCAGCAGTTGTTGTGACAGCACAGTTCTTGTTGCTGGAGCTGCTGTTGTTGTGCTTCTTCTTTCGACGTGAGGACTTGGAGGGTTGAGCAGTGGTGGTGTCGGCGGTTGTTGCTGTAGTTGCTTGGTGCAGAGACTTGGATGGCTTATCCCAGAAACCAGACTTTACCCGCTTGTCATTGATCTCAGCGGCAAGTAGGTAAGTCTCCTCGATAGATGACGGCTTGGCGGCATGAACAAAGTCATAAACACAATCAGGTAGGGCTCGAATGTACTTCTTGATAGCCATGTCTGGCATCTTGACTTGATCAGGGCAGATGAGGCTAAGCTGCTTGAAGCGAGCAGTTAGAGCAGCGTTGTCTCCATCATTCTGCTTGACAGTCCAAAACTCGTCCTCCAGCTTTTGGCGTTCATGGGGAGGGCAGAAGTCGTCCATCATAATGGCCTTAAGCTCCTCCCAAGTCAGCTCATAAGCTGCATCGTTCCCGCGTTTGTTTCGTTTGGCCGTCCACCAGTCTAGAGCTCGGGACTGGAAAACGTCGGTTGCATTTAGGGTGCGGAGATTTTTAGGACAGCCGCTTTGGCGCAGAGTGACTTCAACTGAATCGAACCAGTGAAACATGGCGGTAGGGCCATCTTCTCCAGTAAACTCTTTGGGTCCGCATGCTTTAAACTGCTTGAAGCTGAAAGCAGTCTTGTTTGCATCCTTAGGAATGTCGGCTCGGGATTCCTCCGACGATTTGCTGACATTCTCATACACCTCGCTCACGGCTTTAGCCACTTGCTTGGAGATGATAGCAGCGAGACGCTTGTCTCTCTTTTCTTGGCGGGTAAGAGGGGTTCGGCGTCCAGATGACGACATGGTCTGCAACAGACATCGTCGTAGGTCTCAGACACAACAAATCGAATCTCACCTCACACGTCTAGACTACTAAAGCTGAGGAACACGAGTAAAGCATGGATCACATAATCACATAAGCACGATAGGCACAAAATTCACATAACCACAGAAGCACATAAGCACATAGGGCACATATTCACATAAGCACATAAACACATATGTATTGAATCACAGATGCAATCAGAATACAGAAACCTATCCTTCCAAGTTCGCGTAACGTTCGTATATCATAGTATAATCGTATAGCGTGCCGATTCGTATAGTATAATCGTATATCGTATCTTAGTATCGTCTAGAATTGCAGCGACTTGTTAGCGTTTTGAGATAAAGGAGCAATGCGAATCGTGTGTGTCGACCGAAATGATAGCAAAAATCGAACAATTCTCCAAAAATTTAAACACGTAAGCAAATAAATACATGTAAAGCGCATAAATTCGACGAAATATCAGAGGCGGCAGTTGTGGTGCTCAGAATCGAAACATGTATAATCGAAAGATAGAGTGTTTGCGGCTACTAGACGTTGACTACCCAAAGCAATTCGACTATTCACAGTAGACTTGTCGTCACTTTTCGACTTTCGGGACTCGCGTGTCTGCCTCGATTCATCGGCATTCGCGCGCATTTCCTTGGTCGTACTTGTGAGTTCAGGTCGTTGGAGTCCGTCGAAGCTTTGGTGAGATATATGAAACTCGGAACAAGTTGTCAAGGTTAGGGTTTCACCCCTGTCTTAGCAACTTCTTCCTTGTTTTAGTAAAATTGAGGAGATTATTCATCAAAATATGGATTTCACTCCTGATTTGGTATAATTCTCCTCGTTTGTTATAGAAAATAATGAGGAAATCATCGATAAATTGATAAAAATCAGCATTGGTCAAGCAATTCAGTCGGGAGTTTGCGGTTTTCACACCTAACCCTGACTACATCACTTGGCTTTATTTGAAAATTTCGAGTGCAGTGATAGCGAAGAATAGCAGAATATAGCACATAAGCTCGGTCTGTTGGTTCCTAACTATAGTCTAGGTCTCTAAGACGGCGACCCGGACTAGGTCGTGTCTAGCCTAATTCCCTATAGTTATGGCTCTGATACCAATCTGTCACACTCCAACCGATGGCGGAATCATCGGGGCATGGCACTGAGCAAAACAGATTGTCCAGAAGTATCCATAACAACTATCATCACTATTTAGTTTAAATAACACGTCCCATACCGTGTCCTAAATAATAAAACAAATTATTACAAATATCAACTAGGCAAATATTCTATTCCGACAACTCAGATTTAAATTAATTAACATAAATATTGTTTAAATGCTCCTAAAGACCCAGCCTGACAAGATCTACTGACAACTATGCACTAAACGCTTGTTCTTGGCAAACAACTATTTGTTGAGGGCATCTAGAGCTTTATTCTAGCCTCGCTTTCCTAGCAAGCAAACATCTTATACACCTGTCACATACGTTAAAATAAAGTCAATACATAAAATGTAAAGGTGAGCATACAAGTTTGATAATAGCATAATAGAGTTCGAATAGTTTATGCATAACCAGCACGTACACAGAGGAAAACGAAGCATGTTAATTATCGACATGGATCTATCGATACAAACGACTGCGGGTTAACTGTCCGAGACAGTTAGCAATACACGATTACCACCGTAAACCATGCAAGTAATTGTCCTTAGCAACCCCGTGTGAATGGGTGCTGAGTCCAAACTATAGTACTACGTTGCTAAGGCAGGTAGACAGCATTCCACGTGTAAACATAACAACAAGCTTCCATTTAGTCACATAATACATGCGAATCGATTAGCGTTCAAATAGTTGAGTAGTGTGTTCGAATGTGATTTAGATAAGTAACGTATGTAACACCCAAAAGTGCTAAAGCAAAAAGGGTTCGAGTATACTCACAGTGATTGATGGATTGAAGGGAGCACTTGAGTAGGGTTAGCCTGAATAGTTCGATGGTACAATGATGAGTAATACGAAAATGGAAACAAGTGGCAGTGGGTCGAACAGCCTGGTCGATCGAACGGTAGGTTCGATCGGACGGCTGGTTCGTTCGACTGGACAACCCGTTCGGACAGACTATTCGATCGGCCGATAAGCTCGATCGGTTAGCCTGTTCAAGTGGATTGTTTCTTCCTTTGTGTAGGATGTGTTTGTGTATGATGGTTTGAACTTTTGAAGTTTTTGTTGCAGTATTTGAAAACATTGAAGTATTCTTACCTTTCAGGTCGGTCGATCGAATGGTTCGTTTGATCGGTCGGCTTATCCGATCGGTTAGACACTTCAGTAGCAAGTCCACAGTAGGTGTTCACCTGATCGGACGGTATGTCCGATCGGACGGCACTCTAAGGTATAATATCACATGATCCGAACAGTAATGTTATCAAACCATGGTTCGATCGGACATTACTTCGTTCAATACCATACTTCATGAATTTGTCAAATGTGGGGCCATATGTTAGCCGATCGGCTGGCCTGGTCGATCGGCTGACCTGTCCGATCGGTTGGGCTGTCCGTTCGGACAGCCCAACCGTTCGGTCAGCATCCTGACCTGGTCGGCCTGTCGTCTAACACTTAGCTGTTTTGATTATTTGACGTTATATCGAGGTAGTTTGACAACGAGTTGAACCATGGAACCTTCGTTCTTACTTGTTTCCCCGGCTCGGACAAGAATCACCCAAATCCGGTCGGTGAGCTGGTTCGGAACAGTAGTTTAATGTTTAACCCGAAGTCGGTGAACCTCATAGATAGAATCCGAATCTTGAATCTCTCATCTATTAGAATGGTTGGTGAGTTGACTCAAGCCTCGTTTCTACCGGCTTGATGGTATTGAGTGAAAAAGAGTTGAAAGAAAGTTGGAAAACCCGTCTTTCAATCTTTCACACCGTGAAATGTTTAGATCCAAGATAGATCTTCGTTTATTAATGTGGAAATCGGCTAGATCCAAGCTATTCGTGGTGGAATGAGGCCAAAACATGATGTTCTTGAAGAACACCATGATGACATCATCCTAGAACACTTAGATCTTGGTGATTTCACGGTTGGAATTCAAGATTTGAAAGATAGAAAGGTGTAGAACTGTGTATTGATAAAAAACGTACAAGATTTGGAGTGAAAACTTACCGGAATTGGAAGAAATCTGAGAAAAGAAGAGGAGTACGAGCTGGTCGGTCAGAGCTTTCCAAAAGTGGAAAGAATGACAATGACAGCCCTATTTATAGGCTCCAAAAGAGGAAAGGGCTGGCCGATCGGCTAGGCATCCCGATCGGACAGCCTGTTCGATCGGACGGTCTGTCCGATCGGCTGGGCTTGTTCGGTCGGCTGAGCCTGTTCGATCCGCAGCCTGTTTTGAGCGTTTGGGCGATGATTTTTTGATATTTCAATTTCGATAGAGGATGACACGAATACGATGGAGTTCCCTATTCAAATTACTTTTAGTCCTAACCACTATATCAACATATAAGCATCTAACCTTCATCTTTCGATTTCGATTGAGTTCGATTGAGTTTCGAGTTTCGATTCGATTGATTGATTGCCACATACATATATAAAGTAAACACGCACAAGTAACACATAAGGCACACACACACGTATAGCACACCAAAGTTCGCATAATTCGAGTTTCGAGTTCGATGATGACTTGATTAGCTTGATTACCGATTGATTAACTTTATCGCATTGTTACTTCCTATTATTCAAGGTCGTTAAACAATTGCATTGATTAAACGTTCGACTATTTGATTAGACAACACTTACTCCACATAATACCAAATTTAAAATAGACTAATTACAGTTAGAAGTCAACCTTTGACTTTGACTTTGACATTCGAAAACACGGGGTGTTACAGATAAAACCCGAACAATCTTCGTTTCCACGCTCCAAGCTTCAACCGTATGATTCCCGCAAGCTAAAGCACTCCGTAATACGTGAAATCTGCTCCAAAAGTCTCCTTAGGGTTTCTTGATTCGTGAGTGTTTGATAATGATCATTAACTTCCATTAAATACCAAACCCTAATGTCAAAAATCAAATTTCGCCAATTAACCCCGTCGCGTCGCGCGACGGGGACCTTCTTTTGTGGTGGCGCGACGCCAGCACCACATAAATCAGATTTTGTGTATTACTTATTGGCGCTGTGCGACAGTTTGCTCTCCTACCCCTGGCGCGACGCCACGGGCATATTTTCACAGAATGTCTCGTAAAAATTCAAGCTTTACATCCCAAAAACTTCCAAGAATTATTCTAACTCTTTTTGACTTGTTCCAGGACGTAATGTTTCAGCATATCAGCTCGTTTTTGCTCCCTTTTCAGCAACTTCATGTATCGAAACCTGGAAAACGCAAAACTAATCAATAGAACGTAATTCTAAATAAAACTAAGCTATAAATAATGATAAATCGCACAAACTATACACGAATAAAGGATGTATTTTGCAATACATCAGTGACCAAGTCGCCGGTGCCATAACCAAAGTTGCCTTTCGGTTGTTCCGTGAGAAAGCATGGCATGTCCCTGATGAACTACTTCATCAACATAATAAAGACCTCGTTGTTCAGTACCACGCCCAATGATCTCCTTCGTACGAATGTCCTGTCAAATGCAAAAGGTTGGATACATAAGTACCACACAGTTGAGTTGTTTTGTCACTTGACTAACAGATAATAACATTGAGGATAGTGAAGGAATGTATAAGCAATTTTTAATTTTCTTTTTTCCGAAAAAGAAATTGACCCTCCCCCTTTGACTTCAACAATTTCTCCACTAGCAGTCTCAATATGGGACTTATTTGGAGATGACATGTCTCCAAAGTCTTTGGGATCATAGGATATTGTGTCCGTAGTCCCGCAATCAAAGATCCAGTTTTCTAATTTCCTAGATTGGGAGCCGGGGTGAACATGGCAGGCTTTAGGCGTATCAAAGGTTTCATTAAAACCACCTTGGTTAAGCCTGTCAAAGAAAAAAGTGTCTGGGGGAAAAAGTTAAAATTACTAAGAGAGAGGTTTGAGATGTAATTCTCAAACCCTTTACCTCCAAGTTTTTCACCGGGTTTTGCTGCCATTCCACCAAATCCAGTGTTGCGTCCTTGCCCTTTTTCAGGCGAATCTTCACCACCATTTGCAGCTGGAGCCCCCTTGACATCAGATCTAGAACGCTGATTGTTTTTTTTTCCTTATGACCATCTTCCCACCATTCTGGATAGCCAACCAATCTAAAACATGTCTCTTTAGTATGTTTCTTCATCTTGCAGTGAGTGCAATACAACTTGGATTTATCTTCTTTCTCCTTAGATCGGAATTTAAACTTCTGTGCGGAATCTTTGGCAGCCAAACCCATTCCAATTTCAGTCGAGTCACTATTGGAAGGATCCGATTTTAGTATATTAAGCCTGGCCACTTCCCTTCGTATAGTTGCGTAAGCGGTTTCTACCGAAGGAAGTGGATCCTTCTTCAAGATATCTCTCTTGAGTGGTTCCATCTTGTCATCAACTGCTGTTAGCAATTGATAGAGTCTTTGTTCTTGAGTCTTTCTATTGTAGATCTGAATATCTTCTGGGTCCTTCATAGGGTTCGGATCACGCCTATCTATAGACATCCAGATGTTCTGCAGTTTGTTCCACAAGTCTTCCAGTGTGTCGGACCCTTGCCTTAATGAATTCGCCCTTTTATGAAGGTCAAAGACCTGTAATGAATCTGTCCCAGAGCCATATGTGGTGGCCAACGCATCCCAGAGGGCTTTGGCAGTGGGATATTGTGAAACATTATTCACCAGATTGGATTCAAGGTTCTGGATAATCCAAGTGAAAACACATTGATCATCTTGTTCCCACTTTGCATATGCTTTGTCGGTTTTTGACGGAGGTGTCGGCTCCCCTTTAACATGAGAACCTCTTCCCCTTCCTCCGATTTCTTTCTTCATCAGGGTTACCCATAGGGCATAGTTATCACCACCGAGTTTAATCCCCAGGGATAAATTCTCAGGGTTAGCGGTTTGTTGCTGTGTTCCGAGACCATTTCTCAGAAGGGCAGCAATCTGCATAGTTAGCTCATCGGGTATTTGACTGACCACAGCTTCATTGTCACCCATCTTTGTTGAGGATGCTCGAAATTCTTAGGACCGCACGTGCTCTGATACCATATTCAACTGGTAATCAGAAGATTTTTATTATGTTATTGCTTGATAATACAAAGAGATACTGACATACAATATGTAGAGAAGTTAGGGACCTATACAGGGAAACTTAATAAATTGATTGACAGAGAGAAGATTTTAGACAGCCTATACAATCCCTAAAAATGTGCCTTGCTGTTGCTCCATGATTTGAGCCCTTCCAATCTAGTCGAATATTCTAACAACAATACCTCCTTACGTGTCTAGAAAGCAGTCGAATCAAGGTTGTTCTCTACAGCTGGATCTTTAGATACATGTATAAAAGCCTTTGCAAGTAGTTGAGATATGGTCCATTTCACACGTTTAATCGTTGTTTCTGCAACCGCTTTGCCCTTCTTCTTTTTAGCCGTTTTAGTAGCGAGGAAGGAGATTCATCAACACTTAACGCATTATGGTGGCATTGGTGGTGCCTTGGTGGTTAAGAAGGCTTGTTGAAATAATATGTTTTTCTTAGACAATGTTCACGTTGGAATTATTTTAATATTTTCTACTTATCACCATGTGGGAAGGTAAACGAAAACTTATGAAATGTGACCCGCTGTCGGAAAGAAAACAAAAAAATAATACTTTTTTATTAATCAGCCGGCCCCACCATCTTCTCAGGTGATGTATTTTTCTTCCACATAGTGGCCTCCCCCCATTACGGCATGTAGGAAGGGGAAGATCTACATCAGCCATTTTTTTTTTTTTTTTGAAATTTAACTATTATTCACAAAGGCCAACCCCCGAACGCAAGGGCAGCCAAACCATGAAAAACAAAACCAACTACATCAAAGAAAAAGATACCCAATTCGCCCAAGAGACGTTTTTACAATTGGACCTATGACTATACCATAAGAAGCCTAGGGACTTAATATCTTCAACAATTCTATTGGCCGAAAAGAGCTTGTTGGAAAATCTAGTTTCGTTCCTCGCTTTCCAAATACACCACCAACCAACCATGATGATACCTTTAAGAATGTCCTTCGCCTTAGACCCCAAACCGGAAAATTCATGAATTTCAAGCATATCGGTAAGAGAAAAGGCAAAGATCAGACTAATTTTAAGCCAACGACTTATGAGAAACCAAACCTCCATAGCAACCGCACAAGAGCACAACAGGTGTTATGCAGTCTCGTTACCATCACCGCACATAACACAAGTATTATCGCCGTAATAACAATTCCGTTTGGAAAGAGCGTCTAAGGTTGTTATCCAGCCCATTTGCGCACGCCAGGCCAGAATGTTGACTTTCTTAGGAACCCACTTCGACCACTTGAAAACATAGTTGTTGCTGAAGTCTGTGCCACTACAAAGAAAACATTTAACCGCTCCCACAGAAAAATCTTTATCCGAGCCGCCGACCCATTCCCATCTATCCTCCGCATCTGAAAGCTTGATCGAATCCATTAAATTGATAAACTCGTTCCATTCGAGCCATTCTTCAGTCGAAACCGGACTTCTAGACCACCCCCAATTACCCGAAAAGGCCTGCAGAACACTGTTGTAACGAGAGAAAACTCGGCAGTTTTTTACCGACTCTAACCGAAACAACAGCGGAAACCGGCACCTGAGAGGCACGTTGCAAACCCAAGGTTCGAGCCAGAATCTAATCCGACTACCATTGCCAGCCAGACCTTTAAAATTTTGAAGCAGCGAAACACCTTCCACTTTGGTTTTTGTAACATTAGAAACAATACCTTTCCACACTCCTCCAATATGATTTTTCAACGGGATCGAAGACCAGCTCCGATTAGAACAATGGATCGAATCCACTACCTTTCTCCACAGGGAATTGCTTTCATTGCGGTAACGCCAGACCCATTTACTGAGCAAGGCAATATTGTTGTCCCTGAGGTTTGAAAGGCCAATACCACCGATATCTATCAATCGGAGCCGAGGTCCGAGCCCAAGCAACCCAGTGAAGCTTGTTCCCCGAGCTCCCCCCACCCCAAAGAAATCTCTTAATAATGCCCTGCAATTTATTTATAACCGACACCGGCGCTTTGAAAAGAGAAAAATAGTAGTTAGGCATACTTTCAAGCACCGATTTAATGAGAGTGACACGGACGCCAATAGATAACAACAAAGCCTTCCATGAAGCTAGACGAGATTAAAATATGTCAAAAATAAAATTCCAATTAGCGACTCTACTCATCTTTGCACCCACCAAAATTCCCAAATGTGAAAAAGGCAAAGACCCAACCGAACAATTAAGAAGCTCCGCCATTTCTTCGACATCGGAGTGGGCCACCCCCACACCAAATAGGCTAGATTTTTTCATGGTAATCCTTAGCCCCGAGCAAATGTGAAAACACCTTAACAACAAAGCTACTTTTTTAATATTATTCCTGGCCCATTCTCCAATCAACACACAGTCATTGGCGTAGAGGAGATGAGATAAAACCGGCCCCTCCTTCGGAAGAGACACGCCCCTGAACGCCCCAACCCCGCAAGCTTTTTTAACCATGCTAGAGAAGGCCTCCATAACTAAGAGGAACAGAAAAGGCGAGATCGGATCACCTTGACGCATCCCTTTACCACACGAAAACTCGAAGGTCGCGATCCATTAACAAGAACCGAGGACCGAGCCGAGGAAAGGATACCATGAATCCAAAGACACCATTTAGGGGGGGAACCCGAGTTGTTACATAATCGATGAAAGAAAATGCCAATTGACGTTATCATAAGCCTTGGCAAAGTCAATTTTTAAAAGGAACATTTCAGTACCGTTCTTCCTAGCCCAGGCTAAAACTTCGTTGAGAATTAGAGGGCCATCCAAAATAAGCCTATCTTTTAGGAAAGCTTACTGGGTTTCTGAAATGACCAATCCGATAACCATTTTCAGCCTATTCGCCAACACTTTCGAACCGTTTTATTAATGATACCCACCAGATTGATGGGTCGAAAGTCACCTAGGTCACCCGGGTCTTTCATTTTAGGGATGAGCACAATGAACGAGGACGAGACACCACGAGAAAAAGAACCTGTCCCGAAAAAATGTTTGAAAATGTTGCTGAAATCCTCTTCAAATAAGGCCCAGAACCTTTTAAAAAACTTCATATTGAAACCGTCCGGTCCCAGCGCCCGCTCGCTACCACAATCGAAACACGCCTTCTTTATTTCCTCGATCGAAAAATCTGACGTCAGATAGTTGGCGTCCTCGGCTGACAGAATATTATCGAAAGAGCACACAAGCTCCGGCCGAACCGGCTGGTCTTCTTTAAATTTTTTCCTGAAAAAGTTAAAAACCAGCTTTTTGACCAACCTCGGCTTTGATACCCACACGTCATTATCGAGCAAGCCAGGAATCGCATTGGACGCCTTCCGTTTATTGACAAGCCCATGAAAAAACTTTGTATTATCATCCCCGTCCGAAGCCCACCTAACCCTAGACCTCTGTCTCATATCCTTAGCCTTAAAACTTTCAACCTCAAGCAATTTTTTTTACATTCAAGACGAACCCATTCTTCTTCCTCCGAAAGATCCCTTAGTTCCATTTCCTCGTCTAACTTTTCTAGCTCCATTTTCGCCTCTTCCTCCTCCTCTCCTTCCCTCTGTCTAAGGCCATCTCTCCATTCCTTGATTTTTGACCGAAGAAACCGAAGCTTAAGAGATAAAATCAGGTCCGGAGGACCCTCAGCAGAAAAATTCACGAGAGCCGATTCAACAACACTGGCAAAATCCGGCCTCTCAAGCCAGGAACTGAAGAAGCGGAAGGGTTTCGCCCCAAAATTCAAATCCTTGATAACTAAAAGAAGAGGGTTGTGATCAGAATGAGCACGTGGAAGAGCTCTAACAAACGCCTCCGGCCATAAGTTTTGAAAGTTTTTACAAACTAAAAAACGGTCAATCTTACTAAACTTCCTCCCGGTCTCACTTTCAACCATAAAAGTAAACCTGCTACCTTTAAGATCAAAGTCACACAAGTCCGCATCGTGAATAAATTGGTTAAAATCCCTCGCGCACCGGGCTTTAAACCTAGAATTTTTTCGTTCCCCCGCACAACGAACGGCATTAAAATCCCCAAGCAGGACCCACACCCCATTCCTGCCCTCTTTCCCCACCAATAACCGTTGCCACAGAGCCCGTTTCTCAATCGTTTTTTAGGGAGCGTATATATTCAGGATAAACACTTCCATCGGACACCCTTTAACCCTCCCAACCAACAAAAGAAAATTCGGGTCTTTGACCACCGAGGAGAGGCAAAACAAACCTGGATCCTAGACACAAAGAAGATCGCCAGACCTACCGATAGGGTTCACAGCCTCTTTCGCCCAACCTGACCGACCCCAATAGCGATCGATATCAACCTCCGGGATATCCACCTTATTTGTTTTATGGAACGCCACAAACGAAACCTTTTCTTTGACTCGAATATCCTTAATCCACGAAGCTTTTCTATCCACACCAATCCCCCTAATGTTAATCGAAAGGAAATTCATCGGCAGACTCCATTAATACCTTTCTCTTCCCTAATAACTTGCTCCACCCTACCCTCATAACCTACCAGATCAGCGCCCACCAAATGCCCGAACTCCACTGTGTTGTTAATTTCCTTATCAATCAAATTTTCTTGTGGTTCGGCGCTGAAGTAAGAATCCACCAGATTGACATCTCTATCCCCATTATTCCTTCCTTGAACTTGCTGATTATCAGTCGAGCCTTCAGGAGGACTATTTAAGTTAAAAACCCCTTTATCTAAAGTTGGGCTACTAACGTTCCCATTGGGCCCAACCGAACCGTCCACAAAATCCTAAACATAATTAGAAGTCTCATTCCTCATCCTTTTTCTGGGCCTAGCAGACGGATGGCCCACAAGATTGGCCCAGTTATCATTAAAAGAAGGCCTAGAAGGAACAGAAGGAGGGGGAATATTCCTTTGGACATCGAAAGCCACACCAGCCGTATTATCATAATTATTGCCATTTCCCCCATGCATGGGAACTTCCCCTATCGACCCATGCGCCGTCACAACCTGGTCCTCATGCAAGGCATCAGGAAAAACTTGATGCTCCTCCACCTCTTCATCTCCCTTACCTGAGGGTTGCTCTTCCGGCGACTGAGACTCATCCCGACTTCCGACTTCAAATTCCGATGAAACGTCGTCCACGTCATCGATATTGCCCAAGCAATCCGGAACCCAAGCACTAGGTTCCTCGATGACCCAGACCCTGAAATATTTGTCCTGCCACCGCAGTTTCAACTCCCCCGAAATCACATTCCCACTGTCCGTCAACACTCCAAGGCAGTCGAAGGTTAGGTCCCCATCATCTTCATGAAACTTAGACCCATGCACAACTTTCCCATACTTACCCCCTATCTGATCAAAAACGCCAGGCGATAAAAGATGTGGAGGTACACCAAAAATATTTATCCAAGCTAATCGTTCAAACGGCAAGGACTGGCCCGCCCAAGGGTCAATAGACGTGAACCAACGAGACCAGGTACCATTGTCCTCTGCAAAACTCTTAGCCACCATATCATCCGAAAACGAGAGAAGGACCGTCAACCCGCCGAAGTACTGAATCACAATATCCTTAAACCCAGCTTCCCGGAGGAACACATTGATAGACCTGAGAGCCGAAAAATCCACCGTCCTCCCCACTAACGACCTCCCAAACTTCTCCGTGAGGGTGAAGACCGATGGATCAACCTCCACAACATCTTCATCAAGACACGGACTGGACTTATTCAGAAGAATGTCCACAAAAGACTTACCACTGGACGAACCATTAAACCTCGAAGCCGGCTTACGGGCAGGGCCTTCCAGTTTGCGGGCAGGGCCATCCGGCATCCGGCCCGGGCCATCTGACTTCCAACCATCATGAGTATGGATGGACACGGATCTGAATGAATATGGATCGGACCTTTTGATTCGGATCATCCAACTTCCCGGGTAGTTTTATTTTATTACCTATTAAAAATTTATACTTTTTAAAAATATAACATAGTAATAGGTTATCACCTGTGAATACTCACGGATTTTGAAATTTAAATTTTATGAAACACAATTGTATATATATTTTTAAAAAATGGAACACAATTATACAATATTAATATTGTGGTGGATATGTTTACCATGTACATATGTTTGATGAAATTATTCCATATACAATGTATATAATGAATCCCATACTTTTTATCTCGAGTTAACTCTCATTTTCGTTTCTGTAGTTTGTTCAATCATGCCAGTTCAGATCAAATTTCAAATTTTTATTATTTCCGTACTTGACATTATTGAAAATGTCAATTCCATCCAAAAAGCTAAGGTTGAATAGAATAATTGGACAAATCACAGGGACAAAAATGATAATTAACTCATGTTTTTTTGGACGGAACTGAAATGTTTTAAAAATGTCAGAAGGATACAAATTTAAAATTTGACCTGAACTAAACAAACTAGATGGACGAAAATGGCACTTAACTCTTTTTATCTCCTTGGTTCTTTCGCTCTCTGTGTCTTTCCTCACTCCTCCACTTAGACGTTCGAAAGAGAAAACTCTAGAAAAGTAATGCTCAAGAGAGAGATGGAAGAACACGACGGCAGAAGACCGCAGCCGTTGGTGGTGCTAACATCATCCCCGTTTCACGGCCACATGACACCCACTCTCCAGCTAGCCACAACCCTTCATGCCAACGGCTTCCCTATAGCCATTGCTCACTCCAACTTAAACCCACCCAACCCTTCTAACCATCCTTCCGACTTCACCTTCCTCCCACTTTCGGACAACTTATCGGCCGTTGAAGGGACCGGTGGCTTCGCTAAGTTCATAAACACGCTTAACAACAACTGTAAAGGGTCATTTAAGGAACACTTGACTCGGTTGGTCAATGAAGGAAATAAATCAATCGTTGTTATCTATGATAATATTATGTATTTTGCTGGAGTTGTTGCCGATGATTTGAATCTCCCCCGCATCATGTTTCGTACTACCAGTGCAGCGTTCATTCCAGCTTTGCTTCTCCGTCAACAGGTCCGTCAACATGGCAGATTTCTGGAAGAAGGTAAAGCCTTATCCCAACAAAAGTAAAAATCTTTACGTTACAACCACTTTGGTTTATCCAACCAAACCAAACATGAGATTGCTTTGTGGGTTGTACTGTGCATCAATGATTAATTAACTTTTTAAAACAAAATAATCAGTGGTTGAAGATTAGTTTCTTGTTTGTGTTTTGTGAATGGAAAAGGTATATGGAGACAAACTTGCCACGTCAATTTGATATATGAATGAAAGAGAAAGTTCAACAATTTAATCTTTTGAATGTATTAACAAAAATACTTCATTTTTGTTGTATATGCTGTTTATATTTATATTTTAATTATTTAGATTATTAACTTGCTATCTATTCTATAGTTAAAAAATTGATGGTAATGTGAAAAACACGTTTGTGAGACAAATTGATTGCTGGGAAAATTACGAAAATGTTGGTTGACCAAGAGTGTTTTCAATTTTGTCACTCTCCTGCGTCATTAGAAGGACCACTGAGCATGGGATGAGTCGGCGTACCATGTTGAAGAGTCCATGGATCACGCTCCTTCGGAAGAGTCCACTGACGTTTCGGAAGAGTCACTGACGCTTCGGAAGAGTCAGCGACTCTTCCCATAAACATGTGGGACACGTGTCAGCTTCTAGGGACATAGACACATCAACATAACATGCGGACTCTTCACATGCTCAGTGGTCCTTCCAAGGACGCAGGAGAGTGACAAAATTAAAAACCCTCTTGGTCAACCAGCAATCTCATAATTTTCCCTTGATTGCTTGGAAAAGTATGCGAGTATGGTGTTGTTGACATGTTAAGACTAGACAAGTTTGTAAGGGTGTTTGGGGTTTTGCATTGCATATGCTCTTGGGCTGGAGTTCAACTGGTTTTGAGATGAGATCTATATTAATTTAGAACACAAATTCGATTTGCAAATAATTTTCAGCGTAGAGGACAGCTCGGATTCGACTCGTTATTATTTATTAAATATTTATTTGTTTTGTTTACATACATATAAATATTTATATATTTTTATTATTATACTTTTTTATACATAAGAAACATATATTACTTAGCTAGCCTTTTGTTAAATAATATTTATTACTTAATAAAATAAAAACAGTTACGTTTATATAGAATGGACTCGTAGTAACTATCAGTAAACCTAGTCAAGTACGATATGTGAAGCTGAGACTCAAGCATGGGAGGCTTTGATAGTGTGCGGGGAGGACCTCCGCACAAGGCCCACGATTTCGAGGGACATGCGATTTAAAAAAAAATCGATACGTATATGTTATTTTTGTAAATAGTAAACACATACCACTTCCAATATAGACCCATTTACAAATCATTTTTTATGGTTAAAAATTTAGCCCACTTGAAATTAGGTTTATTGAACCCAATACTAATTTGATTTTCTTTAAATAATAACAAAACATAACGGAAGGGGACATTGTTTCAAGCTCGAACAGAGTATATGAATTCTTAGAGCCACCTCTGGATATATCTTGTCAATCGAACATCTTTTATGTTACAGGATATGAACTAATGCTATTCCATTTTATTATAAGATTTTGTGATGCAGGAGGTTGTGCCAAATCAGAATCTCCTTAGGTACAAAGACCTTCCATTTTCTAAAACGCCCATTGAAGATTGGAAACAAAATGTTGCCAACTATAGCCAACAAGCACACCCCTCCGCACTTATCTGCAACACCATTAAATTTCTTGAACACGAATCCTTAACTCAAGTCCACAACATGTTACAGGTTCCCGTTTTTGCGGTCGGGCCATTACACAAACTTGCACCAAACCTGTCTAGCGGTTCTTGCCAGGAAGACACCAGTTGCATCACCTGGCTCGATAAACAACCTCCCAAATCGGTGGTCTACATAAGCTTTGGAAGCTTAGCCACAATGGAGACGAAAATGCTGATCGAGATGGCATGGGGTCTAGCTAAAAGTAACCAACGGTTCCTATGGGTGGTTAGACCCGGTTCAGTTAGTGGATCAGAGTGGCTCGAGTTATTGCCTGAGGGGTTCATAGAGGAAACGAGAGAACGAGGCTTTATCGTGAAATGGGCTCCCCAGAAGGAGGTGTTAGCCCATTTTGCGGTGGGTGGATTTTGGAGTCATTGTGGATGGAACTCATGTTTGGAGAGTATTTCATCGGGTGTTGTGATGATATGTCAACCGTTTATTGTCGACCAAATGGTTAATGCGCGATATGTGAGTTACGTGTGGAAGATCGGGCTCGAGTTAGAGTGGGTGGAGAGAGGGGAGGTTGAAAGGATGATTAGAAGAGTTATGGTGGATGAGGAAGGAGTGGAAATGAGAGTTAGAGTAAATGATATGAAGGAAATGGTTAAAGAAGCAGTTGGAGATGATGGTTCTTCACAAAAATCATTGGAGGATTTGGTAGATTTCATTTTGTCATGTTGATATTTTTTTCAAGAAAAATGATAGAATCAAGACGTTTGTAAACTTACAATAAGTTCTTTTTTTTTTTTTTTCTAAAGTTCAACTTTTATTACACAAACAACCAACACGAACACCCAAACAAAGACAAAATCACATCACAAATTAAGAAAAATCAAACTTGCACCAGCTAGACCATTGAATATCTACTTTTTTAGATCTGCTGCCAAAGAAATAAGAGACTTCACATCTTCAGTGATCTCCTCAACCTTTATCTCCTTGTTAGAGAATGTTTAATAATTTATCGCTTTCCATAATCTCCAACACACTATTGTTGTGGCTGAATATTTCGACCAATATTCCGGACAAAGATTAACCACCCGGGAAATTTAATAGGTTTGATCAACTGAACCTATATTTGCACGGGGTCATTTAACTTGCGCAAGGGTGAAAAGAGATGACCAAGTCAAGCCCAAGACTTGTCTTTTCTGTTGAGGAAATGACCGTTGGCCTTGTGGAACGGGTCCCCAACGTTCACCTGGGGACTATTCAAAGTTTTCCCAATAGTTAGTTGTTTTGTTATCACTGAAGCAAGCTGATCGAATTGTAGGTTACACACTAACACATTGCTCACACATACTCGCACACTTAGTTGTTCTCTTTTACAGCTCACTTACGATTAACAAGCACTTACACTAGAATTTGTTATACAATCGGTCAGCCTTGTTCTTGAGTTGTACTTCATTTGTTCATTTAATAATATTGACTGTGGTAGATGCGTTTTATAGTTGTCTCCCGAGGTTTTGCACCTGCGATCTCAATTTATCAAGAGCTTTCCTTGTAATACCATGTGTTCTTTATTGTCTAATATTCTGAGCCATTTCTTGATATTCTAAGCAATATTTTTAGCAATTTAAACCATTTTTGGCACAAACATTTAGCATTTTCATTTATTGAATCAACACTAACATTTGTAACAGTTTTGACTTTTAAATCAAAGACTAGCACACTACCTCACTTAACAAATTTGATCACTAAATTGTTTAGGTAATTTTTGACCAAAACAACTATGATAACTATCCTCGCAAAATACTTCTTGCTCACAATCCCCAAACTAAAGAAGTTATGAAGCTCTAAAAGATCCCTTACCGAATAGGCGACAATTTGGTGGAGACTACACCAATTACTGATATGTTGCCACACCACCAAAGCCACCTAGCAGGCGGATAGCACATGGTGAGCCGATTCAACACCCGAGTCACATTAAACACATGCATCCGAAGGAATTTGCAGATTTCTTTTGCACATAGCCTCCAATGTAAGTAACTAATCCATCTCCGCCCTCCATATTTGTACCATTCCGGCACGTAGTTTTGACTAACATCAATAGCCGAGTGTACCTTATCTGTTTGGCTAAGCGAACCTAGAATATTATCAATAGTATCATGTATTCAAAAAAAAAAAATTTAAATATAGATCATGAATAATATGTTTTTTTTCGAAAGTTTTAATGTTTTAATATATTCTAATTTAATTGTGAGTTTATACAATACCATCCTGAAGAGGTATGGTCCTAATTCCCTGCCTACATGGCAGGGACCACACCACTTTTGTGCACACAAGACATCTATGTCACCAGAACATTCTAGAAGCTTCCAGAAGACATCTGGGCGGTTCACAGCTGGCATCAAAGATGCTTTGCCCGACATAAAGGACAACACGTGTCACCATTAACAGAAGGCCACATAGGCCTGCGACAACCCAGGGAGCAGGGCTGACGTGACCAGTACGAGGTACCCAGCACAGGCGAATGCAAGGACGCCACGTGTACCACTACACCCTTTGCGACAGAGCAGACCAAGAGGATATTCCCCTTGGTCGGACAGCTGGCGCGCGCCTACAGCTGGCACAGCTGCTTCCTCCTTCTTCACCCTCCGGCTATAAATAGGACCCTTCATCATTCAGGTTCGGGATCTGGACTCTCTTTACTCACTCTATACACACACTGTTTTATTCCTCTCAGAGCAGTACTTATTCTCACGCCGGAGCCTGGTTAAGAGGGAAAACCCCCTTCCCCCCCTCTTAACGAGACTAACGGTGTTTACTGTTTTGCAGATCTCAGGCCACCGATACGAGTAAGAGAAGAGGTTGAACCCCACAAGTGAAACGACCCTCTTGGTTATCCTTGTGTTAACCATTGTTTCAACACATCCTAATTTTAGACCGGACTGACACGTTAAATAATTAATGCAATAATTCCAAACATTCCCGAAGGAATATAGCAAATTAAGTTAGATAATTTCTTGTATCTATTTTTGTTAAACTCTTAATATTGGATCTTTTTGTTTATAATACGTTTTATGTGTTTTTACCTAAGATTATGTTGATGCGGGTAAAACAACAATTTTTATAGATAAATTTTATTTAAGATGACATAGTTAGTTCCAATCACAATCAATGTGTTTGGATCCCCATACGTTTTTGCAGATCTCAGGCCACCGATATGAGCAGCAGCCTGCTCATCAAGGCGACGTTTGTGATCATCGAGAGCTTTTTTCTTCATGTGCTCCGATAAGGTAGCACTGTCATCAGAATCCGACTGTTGACTCTTTTCACCAACCCCTAAGCCAGACAACGTATCAGAAACTACCACATAACCTAGACAAGGATGAGTAGAGGGTCGCTTACGAGAAGAACCAGCACCTTTACCCTCAGGCTTCTCCTCTCTCCTCCCAGATCTATCGGTCCGTGCTTTCTTTCTCGTCTCCAACTGGGCAGACGGATCAACAGATGCCTCCGCATCATCATCATCCCCAACAATTTCATGCACGGGTTCAACAACACCACCAGGCGCGGTACCTGCACGCGCGTAATGAGAGGTTAGATCTCCAACATTCGGGTCAGAACTCCCACTAGAAAGGATGATAACTTCCTCTCGACCCGAATCGACAAAGTCATCCCAAACATCTTCACCTAGAACTTCACCAGCATATCTGCTCAGGCTTTCGTCGGTAGGATGCAAAAACCGACCCCGTATCTGCTCCAACCACGTCGGATTCCCATCAGCCTGGATAGCTTCAACCATGGCACCCGCTGACTTAGGGTCCAAGGCATTCAACAAACTGTAACCAACTGCAAAATGGCAACAAAAATAAGGACACATAGTAAACATAAAGGGAAATAATCAAGTGGTAAGACAGGAAAGAACCATACATTTGCCCTTATGGCTATACGCAGGTTGACCCAGCGGATGTTTAGGCACCCACAACAAACTCATCCCTGCACCAACTAAAGCCATCTCATCCAGTTGAGAAATAGCAGTCGCCTTCGCACTTATCTTCCTATACCAGTCTTGAGCACCATAGTTTGGAAGAACATCCACCTTAGGGATCCCGTGACTCACTTGCCGATATAACATATCTGTTGGAATCACACCACGACGGATGTAGAAAAACTTTTGTTTCCAGTCATGGATGCCCTTTAACGGCACAGAACATACCTGAGCAACTCCAGCCCTAGCTTGAAAAGAGTAAAAGCCGCTGGTATACGAAACGCTGTAGAAAACGTTAAACATCTCAAAAGTAGGATCAACACGGTAAGACCTACAGACGAATTCGAAATGGGTAATCCGAGGAAGCCCAATCGCATTTATTTGAGAAATATGGAGCCCATAACCCCTCAACACAGCAGCAGTGAACTTCGTAATCGGCAGCCTAAAATTACCTTCCCGGAAATAAGCAACATATAACGTGATAAAACCCGGAGGGGCATCCAATGCAGTAGATCCAGGAGGAGGGTACTGAGCTCCCCACTCAGAACGGAAGTTCATCCCCCTCACAAGGTTCTGAAATTCCTCCTCCTTCCAGTTAATAACGGCTTGGTCTGGACCAGGAGGAGCCTTACCTCTATGCTTCCTTTTCTTCTGAGTTGGATTCTTCTCAGCCATGATAAAGGTCAAGAAGAAGATGATTTGAACTCAAGAAAATGTGAACACTGGGAAAGCACAAGAGGAGGATAGAGAGAAAATCACACTTAGAATTCAAGAATGAAGGAAGAAGGGGATAACCGCCCTCTATTTATACTCATCGCATTTAATGCGATGGATAGTGGACCGTCAGGAAACAGGAAAAGCACCCAATAGATGACTGACACGTCAAAGGAGAGAGAAGACGTCGGCTCGTTTTTCGGGAAGCATGGGCGACAGGGTCTGCTGATGTGACAGAAAGTCACTGCAAAAGCAACTATTCACCTCCGAAACGACAGGGACGTCAGACGGTCACACCAAACACTTCCCCATAACCACCAAACTTCCAACAGAAGGAAACACAAAAGGGCCAAAACCCTTGCGGCATGCGTCCATTTGGCTCACTTTTTTCAAAAAGCCAAAACCCATGCGGCATGCGTCCATTTGGCTCACTTTTTCAAAATCCAAAACCCATGCGGCATGCGTCCATTTGGCTCAGTTTTTTCAAAAGGCCAAAACCCATGCGGCATGCGTCCATTTGGCTCAGTTTTTTCAAAAGGCCAAAACCCATGCGGCATGCGTCCATTTGGCTCACTTTTTTAAGAAGCCAAATGTCACACCCCGAAATTATCAGAGCTGGCGTGACTGGACCGGTATCTTCATTGCACAGCGGAAGCAAATAAGCTAAGACTTCTAGAAAGTGAACGCCGCTAAGTAACCGAATTCCCATGGGTTCTCCTATTCCAACTGTTCCATAGTTTTGAAAATTCAACCTGAGAAAGAACATGCGAAAAAGTCAACATAAAGTTGAGCGAGTTCATAGTTTGTTTTGAAAAGATTTAAAATAAATCTTTTTGATAACCGGTTTAAAAGTTGTTGAGAAAGCATAGTAAAATCATTTTCTCGGCATGATATATGAAAGTTGTGAGTCTAGCCCACGAGAGTCTTTGTAAGCAGGACCAACTCGTCCTCTTACTTGTACATAAGTTGAAAACATTATCAAAGTTTGTAAATACATGTATTATGAGTTTGCGTCAAATGAATATCAAAAACATTTGAAGGTTATAGTGTTGTAAGTTGGTATGTAAAGCGTCTATGAACGTGTTGATCATTAATGTTTCGCGAGGACATTAATATATGCGACGACATAGGAGGTACTCAACCCGCGTAGGCAATTTAAGTGTCGAACTCTCGACAGTGGACACAACAGCACTCTAGTGGTCACCCTTGGACCGTGAGTGGGGCTCGCCCGTACCCATTAGATCTAACCTTTGTTCCTTGGTCCTCAAAAGGATTAATGGCACCTCAGTTACAGCCTATGCTCACATGATCTAAGAGTTCATTCCATAACTTAATCATACCTAAGTTTGACATGTATTTCCCCCTGAAAGTTGTAAACCGTAACGTTGAAAGAAAAGGGGGACATGATCTCACTGAGTTGTCTCGTTTTTCGTACGCAGGCCAACCCAGTTCCGTTGTTGTAACTAGGACATTCTCGTCACTAGTCATGAAAATCATGCATGTTTGCGAAAATACGCGTTTGTTTTGTAAAACCGGTATGTTTAGTATAAACCTTTCGTAAACCTTTCGAGTTCGTTGAAATTCATTTGCAACATGGTTTATAAAGATGTGTTTTCGTTCATCGAAATAGTGTTTTATTTTGCAAAAACTTGCATGTCTTTCCACCCCCGAAAACATTTATAAAAATGTAAAAAAAAAAAAAAAACAGTAAAAAGTGGGGGTTATGAACTCACCTTGACATTCCCGTGCAAAACTAGCTTAGCGTGATTCCGTAGTGTCGTTCCAGGAACGTGAATTAGCTAGCGTACAACGATGACATTCCTATGAAGGAATACTTATGAGTTTTCTAATAAAACAACGTAGCTAACTACGTGTCCGAGCTCTACCGAGTCGTTAATAAAACGACCCTGGGAAGGTGTTATTATTCTAAGTCGAAATAACCAAGCTATGGCTATTTGATCTCACTTTATAATTGGAATAAAAACTAAGTCATAGAAACGACTTAGCTTCCGAGCGACTTAGAATGTATATCTGTATATTATGAAAATACATTCGAGAAGTCGTATTAGTAGTCGCGAATAGTAGGCGTAGATGTATAGTAGTACAGCTCTCCGTAGGCTACGTGAGTTGTAAATAAATAAGTAAATATGTATATACTCGAATTATTGACATTTGAAAATGAATATAAACTACTATATTCAGATTATAAGAATATTCGGATTTTAGATGATTGAAGCAAATATAAATAATTATATTTATTTTATGTGATTTTCGAATAATAAGCGTTGGAAATATAAATTCTGAATTCCATCATTTGGAATCAATATAAACATTATAAACATTATACTTATTGTTTAAAAGTGTTCGGAAATCTTAACGTTCGAACTGATAATAAACATTATATTTACTTTATCAAAGTACTTCAAGTTGTTTCGGATAATAGATTTTTGAAATAAATATAAATAATCACCTTTTTTTTTTCATATAAGATTTCCGAGTTTTGCGCGTTTGAAATAATTATAAATAATGATATTTATCTCATAAAAGTTTTGGAGTTTTCGTTGAGTTGTATACCGGAATTGTCGATTTGTTAAAACAAATACTCGTTTTATAAGTTAGGAAATGTCGCCAAAATAAATATATGCTTATATCTATTTTTGTAAAGTACATTGCATTCCGAAAGGCGTCGTTTTTATAACAAAGTACGTTTCATATGTCGGGTTTTTACAAAAAACGGACAGAGTTTCCTCTGTTTTTAGACGCTCCCGACAATCTGAGTGTCGATTTATTTTCCAAAAATTCAATCAATCATTCAACAAACATTATATATAAAGTTTACGTCGAATATATCAAAACGTCAAGTGCAAAAGCGTAGTAGTCACTAACGTATAAAATTTTTGTCGAGTATATAAAAAAAGTAAACTAATATCTAATCGATTCGGGTCGAGCTCGGTCGCGTATAACTATGATCTAATGTAAACTAACTCGCTACGCTTAAAACTTTACCGGGTCGGGCTTTGACCGACGTTGACTACTGTTGACCGGCAGTTGACTGTTGACTTTGACCGTGACCCGAAACCGAAACCTGAACCCAAAAAATGAACCAACCTAAACCCGGAACATCCAAAGTTGACCCAAGCCAAAATCTGAACCCAAGACAAATTCGTTGACTGATGTTGACCTGCTTTAACCATGGTTGACCGAAAACCAAGTCGTTGACTTGTTAACCGATCCTTGACCCGTGTGGTTTGAACCTGAGTTTGTGGAACCGAACCAAGACCCGATGGAATCTGACTCGACGGTACCCGATGTTGTCCACCTTTAACCGGACCCTAACCCGAATCTTGAACCATGACTGAACATGGTATCACCACCATCCCGCTGTCGTCAGGTGGTCACCACCATCACGAAAATCATCATCATACTCGCTGATGTCTTTCTGTCGTGCATCGTAGTCAACCCAACCACCACAGCCGCCGCTTGTGGTGGTTCTGTTGTCGTCCTCCGTTGTGCACCGTTCAGACCCACCGCCGCCGACTCCTCCTCTCTCTTCAACCCATATCTCTCTCTTTCATTTGCTGCCGCCCGACACCATCCACCACAGAACCGCCGCTGTGGTGGTGGTCCTTTTCGTCGCTGTTATACCTCCACCGGAGGTCAAGGAATCAGGGGGGGGGGGTTCGCTGAACATAGTCTCCACCGCCGCCGCTCACGGCGGCGAGCCTTCATCCGCTGCCGACAACAGTCAACGAGGGGGGGGTGGTAGATGGCCGGTTGTGTGCTTCAGTTTGAGAAGATGAAGTTCTGAATATCTTTTGTGGGTGTATGTTATCTGTGTTTTGAGTTTGAGAGAAATAGTGGGAATAGGATAATGTAGGCGGCTGAACACAAGTGAGGTTTTAGGGTTTTCTTAGTTATTTATACTTAGGTTAGTTTAGTGGGTTTTGGGCTTGGGCCCAAGGCCTACAAGCCCATTCCCGCGTTTAAGTGGCCCGTAATTTTCTACGAGACCCGTTATTCAAACCCGAACATCATGTATCGTCATAAAATAAAATTCTAGTATTATGTCACGTAAGATATGGTCGGTAGTTGGCGTTTGACGCCTTCGTTCGTTTGTTTAATTAAAAATTGCGTAAAATACGGCGTTGCTCGTTTTAACCCGTTGTTTTCGATCCGGTTTCAACTACGGATGTAAAAATTTAATTACAGAGCTAAAATATTTCGTAAAAATTTAATATCTGTCGGCGTTGTCGTTATTTCGTACGGTTTCAATTCGTTACGGTTTAATATTCAACGGTTTGTCCGCAAATCACCATTCGCGCACAGTAAAGCCGATTAGACGTTCATAGGCATTCAATGGCCTAATTAAGTTAATACCTGTCTTAAACCCTACTCATTATCGCCTAAAACGTTTGTTAATCGCGTAATCAGAAGCCGTTAATTACCGGTTGTCACATTCTCCCCCTGTTACAGAAATTTCGTCCTCGAAATTTAGACTATGTTATCTCCTTAGAGTTATGACATTCCTAGGTAAGTCCGAATAATACCAAAGTGAATGACCGTATAATCGAACCAAAACTTGTTCAGATTACGTGGTTGCAAGAAAATTTTGCATCAATAGGAACCCAATGGTTTAACTGATTTTGTTCTAGAAATCGATGTCAAGTGAACGAAGCGTAGTGATACTATCACCAATGCGACCAAGTTGATAGAGTTCAACAAAAGAGGAAATTCAACCAATGGAATTCCAAATGAAAGTTCACAAACTGCAAATCAATTTTTTTGAAACAATAGAATTCACTACCAACAAAAACTGGTGTTGGTTGTTCTATGATTGAAACTCGAGTTTAACAAGTTCAAATAAATAGACTCATGAAAATGATTTATCAACAATCGAATCGTTAAATGAATAAAATCAACGTGTTGCAAGGATACACCGAAATGAAATACAACCGAACCTGGTGTATCATCATCTTAATACATAGTTGCATTAAGACCATTTAAATGATTAGTCAAACGAAAAGCATATATAGTTTCGCATGAACGACCGATCGTGATTAGCACAAGCTACAAGTTTATACCGATGCCAGAAGGTGTCGTAGTGAATGAAATGATTCAATAATAGCGGTGACCGAACAAGTATCACCGTGTTTTGCATGAAACGTTCGATTCATGATTAGCCCAAGCTACAAGTTCATACCAATGCCACAAGGTGTCGTAGTGAATGAAATGATTCAATAATAGCGGTGACCGAACAAGTATCACCGTGTTTTGCATGAAACGTTCGATTCATGATTAGCCCAAGCTACAAGTTTATACCAACACCACAAGGTGTCGTAGTGAATGAAATAATTATATAATAGCGGTGACCGAACAAGTATCACCGTGTTTTGAAATCAGATGAAAGGCTTAACAAAGTAAATTTGAATTGTTGTTTCAAACAAATCTGATAGGATTTTCAATTGATAATGAAACGAATAAATAATGTTTTTCGATCGAAGATGAAAGAGCACTAAATATCGCAAAACGTTCGATCGATGATGAATGATCTGTTAAGAGGTACACCGGAATATGACATAAATTTATGTACCATATCTTAACACACGATTGTGTTAAGATTGCTTTAATATGATAAACCAACAAAGCGGATTTAATATCAATAAACAAATAAATAAATAATTAAATCCGTACATGAGGTGAGCAACGAGATTAGCGCAAGCTTCAGACTTGTGAAAAAAAAACGCCACCACAAGGTGATCGTTATCAAAGAAACAATTTAACGAAGTTGAAAACCAGACAAGCATGTTATGGTTCAAAACAAATGAAGTGTTTGTTGGGATTATTTCGAATATGATGGCCTCAATCCATCATATGGGGTCTTGAATCGAATATATATTAAGAGCAAGTTCAAGCAATTGAACTTGGTTTAAACACAGTCCAACAATGGATGCATGTATCAACCAGAAGATTTTGACATGGTTACAACGAAAACCATGTATGTGGCTTGAAAAGAAAAGAGTTTCAACGAGTTTCGTTGACTCGATATCAAAGAGTCAACATTATGCAATAATGTAGTTTATCCAAATCACAATGCAATAATCGACATAGCAAAACAATATTGAACGTTGATAAAGCAACAATTTCAAGTGAAGCCACATGCGTAACGAACAACGCATGTGTAACATATGAATTTGTCAAGAATGAAGCAATTAAGTGTTCGTTATCATGAAATAGAATTTTCGTGATGCAATGGCCATTAGAGGGAGTAGAAATGCAAAAATCTACTCACTAGACGCAAAAGTCGGAATTTCAATAAAAGAAATTTAAGGACTTTACCTGGAATTTCGCGTGATAACCCTCTGTTAGTTGACATTACCATGGAATGTCGAACATAGCGTAATCGCCATAAATGAAATAGGGGAATGTGGAAACATGTGACTTCTTTTGCAGCGCCAATAATTGTGAGTCTCTTTAGACTAAGCATCAATCGTTATGAAATCTTGTTTAAGCGTACCTGTGCGAGATTCGTGTCGTTTGTAGGATCACGTGGCAAAGTGCCGCATTGCAATCGGTAGTTCTCCCGTTGTCAGGATTAGCATCGTTGTTGTCGTGTCCATTTGAGTTTTCCCCGAGGCCTTGCCTCGAAAATCGTGTGTGATATACTTCGACGTCCGCTGACGAATAGTTTAAAGTTCACGTGTAATTGCGCAATAGTGTTTCGTTCCACGTAGGTTACCTGCTCGGGTAACTAAAAAGCATAGACAATATAGACAATGACGATTTGCCCGAGTTGTTAGTCATGGTTTCTAAGTGAGGACCTTTAACGATTTTTGACATAAGTTTCTCATCAAGAGTTTTTCTAAAGGTCCTATATGCGTGTTATCCTAAACTCTCAAAGTTTTGATTCTTCTGTGTAATTGTTTCGTGTAACGTGTATCAATTCAACACTTGTATATGTTTAAAACAAAAATTGTTGAACCATTGTTCTTGGCAACGGTTGGAACCCATATTCGAGTCTTAGGCGTTCTGTATGTGTTCAATTATTGATATCTAAGTCCCCAGAGGATAGTGAGGTTAAAGCCTAGGTATCTCTACAGAAACCAAATTCGCTGAAACCTATAGCTCTGATACCAATCTGTCACACCCCGAAATTATCAGAGCTGGCGTGACTGGACCGGTATCTTCATTGCACAGCGGAAGCAAATAAGCTAAGACTTCTAGAAAGTGAACGCCGCTAAGTAACCGAATTCCCATGGGTTCTCCTATTCCAACCGTTCCATAGTTTTGAAAATTCAACCTGAGAAAGAACATGCGAAAAAGTCAACATAAAGTTGAGCGAGTTCATAGTTTGTTTTGAAAAGATTTAAAATAAATCTTTTTGATAACCGGTTTAAAAGTTGTTGAGAAAGCATAGTAAAATCATTTTCTCGGCATGATATATGAAAGTTGTGAGTCTAGCCCACGAGAGTCTTTGTAAGCAGGACCAACTCGTCCTCTTACTTGTACATAAGTTGAAAACATTATCAAAGTTTGTAAATACATGTATTATGAGTTTGAGTCAAATGAATATCAAAAACATTTGAAGGTTATAGTGTTGTAAGTTGGTATGTAAAGCGTCTATGAACGTGTTGATCATTAATGTTTCGCGAGGACATTAATATATGTGACGACATAGGAGGTACTCAACCCGCGTAGGCAATTTAAGTGTCGAACTCTCGACAGTGGACACAACAGCACTCTAGTGGTCACCCTTGGACCGTGAGTGGGGGTCGCCCGTACCCATTAGATCTAACCTTTGTTCCTTGGTCCTCAAAAGGATTAATGGCACCTCAGTTACAGCCTATGCTCACATGATCTAAGAGTTCATTCCATAACTTAATCATACCTAAGTTTGACATGTATTTCCCCCTGAAAGTTGTAAACCGTAACGTTGAAAGAAAAGGGGGACATGATCTCACTGAGTTGTCTCGTTTTTCGTACGCAGGCCAACCCAGTTCCGTTGTTGTAACTAGGACATTCTCGTCACTAGTCATGAAAATCATGCATGTTTGCGAAAATACGCGTTTGTTTTGTAAAACCGGTATGTTTAGTATAAACCTTTCGTAAACCTTTCGAGTTCGTTGAAATTCATTTGCAACATGGTTTATAAAGATGTGTTTTCGTTCATCGAAATAGTGTTTTATTTTGCAAAAACTTGCATGTCTTTCCACCCCCGAAAACATTTATAAAAATGTAAAAAAAAAAAAAACAGTAAAAAGTGGGGGTTATGAACTCACCTTGACATTCCCGTGCAAAACTAGCTTAGCGTGATTCCGTAGTGTCGTTCCAGGAACGTGAATTAGCTAGCGTACAACGATGACATTCCTACGAAGGAATACTTATGAGTTTTCTAATAAAACAACGTAGCTAACTACGTGTCCGAGCTCTACCGAGTCGTTAATAAAACGACCCTGGGAAGGTGTTATTATTCTAAGTCGAAATAACCAAGCTATGGCTATTTGATCTCACTTTATAATTGGAATAAAAACTAAGTCATAGAAACGACTTAGCTTCCGAGCGACTTAGAATGTATATCTGTATATTATGAAAATACATTCGAGAAGTCGTATTAGTAGTCGCGAATAGTAGGCGTAGATGTATAGTAGTACAGCTCTCCGTAGGCTACGTGAGTTGTAAATAAATAAGTAAATATGTATATACTCGAATTATTGACATTTGAAAATGAATATAAACTACTATATTCAGATTATAAGAATATTCGGATTTTAGATGATTGAAGCAAATATAAATAATTATATTTATTTTATGTGATTTTCGAATAATAAGCGTTGGAAATATAAATTCTGAATTCCATCATTTGGAATCAATATAAACATTATAAACATTATACTTATTGTTTAAAAGTGTTCGGAAATCTTAACGTTCGAACTGATAATAAACATTATATTTACTTTATCAAAGTACTTCAAGTTGTTTCGGATAATAGATTTTTGAAATAAATATAAATAATCACCTTTTTTTTTCATATAAGATTTCCGAGTTTTGCGCGTTTGAAATAATTATAAATAATGATATTTATCTCATAAAAGTTTTGGAGTTTTCGTTGAGTTGTATACCGGAATTGTCGATTTGTTAAAACAAATACTCGTTTTATAAGTTAGGAAATGTCGCCAAAATAAATATATGCTTATATCTATTTTTGTAAAGTACATTGCATTCCGAAAGGCGTCGTTTTTATAACAAAGTACGTTTCATATGTCGGGTTTTTACAAAAAACGGACAGAGTTTCCTCTGTTTTTAGACGCTCCCGACAATCTGAGTGTCGATTTATTTTCCAAAAATTCAATCAATCATTCAACAAACATTATATATAAAGTTTACGTCGAATATATCAAAACGTCAAGTGCAAAAGCGTAGTAGTCACTAACGTATAAAATTTTTGTCGAGTATATAAAAAAAGTAAACTAATATCTAATCGATTCGGGTCGAGCTCGGTCGCGTATAACTATGATCTAATGTAAACTAACTCGCTACGCTTAAAACTTTACCGGGTCGGGCTTTGACCGACGTTGACTACTGTTGACCGGCAGTTGACTGTTGACTTTGACCGTGACCCGAAACCGAAACCTGAACCCAAAAAATGAACCAACCTAAACCCGGAACATCCAAAGTTGACCCAAGCCAAAATCTGAACCCAAGACAAATTCGTTGACTGATGTTGACCTGCTTTAACCATGGTTGACCGAAAACCAAGTCGTTGACTTGTTAACCGATCCTTGACCCGTGTGGTTTGAACCTGAGTTTGTGGAACCGAACCAAGACCCGATGGAATCTGACTCGACGGTACCCGATGTTGTCCACCTTTAACCGGACCCTAACCCGAATCTTGAACCATGACTGAACATGGTATCACCACCATCCCGCTGTCGTCAGGTGGTCACCACCATCACGAAAATCATCATCATACTCGCTGATGTCTTTCTGTCGTGCATCGTAGTCAACCCAACCACCACAGCCGCCGCTTGTGGTGGTTCTGTTGTCGTCCTCCGTTGTGCACCGTTCAGACCCACCGCCGCCGACTCCTCCTCTCTCTTCAACCCATATCTCTCTCTTTCATTTGCTGCCGCCCGACACCATCCACCACAGAACCGCCGCTGTGGTGGTGGTCCTTTTCGTCGCTGTTATACCTCCACCGGAGGTCAAGGAATCAGGGGGGGGGGGTTCGCTGAACATAGTCTCCACCGCCGCCGCTCACGGCGGCGAGCCTTCATCCGCTGCCGACAACAGTCAACGAGGGGGGGGGGTGGTAGATGGCCGGTTGTGTGCTTCAGTTTGAGAAGATGAAGTTCTGAATATCTTTTGTGGGTGTATGTTATCTGTGTTTTGAGTTTGAGAGAAAGAGTGGGAATAGGATAATGTAGGCGGCTGAACACAAGTGAGGTTTTAGGGTTTTCTTAGTTATTTATACTTAGGTTAGTTTAGTGGGTTTTGGGCTTGGGCCCAAGGCCTACAAGCCCATTCCCGCGTTTAAGTGGCCCGTAATTTTCTACGAGACCCGTTATTCAAACCCGAACATCATGTATCGTCATAAAATAAAATTCTAGTATTATGTCACGTAAGATATGGTCGGTAGTTGGCGTTTGACGCCTTCGTTCGTTTGTTTAATTAAAAATTGCGTAAAATACGGCGTTGCTCGTTTTAACCCGTTGTTTTCGATCCGGTTTCAACTACGGATGTAAAAATTTAATTACAGAGCTAAAATATTTCGTAAAAATTTAATATCTGTCGGCGTTGTCGTTATTTCGTACGGTTTCAATTCGTTACGGTTTAATATTCAACGGTTTGTCCGCAAATCACCATTCGCGCACAGTAAAGCCGATTAGACGTTCATAGGCATTCAATGGCCTAATTAAGTTAATACCTGTCTTAAACCCTACTCATTATCGCCTAAAACGTTTGTTAATCGCGTAATCAGAAGCCGTTAATTACCGGTTGTCACACCAAAACCCATGTGGCATGCGTCCATTTGGCTCACTTTTTTCAAAAGGCCAAAACCCATGCGGCATGCGTCCATTTGGCTCACTTTTTTTAAGAAGTCAAAACCCATGCGGCATGCGCCCATTTGACTCACTTTTCAAAAGGTAAAAACCATGCGGCACGCCCTCATTTGGCTCAATTTATATGAACCAACTTCAATGCGACGCATGGAGATCATAACTCTCATAAGTCCAGAATCCCTCCTAGACGAATAACTCAACTAGAAGGCACACTGGACTGGGGGGACTTGAAGAGGTATGGTCCCAATTCCCTGCCTACATGGCAGGGACCACACCACTTTTGTGCACACAAGGCATCCATGTCACCAGAACATTCTAGAAGCTTCCAGAAGACATCTGGGCGGTTCACAGCTGGCATCAAAGATGCTTTGCCCGACATAAAGGACAACACGTGTCACCATTAACAGAAGGCCACATAGGCCTGCGACAACCCAGGGAGCAGGGCTGACGTGACCAGTACGAGGTACCCAGCACAGGCGAATGCAAGGACGCCACGTGTACCACTACACCCTTTGCGACAGAGCAGACCAAGAGGATATTCCCCTTGGTCGGACAGCTGGCGCGCGCCTACAGCTGGCACAGCTGCTTCCTCCTTCTTCACCCTCCGGCTATAAATAGGACCCTTCATCATTCAGGTTCGGGATCTGGACTCTCTTTACTCACTCTATACACACACTGTTTTATTCCTCTCAGAGCAGTACTTATTCTCACGCCGGAGCCTGGTTAAGAGGGAAAACCCCCTTCCCCTCTCTTAACGAGACTAACGGTGTTTACTGTTTTGCAGATCTCAGGCCACCGATACGAGTAAGAGAAGAGGTTGAACCCCACAAGTGAAACGACCCTCTTGGTTATCCTTGTGTTAACCATTGTTTCAACACATCCTAATTTTAGACCGGACTGACACGTTAAATAATTAATGCAATAATTCCAAACATTCCCGAAGGAATATAGCAAATTAAGTTAGATAATTTCTTGTATCTATTTTTGTTAAACTCTTAATATTGGATCTTTTTGTTTATAATACGTTTTATGTGTTTTTACCTAAGATTATGTTGATGCGGGTAAAACAACAATTTTTATAGATAAATTTTATTTAAGATGACATAGTTAGTTCCAATCACAATCAATGTGTTTGGATCCCCATACGTTTGTGTAATCCATTTAAAGTATACTCTAAAATATAAAGACTCCTAAAGCATGTTAAAAGAACTCATTTGATAAAAGGATATACTTATAAGTGGATGGGGTTGAGTTTAGCATGCAAAGCTATTGGAGATTGTTCCCTTTAAGTTCAAACGTTCGAGTCCTGTTGAATATGAGTTTAGTGTAATTTAAGCCGTTCAAAATATTTATGAAGTGGGTAGTATGTAGATTTTAGGTGAGGAGTGTTCATTGACCAAAACGATAATAATAATAATAATAATAATAATAATAATAATAATAATAATAATAATAATAATAATAATAATAATAATGTACACCATTTTTCGATGAATATACTTGATTATAAAAAAAAACTTTAAGTTTCGTTACACCGATTCTTTGCTTATCATCCTAGAACTTCTACAATCTGCTGATGTACAGGCTTAAAAGTAGTATAATGTAATATAAAATTGTATTATAACTTCTGTGATAATGTAACATTAATAGTTAATTAGTTATCACATATATATTATTCATTTTGTTATATTACGATCATTGAGTTATGAAATATTTTTTTAATTTCTCCTTTGGCCGGTAAAAAAAATGAATTATTTTTTTTAACCAAATCCTTTTTTAGACCAATAACATTAATGTTATCTTCTCTCTCCTCATAAGTTCGATACATAATAGTATTTCAGTATTTGTATTTAACAAATAGTATTTATATCTAAAATATGTATTTCTAATAATAGTTAATTATAGTACAATGTATTTCTAATAATAGTTAAATTAAAGTACAATACTCCGTCAATTCACCCAAAGAACATGGGGGTATTTTGTAACTTCTCATGCCTTTTATATAGGTTTATAGTAACCAATCCAGGTATCCTCGGCACTAACGACTCAAATCCATTGTATCCTATGTATGTACTACATTTTAAAAATCAAACATCGTACTATCAAACTATTTGGATACGTTTGTACGACGTCTATCGTGATCGGTATAAAAATATCAAGAATACCAACGTTGTCAAGAACAAAAAACACACAAGTAATCATCATCCGTAGATTTTGATTGATTGATTTATCATGGCTCTACCACCACCGATGATGCACGGCCGCAACGCGACAATGGGCATGCCTCGGAAAAAGAAAATGATGATGCACATGACTTTCTATTGGGGGAAAGACGCTTTGATTCTTTTTAAGGGTTGGCCCGGGACCAATACAGGCATGTACGCGTTGGCGCTCGTTTTCGTCTTCTTTTTGGCTCTTTTGGTGGAATGGCTAGCTCATTGTAATCTTAAAATGACGAAATCTGATGATGCAGGCTCGGGTTTGGCTCAAACGTTGGTGTATACTTTTCGGGTCGGGTTGGGGTTCATGGTGATGTTGGCGATTATGTCGTTCAATGTAGGGGTGTTTTTGGCAGCCGTGTTGGGACATGCTTTAGGGTTTTTTTTCTTTCGGGTGATTTTGAAACCGGCTAACAATAATACTGATGGCATTTCGAATGCTTGTTAGTTAATTGTGTTAGGTTTCTAGCTATATGTACTTGTCACTGGTATTTTAATAAGACTAACTTCTTTCGGTACATCTGTTGTATAGCTTGGACTTTTTATATTTACATTTACATAAGTTACTTGTTTTAACACCAAAAAATATGCACTCTCTAAATGAAAAAGTAATTCCCGTATACATTTTCTTGATCGTTAAGACACTTTCAAAGAATATACTCGAGTGAGTCAGTCGTAACTAATAACGGTAACAATCCTGGAAAATACCACAAATTCAAAAGAGCTAGTCATGATAGTCCGCTTAGGATTCAAGTTGGGTCACCCGGAGCCCCACGTGGAGTTTGAAGATCCCATGCACGGTTCCCCCGCGTCAATCACCACTAGTGGCAGACCTAGGAATTATTTGCTGGGGTGTGGATGAGGGGTTCAATTATATTTTCAAGGGTTGCGGTCGGGTTTTTTGCCTAAAAAATACACTGATTTTTTTTCTAGGGGTGCGCCCGCCCAGCCAGGACACATAGGTCCGCCCTTGATCACCACAACTATCAGTTATCTGCATTTTCCCATGTTCTCTTGACATGCTTTCTTTAGTTGTATTATCTGCATTATAGTTATTACTTCAATTTCCATTCTTCTTTTATGTATTGAACTTTGTTTGGTAATAATGTTGGCTGTTTCATTTGATTAGAGAAAACTTTCTTCTGTGTGTTTGGTAATGTAGGTTATTTTGTATGATTAATGCCCAAAGGTTTCGATTGAGTGGTGTTTTTGTACCTTGATCGACCCGTATTTATTCGATTTCAAAATTCTGATATACGACAGTATCCTACACATTCATGTGTGTCTAAACATGTAAATGAGTAAATTTGATCTTCAAACATTTGACTCGTAAAGAAGAAAGATTAAGATTTTTTTTGTTTAATTCATCTTCAGTGGCATCTTCTTTTACCAAAAGTATATGCATATGCATAAGTGTAACTATTAGCAATCTGTTTTGAGTACTCTCTTTACATAGTAAATTTCAGACCCAAACAGAACCGCTAAATGCGAATTGACCCAAATAAAACCAAAGCAGATTGTGTGGCTAACATCGCACGATATTGTATTGCAATAACCTCAAAAGGTATAATCAATTACACATTTCACATGCCTATGATACTTTCTTATTTGGGCCCAAGAAACAAAAATGTATATAATCACTCATTCTTCGAACGAGCGAGCTCATGTATATACGTTGTTGCCCTTGGGAAGTGAGAACTATGATAAAACCAAGCTCTCACCACCACTAACGAAAAAAGAAAGAAAGATGTGCAAATAACTATATCATCTTCCACATATGCAGCATAAACCTCAAACTGCTACCAGGCCTCCTTTAATTTCCTGCATCATTAGTTACCATCCAAATGATTCAAACACAATTTACAATTTACATAAAATAAATAGATATTACCCATTGTTTTCTTTTTAATGTAATTACCAAAACAGGTAGAGATTGAAAAATGGTCAAGTTGAATGGGTTGCCAAAACGGGTCAAGATCAAATAGGCCGGATCAGGCCGGGTAAATCTACAGGCTTGGAAACACTTTTTTGCCCGTTTTTCTGTAAATAAGTAATGCATTAATTTAAGAGGTTGTATGTACTAAAAGAATTTCAGCATCTTTCCACCCTTTCTAAACACCCCTCTTTATACAAAAAGGTACTTTAACCAATTTGTCCCATTTAGGATCATACACAACCAAATTCAACATATGGTTAAGTTCTATAACCATTGAACAGACAAAGGACAAATTCAACATATAGTTAAGTTCAATAAGAACAAATTTTAAGTAGAGAACCGCAAGAATTAATAAGCACTTGTATGTAGTGCTATTCAGATCCGTGGCGAAGCTTGAGATTTCCGACCGAAGGGGCAGAAGTCACCGGACCTAAAAATTTCTATAAACCCAGGGGTCAAAAACGTATATACCCAAAAATTTCTATACGAAAACTACATACTCTCCACTACTGAGCAAAAAGTTCAGGGGGTCGGCCACCCCCTCCCGTCCCTTAAAAGCTTCGCTCATGATTCAGATATAGTAGAACAAAGAAAGAGAGACAGTACATAAATGTCATGTATTCAAAGCAATATGTAAAAGTGTTTATATGTTTTACGCGATTCTCTACCTAAAACTGGTTTTGTGTTTAACGCCCCCGCTCTCTCTCTCTCTCTCTCTACACACACCCATATCGAACGAAAGATAGAACATTTTTGGGTAGCTTGTTTGCAAGAAGTTAACATGTCAACCACTAAACTTATTTTAAAAAGAAAAGAAAAATGTATCATGTATTCTAACAAAGATATTTATAGTAAAGGATGCCTTTAATAGTTGGGTGATGAATCTACTTTGATACCATGGGAGCTGGGCGCGACATCCTAAGGGGACTAGGGGTGGAATCACTAGTGATGGATTCCATCACTCCCACTATCCAATCAACTAATGCCATGTCATCAACCATATTTCCATCACTAGTGATAGAAATGTAGGAGGGGTGGAATCACTAGTGATGGATTCCATCACTCCCTCCCAATTTTTTTAATTTTCATTTTTAAATTAGAAAATAAAAATAAAACACTAAATTAAAAATTTCATTAATTTTAAAACATACTAGTTCAATTTAACATACTAGGAACATACAATTTAAAAAAAAAAAAAAAAAAAAACCTACTCCTCGAATTTAACATACTAGGAACATACAATTTAAAAAAAAAAAAAAAAAACCTACTCCTCGTCCGAATCCGGAAACTCCAAACCTAGAGAACCTACTAGTTCGATTAAATCGTATCTCAACCGAAAGTGAGTTTCTTCGTTACGCAATTGTAAATTGATATCTTGTGGAACTTGAACTTGTGTAGGAGGATCCGGTACCCAATCCGGGGATATTGCACGTCCGTCGTGTTTGATCAACATATTGTGCAATATGATACACGCATACACTATGCTATGTATTGCTTTCTTGGTCATCGAACGAACCGGTCGGTGTAGTATACCCCATCTACCCTTTAAAACACCAAACGCCCTCTCAACATCTTTTCTTGCCGATTCTTGCAATTTTTTGAACGCCTTTTTTTTAGCCTCGACGGGAAATGAGGGAGCTTTCACAAAAACAGACCAAGACGGGTAGATACCATCGACAAGATAAAAGCCTCGTCTGTAATGTCGACCGTTCACATAGAAAGGAGAGGAAGGTGCGGTACCATCCGTTACGCTTTGGAACAACGGCGACGTGTGCAACACATTGATGTCGTTGTTTGAACCTGGGACACCGAAATACGAATGCCAAATCCATAAATCATTCGACGCCACCGCTTCTAGTATGATGGTTGGTCTTTTGATGTCTCCCCTCACATACGCCCCTCGCAACTCTCTTGGACAATTTTTCCACTCGATATGTGTACAATCGATGCTACCGAGCATCCCGGGAAAATGCCATCTAGCCTCGTGTGCGGCATAAATACGAGAGATGTCGTGGCTCGTCGGTTTTCGTAAAAACTCGTTAGAATACAACTTAATAACCGCATTGCAAAAAAATTGCAAACACTCACGTGAAGTTCTTTCAGACATAGCTAGGTATTCATCATATTGATCGGGTGGGTTACCTGTCGCTAGTTGGCGAATGGCGGACGTGCATTTTTGAATCGGCGTGAAACTTGGTTTGCCCCTCGCATCGTAACCTTCTTGAAACCATCCCTCGCTTGCCTCGATGTCTCCAACAATCTTTAAAAATAATTCTTTGGGTAAACGAAAACGATCTCTAAACGTTTCGGAATTGTATAGCGGGTTTTCCACAAAATAATCGTTCATCAAAACTTCGTTGGCACGTATACGATCACGGCCGACCATCTTCTTCTTTGGGCGGGACGACTCGGCATCAAGCTCGTTATACACCGACACAAAATAGTTTAGTGTGTCGTTGTCGGAAGACGACTCGGAATCGCTAGACATCGGAAACGTCGAATCGGTAGGGAATTCCATTTGAGAAAGATATAAAAAATGTGTGAAATGGGTTTAAAAGATATAGTTTGGTGTGTGAAAAAATGGGTAAAATGTGGATATATATATAGATAAATGGTTGAAAGGTTTTTTTTTTTAAAACATTTTACCGTTTTAAAACGGTCATATATAGCAACGTTCGAAAATTTTGAAAAGTTTAACGCGTGCTCAGGTTAACGCGTTTAAAAGTCCACGCGTTATGGGACTAGTGGCGGCGGTGTAGCGTTTTGGATTAACGCGTGATGAAGGGCGATAATGGGACCGCCCCGTCCCCTCTAATAGTAAAACTATCCTGCACAAGTTCAATGATTTAAAGATGCAAGCTTGAACACAAATAAATCAAGCACAGTTCACAAACTAAAACCATATATACAATTGATTAGAGGTACCAATTTGGACCCATTTACTTATGAATGAGTTATGTTTTCTCTCTACTGGATCAACCAGCTAAAATCAAATTAAGATAAAAGGGGAACAGGCAGAAAGTGGCCCTAAGGGTTTTCTTGATGCATAAAACCTTCTAAATCATTTTATTTAAAAGTTATATTATTACTGAAAAATGTAACCTTTTGTAATTGTATTCGACACACTAACTATTCATAATAAATGAAAAGATTCTGCAAAGTGTTTCAAGTCCACATGATCCTTACCAGAAAACAATGTTTGGACACATTACCCAATCTTACCCCCGTGTTTTGCCACCTCGATAGTTAGGATCGTCTTTGTATATACATGTTATAATCTTCAACACGAAAGTTCTCAAGCTACAATTTCCCGCGTGCCCATCATAACCACTAAAACAATGGATGATAGAGTAATCGGATTCTAAGTTTTCTAATAAGTGGATGTATTTCCAACATCTGACGAACCGCTATCCATTTTTAGCAAATTATGTATCTGATTAAACATTGCAAGCTGCATGTGGCTATGGAGAAAGCATGCTTAGCGTTTGTTTCGTGGATTGTAATGGAATTGGAACTTACGCAGGAATTGAAAATTAATTTGGAATTTAGGTGTGTTTTTTTTTTTTTCACAGAATGGAATGGAATCTGGATGAAATTGAAATGTAGATTCTCTACCTTATGTTGTTGTTCAATTCCAATTCCATCAAGATTCCATTCAACGAACGCTCCCTAAGAGTATCCACAAAGTAATAAATAGGAAAAAAAAAAAAGTAATCAAGCTAACCTGACGTTCCATGAACCGTGGACCAGACCTGGCTATCCAAGGCCTCATACTGCATAGGTTTTAAGCATTGCACATAACTGGAGTTTCCTGCCATCTGAAAGAACACAATCAAACAATAACTTGCTGAATGTCGAGATTTTTTTTTTGTAACTACAATTCAAGGAGATATTTCACACTTTCATAATATTTCTGTTTAATGCAACGTGTATGAACCAGTACACTTGTGTTTTTTTAGGGAAATTTACGAAAATGTCATTTGACCAATGTTCTTTACGAAAATGTCACGTTCATGCGTCCGTGGACGGACTCCTCCACATGGGATGCGTCCGGATGCAAGGGATGCGTCGAGGAGGCATGGATGCGTCGGGGGAGGCATGGGATGCGTCGGGGTTGGACTCTTCAACATTTGAAAGGACACGTGTCAGCTCCTCGTTCATGGACTCTTCAAGGTGACACACACAGTACTCCTCCCATATGGAGGAGTCCGTCCACGGACGCATGAACGTGACATTTTCGTAAAAAACGTTGGTCAAATGAAATTCTCGTAAATTTCCATTTTTTTATCATTTGGGTTCACTGAATGAATGTTGCACATGACCATTGGTTTATGACCAAAAAAAGTACACTATAAATTGCTATCATTTTAATCTATTTGTTTACACCAATAGATTTTTAATGCATCAATAACTAGTAAAAGTATAGATTAAATACCTGGGAGCATTGACGTAAAATGATGTTTAGATGAAAGAGAGATGGAGTGAGCTATGCACACATTGTCCATGGACCGTCTATGGGAGAGAAAATCTATCTTTTAAGAGGGAAAGAGATAGATAAGGTATGTGATCCATGAAAGAGGAGAGAGAAGTCATGCACTATGCAAAACAAGTTTCAACCAGTACGTCGTAGATGTATCTATGACGTTCCCAACTTATTATTATAGTATGCATTTAATTAATGTTGATTCGTATTTCCACTAGTGTCGCTTAATTTTGAAGATTAAAGTCTAAACCTTTTTAGATTCTTGAAATAATGAGGCGATGAGTGATGGTCATTTAGTGCACTTAATCTCATTGCCACTCAAAGTGCTAGCATGCGAATTCATACCAAATTAACAATTCTACATCAACATTGGATTGGAATCAACAAAAGCAATACTTTTTAACCTACTATCACCAATAATAATAATGAGTCATGATATTTATACCTACTTACATATGAATAGCTTGATTTTTTTTAGGTATAGTTGATTAAACTTATATTTTACTTGTAATGAGTTAGTGGGTACAACTATACAAGTTCATGGAATCCTGGTGTCATTTTAAAACTAATTTCCTGCTCTTTTGATTATGTATTATGTAATTGTGATTGTGATGATCTATCCCTTTGCTAGAAAGTGTTTCCTTATTTATTAGATCTTATTATGTTGTTTTTTTAAAAGAACTTATAACAAATAAATTAAAAATGCTTCTTAGAAATTTTGGCTTTATAGCCTAGTGGTATCTTGGTGGTGAGATAAAACTTTGGACCAATAGGTCTTTCGATTCTCATAAAAGGGGGGGTTTTCCTATATTTATTGGGTTTCCTCCTGAATTGGTGTATAGGCATTATGCCTAGTGGAGATGGATATGATCGGGTGGTTCTGCTGGTGGCACGATGATACTCCGGTGGTCCGTCAATGATCCAAAATTTGCCATTCAAAAAAAAAAAAAAAAAAAAAAAAAAAAAAGAAGAAGGAATCAGTTCTTGTTGGGTGTTACGAAGTGGTTGGGCTCGACCTTCGGACTCTCTAAGGCAACAAACTATCACTAAAATCTTTGAAGGTGACATCTTTGATTTTCAAATGATGACAAGACACTCTACATGGCTGACGTCTCACTTATTTAGAGCCGTATTGACAAGATCAGGATATCTAACGAAACTGTGTGCACAAACACACTAATCATGTTATTCTCCTTACCTTCTCAGTATGCTACATATATTTGCTCATCCCAACAAATAACAATGACACACCAAGGAAGAGGTAAGCTATCAAATCCTATCTAAGTTGATATGAAATTGGTGTTTCATACACTCGCGCTCATTCTTATATGTGATACTACTGTATGCTCCTCTCATATACGATTGCCGCAACCTGTATAAGAAACCTGATGACTCCCTCCTTTGGAGCATGTCTCATTTTCGCTGTCAGATAAGGGTTAATTTGAGGTTAGAACTGGTTTCTTGTGGAATCAAGTTTTATCTAGCGTCATTTGTCTATCTCTATAGCACTACCTCCTAGATCATCCAAGTGTTGGAAACATGTATTCTACGCACAATATATGATGACACGAGTATTACACATGTAGCGAAAAATGACACATACAATGAGATGACACTAAATACATAATAATTTGTGTTTAATATGATCAACCAAACTTATATTCATCTTCATCATACTCAGTAAATTACACAAATAGCAAAGCTAAGGTAAGGTTTGAAGAGGGTAAGATGTAAACAGCCTTACCAGTACCCTATAGGAATAGAGATACTGCTTCCAATAAGACTCATGTCTCGGATCAACCAAGCTTATATTGTAAGTGTTAAAATGTAAACTCATATTATGTAAATAAGAAATTGAAATTCTTGTCTTGGGCTAGGTACGATTGTGCCCTCATGCCACATGTGGTGATAACATGAATTGACACATCTCATACTTTAAGGATGTCTTTGATATGCTCATGCAATATTGATAGGATGTAAAAGGTTTTGCTTGCTATCCGCCCTACATTGACCTTTATATACCATGGATAACTCATGGTTAGAAGTAACAACCTTATGACATACAACACATATACCATGATTGGTCATTTGCATCACTACTATACTGCATATAGAAAGGCTTGTAATTATAGTGAAGAACTAATGATTTTTAAAAGTTAGTTACATCAATGATCGGCATTGTGTAACTTTAACTTTTAGAACTTCCTTATGTAACGCCTATGGCTTTATAGCCTAATAGCATTCTGGTGATGGGATAAGACTTTGGGACCTATAGGTCTTGGGTTCGATTCTCACAAGGGGGGTTTTCACATATTTGTTCAGTTTTCTCCTGAATTGATGTATAGGAATTATGCCTAATGGGGATGGATATGATCGGGTGGTTCCGTTGGTGGCACGATAATACTCCAGTGGTCCGTCAGTGATCCAAATTAAGCCGTTCAAAAAAAAAAAGAATTTCCTTAAGTATTCAATTAAGGTATGTTGTTTATATATATGTATCCTTCGGTCCTAGCCTCTTGTTAGAATCTGTTACAATCTAACAATACGCTTTTTTCTCTTAAAAAATAATTTTGTAATAATATGAAGAGTAAACTTCCGTTTTGCTCCATGTGGTTTGGTCGTTTTAACGGTTTCGTCCCAATCCTTTAAAAATAGCCATTTTACTCCCTGATCTATATAACTTATCTCTATTACACTCTCTTTCCCAAATGGCGTCCATTTTAAACGTTAAAAATTGTCACGTGCATACCATGGGAGGGGCAAATATGTCCTTTCCTAACCCATCTTTAAAACTCCCTTTTTAAACCCTAATAAGCCTTATCTTCTTCTTCCTTCCGATATCACCCCAGACCCCAGTTGTTCTTCATTCGAGCATCACGTCAAAGTTCAGATCTGGATAGTTGTTTGAGAATTAGATTTTAGATCGTGAAATTTGGATTGTGAATCTGTGTAGACTGGATCACACAACGAAGAAGAAAGACTTTTGTTATGAGATCTGGGGTGATGTTGAAAGGAAGAAGAAGATAGGACTTTTATTAGGGTTTAAAAAGGGGGAGTTTTAAATACGGGTTAAAAGGACAGATTTGCCCCTCCCATGTTATGCACGTGACAATTTTAACGTTTAAAATGGACGCCATTTGGGGCGGAGAGTGTAATAGAGATAAGTTATATAGATCAGGGAGTAAAATGACTACTTTTAAAAGATTGGGGCAAAACCGTTAAAATGATCAAACCACATGGAGCAGAACAGAAATATGAATTGAAAGTGTTGTATAGATCTGATGCTACAAATTTACAGTCATATTTTAGCATTTTATGAAGAAAGTTATTTTTTTTCTAGGTTTTTATGCCATACTTTATAATTGAAATACATTATTATTTTTAAAATACATTCTATTTTTATTATAAAATACACCACTTAACCCATGATATTCAATTGGGGGAATATGAAAAATACTTGTTAGTAATTTACACACCATCTATTAATCCATAAAAGTTGTTCTAATCTTGGTCTCTTGGAGAAGGAGAACATGTAAAGCATGACCAACATTCCCACCCTGTCAAATACAAATATACAAATACAAATACCCCACTAGTGCCAGTCTGCCATTTCCCTTTGCCAACATATACCTCATTGTCAACTTTTTACCCATCAAACGTCGACGTTTTATGCTTTACTAATCATATAAGACAACAACACCAACCCTTCTTTATTGGCCTTTTGTTCCTTCAATTAAATAACATTTTTAAATAATAATAACAGATTCCCAATCATTCCAAACAATGAACTGCAATATATTTAGCAAGCTATTATATCAAAATATTTAATCATGGTTTTAATATTTTTTTAATTTACTTCTATGTCGGCATATATTCGTTTCAGAGGTGTTAATTAAATTTACATTTTTCATACATTATTAAGAACTTTGTGTTTTTTTTTCCCTGACATAAAAAATTAAAAACATATTGTTTGGTAAAATTGTTGATGGAAGATTGTACATATATTATACACACTTTATGACATAAATTGTAGCTATAATTCCTAATTGGGTAGACAAAGAATCAGTTTTAAATAAAATGAAAATGTCATACCCTTAAAATGTTTATGCATATTACTTTAAATACACGATATAAATGATAATGTAATCAGTTAACCTAACATGATGTTTTCCCCTTTTATTATATCTTTTAACAACATGAGAAGTGAATTTTACCGGTATAAACTTTTTACTTAAAATTCATCTATACTAAATACACATGTATATATCACACCAATAGAAAACATTTTCGATGATAGTTTTATCGAAGGGTGGGTCGATACTGATTATTTGAATTTATATCTTTATTTTTTTAAACGGTTTATATTATTATCATTAAAATTTACTTTTTATATAGAAAAAATATGGTATGACCATTAAATTAAAATACAAATTAAACCCCAAAAAAATGAAACGAAAATAAAAAAAGAAAAAAACATGTTTTTTAACGTAAGTTTTAACGAACTCTAAAAACACATCGCTGTCTGTGTATATATTGTCGTCGGCTGTTCCAAACCTTTTTCTCCATTCTTTCAAACCTCACTTTCATCCCCATTTCCTATTTCTTAGGTAATTCAACCCTTTTTTTTCTTATTTCTTCATCTTTTTCATACTGATTTTAGTAGTTTTTTATATAATTAACTTGCGAATTTAGTTCGTAACCAAAAGATAAACACTGGGTTTCTTTCGATCTGCTTAGATCCATATATACATATCTTTTTATTATTATCATTATTTTGTATAGGTTTGTGAGTGAAGAAAAAGGAAGAATGGCTAGTAGAGTTGATCATGAGTACGATTATTTGTTCAAGATCGTGTTGATAGGTGATTCAGGTGTTGGAAAATCTAATATTCTTTCGAGGTTTACCAGAAATGAGTTCTGTTTGGAGTCTAAATCCACAATTGGAGTTGAATTTGCTACTCGCACTCTTCAGGTCTGATTTTCTTTATTTTTTTCTTCTTGATTGTGGTTATAAACTTCACTATTTATTTAATTATCTGAATTAGGGGTTTTGTTGGTGTGTCATATGATTGCTCATGTTGATTTCCAGATGTCATTTTTATAAGTGTGGGGTGTAATTGAAGTTGTATCACATTCTGCACACCAACTGTTTGATAAATTGTTTGAATGAAGTTTAGGTGTTTGTTTTGTTTAACCTCTCAATAACTTTTAATGGATAATGTTGGGATTGGGATCAAGGTTTGAAATTGTTTAGAAAAATTTGTGGATTGTGTCTATGTTCTTGAATCTTGATAAGTGGTCCGTATAAAATGACCGGTAGGTTTTACGGGGCTATAGTAAGTTGTTTTGAAAATTTTTAAATTCATTTCATCACCCTGTGATTTGCTAAACAGGTTGATGGAAAGACAATAAAGGCTCAAATTTGGGACACAGCAGGGCAAGAAAGATATAGAGCAATCACGAGTGCATACTATAGAGGTGCAGTTGGTGCCCTTCTGGTGTACGACATCACCAAAAGTCAAACCTTTGACAATGTCCAAAGGTGGTTACGTGAGCTAAGAGACCACGCAGACTCGAACATTGTGATCATGATGGCTGGAAACAAATCAGATCTGAGCCACCTTAGAGCCGTGGCTGAACAAGATGGCCAATCTTTAGCTGAAAAAGAAGGCCTTTCGTTTCTTGAAACATCAGCACTTGAAGCGTATAATGTTGAAAAAGCATTTCAAACGGTTTTAACACAAATATATCATATAATTAGCAAGAAAGCATTGGCGGCACAAGAAGCAAATGGCGGTGGTGCTAGTGCTTTACCTGGGCAAGGAACCACCATTAACGTCGGTGATTCAGGTGCAAACACAAAGAGAGGTTGTTGTTCAACTTGAGTTATCTCCATGAGGATTTGGTAAGAAAAGTCTATTTCATCATTCTTTTTTTTTTTTTTTTTTGCTTTTGTAATCAAGAAATACTTCTCTTTGACATTGTAGAATACCATCTTACTTGAGAACAAATATTGTGAAAGTTGAACCATGGTTTAGTATTTATCCGCTTTGATGGTTGTATTAAGTCATATTGTATGTGTGTAGTACCCGGTGACATTTATACGTTGTTGACTTTTTTGTTTCGGTTTTACTGATTCTATTAACGGTGTTGACTTTTATTCGAAATGGCGTTGTTCATTTGGATTTACGTACCGTTGGCTTATCATGTCTTTATCCACCAAATATTGCACAAGTTGTTGACATCAAATAGTAGCTGTCCAAGAATGGTGAGTACTATAACAAAATACATCTTTCTCAATTGGTGACTTGATTGGAAATAATGGAAAACATTGAAAGTCAAGTGACTACTTTAACAAATTTGCCTAGTTATGATTTAGAGACCCAAGTGTTCACTATGTGGTCTAGTGGTTGAAAAGACTTGGGTTCTATTTGGAGACCCAAGTTCAATCCCCACTAGTGCCATATTTAGTGGATAAAGGCTAGTTCTCCTAGACCTTAGGTTAAGAGTTCAAGCCCAAGCCACCCCGGGTTTTAGTCCACCATGCGTTACGCCCGAGAGATTCCCTCTTGTGGCAGCGCAAGCCCCTGCCATTGGCAGTGGGTGGTATGGTTTCCTAGGGAACGCCGTTAGCCAAACTTTGACGTCAGTGTGAGCTCAATTAAGACAACGTACCATGGCCAGAGTGGGGTTAGGGCCCTCTATTTGGAGGGTGTGGGATCTCTCTCTCTCGTTAAGGATTCTAAGAAATATAGAGTTTTGACACTTTTGTTACTACATTTCCTATTTTCCTTAATCATTGAAGGACTCCTGAAAGATAAGAATGAGAGACTAGAAACACACTTTTAACCACATAGTGAACATTTGGCCACAACCGTTTGGTCACAAATATCTTGTTCACTCTTATCAAGTTTCACCATCTTCTACTCTCTAAAAGATTCCCTTCTCTTATGCACACAACACACATACATTTCAACTATAATAATGTTACATGAAAAAATATGTTACTATTAACTAAATAATTTAAAAAGTTAGAATGCATATTAAAGAATATTTATCTTTTTTTCGTTATCATAGAATCCAAACCAAGTGTCATTCCACAAAGCATATCATGAGCATTCCCATCCAATCCATCATATGTAGTGTGTGGGGTTTTTAAAATGTAAAGAGTATAAAAAGTGGTTGTGAGTGGAGGAGAGAGAAAATATTACTGTTCATCTGTATATTTGGGGGGACACTGTTCACCCACTATAATTTTTTAATATATATTGAAAGTGGTTGTAAGTGAAAGAGAGAGAAAAGTGTAATATATATTGAAAAGGAGAGAGAAAAAGTATTTGTTTTTAGTGGAAATATATTGATATAGGAGTTGTTTTTTAGTGAAATGTATGTATATTTTTAAGGATAAATTACACTTTTCGTCCTTTATGTTTATACCGGATTGCAACGGATAGCCTTTAACTTCAATAATTACAGTCACAGTCCTTTATTTGCAAAACCCGTTACACTTTACGTCCTTTAGCGCTAACCTAGTTAAAATTTTCAGTTAAATATGGTATGTGTTTTGCCCATAGGGGTAATTCAGTCATTTTATTAATAAATTTAAAAAAGTAAATTAAAAATAAAACATAAAAAATAATAAAACATGTAAACACCCTATTCTCTCTCTCTAAACACCATCTCTTTCTCTCTCTAATCCCAAACCCCCAATTTCCGGTGGTGGTGGACGCAACTTTCGTGGTGGTGGCAGTGGCGGATTTGGTGGTGGTGGCGGTAGCTTTGTGGTGTGGCAGTGACCAAAAAAAGTCAAAACACATCCCAAACCCTCCAACTTCTCACATTCAAACAAAACCCTACTGAATTGAAAAACCAAAATGCAATTCAAACCCCAATTTCTCAAACCCAAACAAAACCCTCTTACCAAACAATGCAATTCAAGAACCCCAATTGACCCAAAAGTCAAAACTGCACAATCTGCACAACCACCAACAAAATCTGCAACAGGGCTTTTGAGAGGGAGAGAGGCGGGGTGATGGTGGGTGGGGAGGAGAGAGAAGCGGTGGAGAGAGAGGGTGGAGAAGGTGGAGGAGAGAGGAAGCCATGGTGGTGTTCAAGATCTGATCTTTTGAAGGTTTTGAGAAAGGGAAGAGTGTTCAAGAAGATCTGATCTTTTGAAGAGAGAGAGTGTTAATTTATATATATTTTAATTTAGTTAATTTAATTTTAGAGTAAAATTACCAACTTACCCTTATGTGCAAGGCACATGTCATAGTTAACTGAAAATTTTGACAAGGTTAGTACTAAAGGACGTAAGGTGTAATGAGTTTTACAAATAAAGGACTGTGACTGTAATTATTGAAGTTAAAGGCTATCTATTGCAATCTGAAACAAAGATAAAGGATGAAAAGTGTAATTTATCCTATTTTTAATGGATTGGATGTGAATGCTCTACACCTTTATATAGATAGATACTTGGTCTATGCTAAAATTCCACCATTGCAACAAGGTACTATTCCACAATACTTGTTATCGGGGGCAGCTTAACGTTTTCGAAGGCCTCAAAAAATTGGCCTTTTTGAATTTCATTGGTCATCAAACCTCCAAAATTTATCTTGTTTAATGTCCCTGGCAGGGGCGGACCTAAGCCCAGCCCAAGGTGGGCGGGCGTACCCTCGGGGAAAAAAAATTAGTGCTAAGTTCCGTCGAAAATCTCGTCCGCACCCCTTGGAATTTTTCGTCCGCACCCCTTGGAATTTTTCGACCGCACCCTTGAAATTTTTCGTCCGCACCCCTTAGGTAAAAAGTGTTATCAAATAAAGCCCAAAAATATTTCAAACTATAATAAAATAATTAAAGACCAAAACCTTTAGAAATTCTCTCCAGCTCTCTCTCTCTCTCTCTCTTGCGTCCCTGCACTGCCAACGAACAACGTCACCCAGCGACAACAGTCCAGCAGCCGACGACCACCGTAATCAGCCACCATACCACCGTCGTTTGACACCAAATCTAACCGGAATCCGAACACGGGAAATTTTCTTTGTTATTTTGATGATTTTGGTTGATATTATAGGAGAAAAAAGGGTAATAAAGTTGTTAAATAGGTTTGAAATTTTGTGTGTTTTGACGTTGTTTATGGTTGTTTAGATGATTTTTAGGGTGATTATGTTGTTTATATATTTTTAGGGTGATTATGTTGTTTATATATTTTTAGGGTGATTATGTTGTTTAGTTATATATTTTTAGGGTGATTACAACTTACGTTATGATTTCTAGGGCTTGAATAATTGAAAATTAAAATTAAAATTAAAATTGAAACATTATGTTATGGAGCGATAAACTTATGTTATATAGAGAAAGAATTGCTTAAAAAATTAGTTTTAGATAATGTTTTGGATAGATTTCAAAAAATGAAAATCCGTAGGGCATCGATGTTTTAATTATGTTTGTAACAAGGTTTGACATGTTTTTGATGATTATATAAATTTAGTTTGATGTTCGTTTGTTTTACATAACCCGATCCGATACGAACCGATTTTTTTACTTATATACCTAAGTGCCTAAAATTTTTAAAAATGTTCCGCACCCCCATGAAAAAATTTCTGAGTCCGCCACTGGTCCCTGGTTCCCACATCCTAATGTGTCGGCCATTAGAATTTCCACTAATCCTTTACTTGTGTCAAGTGGCCATTATGCCTTAACCACCATTGAATTGAAAAGCTAACTAACTAGTAACTACAAAAAGACATGCTACTATTCTATGGCAATATTAATACTTTTAGTAAACACATTCCATGAAAATAAAATAACTTCAAGTAATTGCGTGCGTACCCCGTTTCGTAAAATCCATTTTATGTGTTAAATCTTGTCTTAAACTTTCTTAGAGCGGTTATAATGAGGGACTAGAACATATTTAACAGTGAACCCATCGTTTAATTCACACGCGATTGTGTGCATGAACATCTTTTTTTTTGGCTATATATCTATTCGTTTATTTATCCCTTTTTGCATTGTTTGCACTCTTTTCCACTTGATCGTTTATTTTGAACATGAAAACAAATATGGAACAACATAGTGTAAAATTCAGTAACCTTGCTTTTGTTTCAAGTGTAACAACAATAATGATATCAAGATACAAAATATGTAAAATTTATCAATAAAGTACTCATATGTGCACCTGGGTTTTAAAAAGCACGCCTGGGCACGAGGCGCACTAAGGCACGGGTCTCAGCGCCTCATGGCACCTGAGATACGCTTTTTCCACAAAGCGCAAGAAAAGCGCATTTTTGGGTTTTTTGAGGTCTAAGGCGCGCGCCTTATGTATTTTGGGTGTTTTATGTTGTTTTTATGCATGAAAGTGTTGGACAATAGGTTTTTTGGCTTGTACATGTAGGTAAAATCATATATAAACCTTAGTTATAACTGTATTTTGGATAAGGGATGCTAAAAACCTATGGGATATATATAAAAAGTTATGTAATCTTCTTACGCATCAGGTACGAAAAGCCTAACGCTTTTGCACTTCGCGCGTCATTTTTAGACCCCGTCGCTTTTGTTCGCCTCTTCTTTTTAAAACCAAGATGTGGACATGTAGCAACATCCCTAAACTGTTGTCCACCATGCAGATTTGGTCACATATAAGACTATAAAGGGTGGGAGGGTTTGAAAAGCCGACATTATGTGACATGTGGCAGCTATGTTAGTATGCATTAGAAAAGTGGCGTGGTGCAAAAAAGGGAGGAATGAGACGGAGCGTGAAAGGGTGGCATTATTCGACACGTGACACACCCTTTTTATTGTTATTTTATATTTAAAAATTATATAAAACCTATTTATTTATTTTTTAAAAAAACATTAATACTAATTAAACAAATAACATTAATAAAGACATTACATATTAAAAATTATATAAAATCTCTTTAATTTAAAAAACCATTAATATTAATTAAACAAATAACATTAATAAATAAAAAAACCTTACGTAATTTAAAAAATAAAAACATTACATAACTTAAAAACACAAAACTAAAAGAAACACACGAGATAAACTAAAAACCATTACATAATTAAAATTAAGCATTAAACCTAAACATAATTAAAAAAAATCTAATTATCTGCCATGCCGAAACGTGTTTGAAGTCACGGTTGTACGCGTGCCTGTAATTGATGAGGGCGACTTGTATGACGTTATCTTAGGGAAGGTTACCACCGTATTGTGCATAGTCTCAAATCTTTCATTTTCCAAACGGATAGTCCTAAAACGTGAAGAAAGTGCACCACGATTCGAGTTGTGTCACCCCTATCAATACAAAATTGTTGGAAAATACGCCCCCAAAACGGACCCGATCGATTACGAGGCGTGTAGTGGGTAAACGCTTCGACCCAAGATTCACACAACGCGATGTCCTCTTCTTCAGTCCATGAAATCGTTGCCATTTTTTCTAAGTTTTTGAAGAGAAAATGTGAAGAAAGTTGAGAGAAAATGAGATGAATAGAGAGTGTTTGTAAAAAAATGGTAGAATGAGTTTGTTTATATAGGAAATGTTATTTATTTTTAAAAAGTAAAAAAATTAAACTTAACCATTGGGGGCAACGGCTATAACACATCCACCCACAACGTGCCATGTCGCCACTTCAATTGCCTCCACACCGGTGAAATTTACCACGCCTCCAACCCCAAGCCGCCCTCACGCTGTTGGCGGGCCGGTATGCACAGCATGGAGAGGCCACCACGCCATAATTCTACGCCTGCTCCGTATGGTATATAACAATTAAGTGAATTTAAACACACACTTTGACCTATATATGGTTAATACTGCTAATGAGGCCTTACACTTATTAGAAACACCCTAAGTCATATCAACTCCATACATTTAACCTACATGACCCCTCTCTCACAGTCTCACTAAATCAATTATGATTTTAACTTGGAACCCCAAGTTGCACAT